>NC_048226.1:36001438-36067997 GCF_002007445.2 Ailuropoda melanoleuca
GTTACCTGACACAGGAAAACTGTGACAGAGGGGAAGTATGAAGGCAGAGAGACAGAACTGGGGAGCCTCAGTGGGTCTCATTTAGGCATGAGCTAAGTGACCCTGAATCCAAGGGCTGATGGATGGGTCCCTCAGGACTCACAAATGACCTTGGCAGGTGAATTGTACTAGTAAGAGCTGGAGAGAGGCTTGCTCAGCAGCGGGGTGCTGGGCTCCCCAGGAGCATGGCCTGACTGAGTGAATATACTGAGAGATACACCAACCAAGGCTGGAGCAGAAACACAGGCANATTTTGAGGAGGGAATTATGTAGAGATAATATTTATGATCATGCTGTGTGACTCTTTGAAATGTAGTAGGAGGGAAAGCTTGTAAGCCTGTTCTGCCACTTAAGGAGACTGGCCCCTTTTAAGTTCCATGCCAATAATAAAGAGCAGCCTACCAAAGAGAAAGGTCTGGTTTCTCAAATTCACCTTTAAGGAGAGAAGAGCAGATGAAGTCAGTTAATTCATGAAAACGTCTTTACAGGTATCCCTCTTTTTCAAAAGACCTGCCTTAGGTAACAGTAGTTAACTGTTTTGTAAAAGCAAAAATCCCCTTATTTCTTTTGGTTAGAGAAAACAGGTACTAATGCAGGACTTTCAGAAAAGCAAAGCAGCCTAACATGAACTTTCAAACTTTCAGAAAGTGGAGGACACTGGTCGCTTTACAGAAGGTTTCACGGAGCGCTCTAACTTTCATAGGATGGCAGGGTAGGGGGTGAGGGAGGGGAGCTGTTTTGGAAATAGCACACTGTGCAAGAAAATAATGTAGTGTATTTATTCCAAGTCTTTGTCCTTTATGTTTCCCGTAAGCAATGTGGTTTATTGTTCTTGTCTATAGAATCTGCCATGATGAACCTGATTTCCAAGTGCCTTGCTTTTGCTATACTGGATTATATGAAGCTAGCTGAAGGTGAGTTCATCCTTTAGACTAAAGCCTGTGAACAAAAGCTTTGGGGTTTGCTTCAGTTGTAGCTAAGCAACACAAAAGAGGTGGTAGGATGAGGAAAGGGAAAATGCATCATTGTTCTTTAACTATCAGGCCCCATCCTTAACACTCAGAAGAGTAGTTATAGAAGAGCAATCACACTTTCCTATAATGTAGCCCTTTGTAATGTAATACACTAGTGCAATATCTAAATACTCAGTGGGTTCTGACGGTTCCATCCATCACAATACCATCTTCACCATGTCATTGCCTCAGAGGAATGGATGCAAAATGACAGTCATTCAACCAGCCAAATATAATGCACCAGAGAAAATAGATAATGTGAACTCACTTAAGCCCTTTGATATAGCTTTGCAATATGTATCTCTTCCCCCATTCCTTGTTGTCTGTGTGTAAAAGCCAGCATGATTACACACTTGGCACAAATTCATAAACAAAATTCATTTCCCTAAAATAGAAAAATGTAAATTTGGAAAAGGCTATAGCTACATTAAAACTGACTCCAATTCTGTTATGACCTACACAAGATTAGTTAGAGATTAAGGTTAAAAAAAAGCGTCTCCTCTTTGTCTTTTTTTATACTGCTGTTAAGGAATACAGTCTAAAATTTGTAGGCAGGTAGAGTATAAAAGTAAAAATTATAGCATTTACTTTTTTTCTTTTATGCAATAATTCCACAAAAAATTGACTACATTTTTACGTCATTAAAGACAAGTGTTTATAGATTCACTTCAAAATAAGTATAAATAATATGCCTATATAGAGAGCTATATATCTATAATTAAAAAATAAAATAAATAAACCAAAAGTCCCCATTCTCTCCTTTTCCTTTCCTATGTTTGTTTTTAAGTAAATTGCCCTGTATATATCAGTATTTACGATGATCAGTCTTGCCTTGGTGATAAACCTAACTTTTCATCTAGATAACTTAGTGCAGACTATTACACAAATACATGGAATCTCAAACAAATACCTTTTCATTTAGCATACCATCGAGAAAGATAGCTTGAGTGGTATAATAGAAGTCAAATCAGGCATAAAGAAAGAAGACAGCTCTGGTCTCAATATCTTCTCTTATGGCTCATGAAACAGTTAATATCTAAGTTTCAAAATAAAATTTATTCTGTTGCACACTTTGATATGGATTTTTATTTTAATAACATTAAAATGTACACTATCAAAAATCATTAAGGATACTATTTCATCCTAGGCATTGGAGGTACTCCAGTGAGCAAGACAAAGACCATGCCCTCTGGGAGCTTAAGTTCTAATGGGGGAGTAAAAGTCAACAAGAAAACAAGTGATATTATTTGTGATAGATAAGTTCAATAAAGAAAAATAAAGCAACATAAGGGGACAGAGAATGCCATTATGGACACGTGCTCAGAGGAGTCCTCTCAGACAAGAAGGAGTTTGAAGGACAAAAACGGTAAGATGTGGGGGAAGAACGTTTTACCCCCAAGCAGGGAAATACTAGAAGGCATTTCTATCCTGGAACAACACAGTAATTTAACAGGACTCAGATGTGTCTGTGAACTACGTAAACAAAAGCCACTGAACTCAAACTATGTGCATCCCCAACTCAATTTCCTCATAGACTATCATTTCCTGTTACGTTACCTGACACAGGAAAACTGTGACAGAGGGGAAGTATGAAGGCAGAGAGACAGAACTGGGGAGCCTCAGTGGGTCTCATTTAGGCATGAGCTAAGTGACCCTGAATCCAAGGGCTGATGGATGGGTCCCTCAGGACTCACAAATGACCTTGGCAGGTGAATTGTACTAGTAAGAGCTGGAGAGAGGCTTGCTCAGCAGCGGGGTGCTGGGCTCCCCAGGAGCATGGCCTGACTGAGTGAATATACTGAGAGATACACCAACCAAGGCTGGAGCAGAAACACAGGCAGACTCTACAGTTAACACTGGATCCACCCATCTTGGCAGAGATCAGGCAGAGGACAGCCAGAGCCAAAGAGCTGGTGCAGGGGGATGAGCCCAAGACCTCACGTGAGGCCAGGAACCCTTTCCCCATCCTGACATCAGGAGGACAGGAAGCTGTCACTTCCGGGAAGCCAGCCACTATGTGGGGAAGGTGCAGGGGAGAGTGGAAGGAGTTAAGAGTGAATGACGTCCATGGCCTGTTCACACAACAGACATGCTCTAGACTGAAACTGACTGGGGACTGCCCATCTACGTCTCCCCCACCTTCTCCCCGGGAAGCAGAGGTTGCTAAGCAGGCCCAGGTCAGCCAGAGAAAATAAAAACGTGCTATTTTGTTTTCATGGAATCCAGTGTGTTTTAACAGCAATCTGTCAACTTGGAGGTCCAGGGGCTCTGAGAAGGGCAGCTTCATCCAGAAACCAAGGGGTGGCCTGTGGCTGAGACAGGGCACTGCTGTCCTCAGCCTTCATGGTGGCCCAAGGAGAATGGAGCCTGACTGGGAAGGGCTGGGGAGACAGAAAACAGTCAAAGCTCCAGACTGCAGCGTGAGCTCGCCGACCCAGGGAGTAGAGCTAACGGGCCTGGAGGAGGGTATCTGTGCTTTGAATCTGCTTTCAACTCACTGAATAATGTTAAGTGTGTTTGTGTTCGGATTCTCCATTTGGGGCGTCAACTGTCCTAACCTGCCTGGGCGGAGTATTCTGAAATCCCTAAAAATGCAGTGAGATTCAATCGTGTACTGGACACCATGCTCTGCTTCATTGTTCGCAGGGGGTGTTCCGTTGGAGGAATGGAAGGGGAAAGGTCAACAAAAGGAAAGTCTCCTGATGTCCAGAGGGTTACAACATAAGAGTTTCCCAAGACGGCAATGATTGAATGGGCTCCCGGCTGCTGTTGGGAAGCCCTCCTTGTTACCACGGCATCCCATTCTTGCCTGGATTGAGGAACGTGGACCTGAAGGATGTGAGGGAAGAGGTTAAGGAAAGGGGTTCTCCAGTTTTTTCCAAAGGCTCTACCATTTAGCCTTCCCTCATAAAATTCCCATAGCCAGAATTGCGTTAAGATTTCAACTCTTTCATCTGTAAATGCCCTCCACACCTTTCCTTTGTGAGTTACTGAGTCAAACCTTTAGTCCAGAAGATCTGATAGGCATGTTATCCTTCATTATCAGCTTTGTTATCTCACTGGAGAGTCCAAATCGAAGGCTGCATCAAGTCCACGATCTTTGTATTTTTCCAGTTCATCATCTCTCTGAATATGACCAAGTTATTGGTCTTTGTTTTCTTTAGAAAGATTTTTTAAAATGTGAACTCTTATTTTTAAATGTATAATTCAGGTGTGGCTATCTTCTCACTATTTATAGACTTAATTATAGATTGTAAAACTAATTATAACTCTGTGGTGTTTCCCTCTGAAATTGCTCCAGATATCCTACGTTAATCTTCACTACATCTTGGTGAGGCGTGGTCATAAAATCTATTAAAATTCCTTTAATAGAAAGAAGAGAAGGAAAGTGGTTTGCCCAAGGTAACTTGCCAAATGAGTGCTGGGACCTTGCATAAAGCCCAGGTCCCGGGGTGCCTGGGTGGCTCAGTCATTAAGCGTCTGCTTTCAGCTCAGGGCGTGATCCCGGGGTCCTGGGATTGAGCCCCACATCAGGCTCCTCCGCTGGGAGCCTGCTTCTTCCTCTCCAACTCCCCCTGCTTTTGTTCCCTCTCTCGCTGGCTGTCTCTCTCTGTCAAATAAATAAATAAAATCTTTAAAAGAAAAAAAAAAGCCCAGGTCCCATGATTCCTGCTCCTCTGTTCCATCCAGGAAATCTTGCTGCCCCCAAACCATGACACTGAGGCAGGTCTGGCTCCAGTTCAGCGAAGCAGGCAGACATTCCCCTGAGGTGTCTGGCTAGCCAGAGAGGGTGCAGCCCACTGCATGGCTGAATCTCTCTGGACCTTTACACCAGAAAGCAGCACAGACTAGATGGATTACAGAATGACGAAGAAGCAGTCCGCCACCTCCATCCAGTGCGACAGACCACGCTGGAGCACCTCAGTCTCATAAACCCCTCATCGTCACAGTGACAGCAAAAGCAGAGGTCACACATTAATCTATTAAAAAAATCAAGAGTTTAATACGTGCAGGGCCCTAAGGTATTTCTCAGGTCTCATCCCGTTTAATCTTTACAAAACTTTGGGAGGTACATATAATTATCCTGACACGTGGCTGGTAAGTGCCGGAGCCAGGATCTGAACTCGTCTCAGGGCGTCCTCCACTGTTAGAGCAGACGCAGCAGGAAGGTGGGTCCTTACGGAGCCTGTCAGTGCTGCTCACGGGGACGAGAGAGACAAACCCAAGCACGTCTCTCAGAAGCCAGCTTCCTAGGGACCAGGAGATGGAGCGGAATGTGTGTCTCTGAGTTACCTCTAGGCCGTGGTGTTAACTTTGTGACCCTAGCACATTTTGGCACCCGTGTCAAAGTGATTGCACAGAGATATAAAGGATATTTAAACAAAATAGATGCTGGAGGAATGGAATGATGATAAATATCCTTATTGGGGAGGGATACGTGGACAAATGTCTCTAGAAATGTTTGGCCTCTTATCTTTCATGGCACCACTGCTCTATTTTCAAGACATTGACCAATCGCTGCTTTGCAGACAGGTTGCTGCATACAGATGCCCATCCAACCTGGGACTGGTTGGACTTAAAGCATGGCCAGTAGGGATAAGGTACAGAAATGAGTGGGTAATATGTCACTTTCTGAAGTCTAGAAGGAATGTGTCACCTGCCAATGGTTGCACAGTGAGTGTATCAGTCATTTCTGCGGAACAAGCTACCCCCAAACAATGATTTATTTAGCTTATAATCTGTGAGGCAGCAAATCTGTCTGGGATCAGCTGAGTGGTTCTTCTGTTGGTCGATTATCTGGGCTCTCTCATATATGTATCTTCCTTTAGTAGCTGTTTGTCAGCTGGGTAGCTCAGATTCCAGGCATTCATGGGATTATTTAGCTGGGGCAAAAGTGGTGATTGGATCATATGTTTCTGATTACCCAGCCAGCCCAGACTTCTTCACATGGTTCCAAAAGCAGCAAGAGGAATTCCTAACGCCCTTGCACTTTTCAATTTTCTGTTATATCATGTTTACTTCTAATTAATTAGCTAAAGCAAGTCACAAGGCCAGTCCAGACTCATGGAAGTGGAAACAGATTTTACCTTTGGTGGAAGAGCTACAAAGCATCATGGATATTTTTGCAATTTACCTGTGCCTTTCTGGCTGCAGAAACTTACATTGTTCTCACGTGCAACAAACGTTTTCATCTCACATTCCTTAAAAGTCTTATATGATTAGGGTATCAGATTTCATGTCCAGGGTCTCTGCATCTCTTCTAATAGGAGTCTTCTATATCCAGAGACCAAAGAAGATAAGATCTATGCCCCCATCACACACACTCCCTACATCCATGCCATATAGACAGACCACACCATATCATACCGTGTCATGCCAGCTAAATATAACACACCATAATAGACACTCCTAATAAAAAACAGTGATCAGTTCATAAGACTTCTGAAATGCTGCAGGACAAACACACCAGAAGGAGAGGGTGCTCCTTGACTAGAGCTAGGTTATGCTGCCTCTGAGTACTTCCTAGGGCATTTCCTTGACTGTAACCTGGGAATGGCTTCCTGATCCATGGTTCTTCTTTGGGCTTTTGGTTCCTTTCCTGCAATGTTTTTTTCCTTTTCATGAAAAACGTAGCCCATTTTGTAGGTGAGCAGCTATTTCAATCTGCTTTCTGCTGGTGGAATTTTGGGAGTCTAGAAGCATTTTTGCAATTTGAACAATCTCAGTCCTTTTAAGTTAAAGCTAGCGCTCTTTCGCTTGGATAAAGCCCTTAAAACATGTCTTTAGTTTTCTTAGAAGCTTTTTTATCTAGTTGAAAGGTGTTTCTAGGCATTACCCTAAGTCTTTTACATAGATCTTAACCATTTTTCTCATAGCCACACTCGTGATTTGATCTTTACCATTAAGATCAAATTTTTTACTGTATGAGGCAGAATGTGAGTTATTTTCTAACACAACATGTCCCGAGCCCTGTAAATTCCCTCTAAATTTTGCTTTAAAATTAAATAATTTTTAAAAAATATTTTATCAATTTATTCGACAGAGATACAGAGCAAGTGCGTGCACAAGCAGGGGGAGCAGCAGAGGGAGAGGGAGAAGCAGGCCCTCTGCTGAGCAGGGAGCCCAATGCAGGGCTTGATCCCAGGACCCTGGGATCATGACCGAGCCAAAGGCAGATGCTTAACCAGCTGAGCCACCCAGGAGCCCTGAAACTAAATAATTCTTTCAAAAATACCCCAAAAACTAAATAATCCTTTCTTTAACTCATCTCCCTCTTCCCATACTTTATCACAAAAAGAAATTTCTGACACTTTTAAGATTCTGTCTGGTGATCTCCTTAGCAAATCTAAAAGTTCATTAGGTACTTCCTCTTTCCCAAGTCATGACAGGTGTTAGTTTTGCCAATTGTACTCCTGTATATAATGCAGGTCACCGTCTTTCCAAATTTGCAAACAGCCGTTTCTGCCTGCTGCCTCGTCTCCAAGCCAGTGCCGCATCTTCTTTTTCTTTTGGCAGCACCCCCATCTAGCTCCCAATTTCATCATTAGTCATGTTGTACAGTGTGAAAACTGCCCCCAAACTCAGTTGCTTAACACAATTACCATTTATTTGACTTACAGTCTTGTGTATCAGCATTGTGGATTCACTTTTGGGTCTGAACGAAACTCAGCCAGGGACATCTGTGTTAAGTGGCCAGGCATGGGAAATGGGGGTATGATGGGGCCATGTGGTTTTCATCATCCAGTGGGCAAGCTCAGGCTTTTCTACCCAGTGGAGATGGTAGGGGTCCTCAGCGCAGTATTGAGGAAGCTCTAAGACAAAAAACTTAGCTTTTTGAAGCTTCTGCTTGTGTCACTTTTGCTACTGTTTCATTGTCCTAAGAAGGTCACAGGCCAGTCTAGATTCAAGGGGTCACAGAGAAAGCTCTTCTCTATCACTTGTCATCCCTTCCCTGTCACCCATGAGTTGCTCTTTTTTTTTCTTTCCACTATACTCTTTTGTTAGTCACAGTCTCCTAAAAATGGTGTTCTGTTTTGTTCTGTTTAAAAACTTCATTGTTTGAATATGTCCTTATTTTGCTCTGGCTTGATTCATAGTTTGGCTAGGTGTATAATCTAAATAAGAAATATTTTCCCTGCTAAAGTTTGAAAGTGTCCCTTCACTGTCCTCTGTCTTTCAGGGTGACTGCTGAGAAATGTGATGAGATTCTAAATTTTGATCCTTTGTATTTGACCTGACTCTCTTTAGCTGTGAAACTGTGCCTCAGTTTCCTTCTATAAAAAAAGTATAATAATTCTACCCTTTTTGATGTGCTATGTGGAATCACATAAAAAGGCAAGGAACATAAAGTGGTTGGCAAAGGTCTGGCAGATAGGAATGTCCCCGGAATGGTAGTGCAATATTCTACCTTCACTCTCTTCCACCAGCATAATTAAAAATAAGGACTTGGCATGTCCAAGGCCACTTCTCATTATCTCCTATAACCAACCTCTTCAAAACATCCTCAGAAATATTTTGCAAATTAACTGAATGAGAAGGAAGAAAAATTGTTTCAGAGCTTTCTATTTGTTCTATCATTTTTGGAATAGGGGTTTTCCTTACCCTTCTAAGAAGACTTTATCACTTGTCAGCAATAACATGGCTTTGGCATCTGTCTGGCAGTGCCTCAGACTAAGCTGCTGGATCAAAAGCGAGAGGAGAGCTTTTGGATCATATGCCAACAAGGCTAATGCAGACTTCTGTTAAGGGAAAACTAGATGATTATTGTTATCCCTGAAAGCCCGAACTTCCTTTACAGAGGTGATCCCATTCAGAAGGAGGGGTGATGGATGAGGTGACATTATTGAGCTGCCATGAACCTGAACATGGTGATGAACTATTCATTCCAAACCTTCCACAAGGAAGATGGCTCTCTGCCACTGTTACTTAGTGCTGAATTTTGTAGGATTAGGGAAGTTGATCCAATATGAGATTTGAAAATCCTTACCCATTTTTATCCCTTACCTCTCTTCCCTCAGCTACTCAGATGATAAAAAGGCATTTAAAAGTGACATAGCATCTCTTTATCATGCAAATATGAATATGAAATGTGAATAAAAATTATATCATGAGTTATAATTAAGGAAAAATAAAAACATTAAAATTGTTCTGAAATCTCCACTTTTCCCTGAGGAAATGAAGCTTACAAACGTGTTCCTTTTTCTTTTAAGAAAATATTTTTAACAGATGCATATGGGAAAGCAGAAAATATATTCAAATGAATTTTGATTTTAAGCATATACATCTTATTGTTTACTGCAGATATTCTGTGAGTTTGAAGAAAAATGTAAAGTCTCAGTTAAGATGTTGCAGAAATACAAAGCAGAAGGAGATGTGGCAAAGAATGTTACTTGTGCTCCACCAATTTTTCATGATCTAAACACATGATTACTAGATTTATTTAAACTACAGGACCAGGACTGACACTGGATTCCCTCTTGACCAGGCCCATGTAACAAAATGAAAAGCAAAGCATTATCAGGTCTCAGACCACACTTCCAAGAGCTAAATTAAAACTCAATATTGGGGTGCCTGGGTGGCTCAGTTGGTTAAGCATCTGTCTTTGGCTCAGATCATGATCCTGGGGTCCTGGGATCGAGCCCCACATCAGGCTCTCTGCTCAAGGGGAAGGCTGCTTCTCACTCTCCCTCAACCTGCAGTTCCCCCTGCTTGTGTTTCTCTCTCTCTCCCTCTCTCAGATAAATAAATAAATAAAATCTTAAAAAAAAAAAGAAACTCAATATCTACCTGCCATATGCCAGTATTTAAGGAAATTTCTTTCCATTAATTGCCTTGTGGCCTTATTAGTGAATTGAAGCCCATGGAATCATTCTCTAACTTCAAAAAATTTATAATGCTTTGTGGAAGACTGACAGATAAACTGAGACACACAAATATCTACAGCTAATTTCAATAAATGTTGGCTACTACCCATGCTATAACAGAAGTCTAAATACACTGTGGTTATAGGGTTGGCTACTACCCACGCTATAACAGAAGGCTAAATACACTGTGGTTATAGGGTTGGGTACTACCCATGCTATTGCAGAAGTCTAAACACACTGTGGTTATAGGGTTGGGTACTACCCATGCTATTGCAGAAGTCTAAATACACTGTGGTTATAGGGTTGGCTACTACCCATGCTATTGCAGAAGTCTAAACACACTGTGGTTATAGGGTTGGGTACTACCCGTGCTATAACAGAAGTCTAAATACACTGTGGTTATAGGGTTGGTTACTACCCACGCTATTGCAGAAGTCTAAATACACTGTGGTTATAGGGTTGGCTACTACCCATGCTATTGCAGAAGTCTAAATCCACTGTGGTTATAGGGTCATCCACACCTCTGCTCTAACTAAGGCTGAGATGTTTGATGAAATTATGAAATTATTAAGCTGTGTAAGGGTGTACAAGAGCAGACAGTGGCTTGAGGTACAAAGACCAATTAGGACGCTCTTCCTTTATTCTAGGCCAGAGGTCATGAGCACCTGAATCTGGGAATACAACTTGAAGGAGAAGGGTGTGAATATGAGAATTATTATGACAGAAAAGTGAGGTTTGAGTAACTGATTTGTTACCATTCTAAGAAAAAGAATGGAGATAAAGGAAAGAAACATATAACAGTACTAAAAATTTCTACATCTAGTCTTTACAGTGATCAGACTTTGGAAATTTGACCAAAACATAATCTTTTCAGCCCTGAGAGCGACACCATCTTCTGTGAAAACTCCATATTGAGAGACCTGTAGGCCACTCCTTGCTCCTTGCAGGCCAGACATCTCAAGTGAACCCATATTTCATAGAAGTCCGCTCTGTTCCCCGTATGGCATTAGGTACTTGGAGGAAATTCACATTAAAATCAAACCTATTCATTATCATGGACTGCCTGAAGTCTTTTAGAACTGATGGGGCTGCTATGTTCTGGCAGCACTCCTGACCCCAGGGGAGGTACAGAGTGACAGGTTCACAGATGCCAAACAGTCTGCATTTGTCAATTTTGCTTCTGCCTACAGATGTACCATTGTCCTTCTTAGTCCTTTGGCAAGTCATGAAACAGTGCTCTAAGGCTTGAGGAAAGGGGATACAGAAGTGGTCAGANCATTTGTCAATTTTGCTTCTGCCTACAGATGTACCATTGTCCTTCTTAGTCCTTTGGCAAGTCATGAAACAGTGCTCTAAGGCTTGAGGAAAGGGGATACAGAAGTGGTCAGAACTTCTCCAGTGCTGCTGCACTGAAATCATCCTCACCAAGACCAGTGGTTTCTATCATTAAATCCAATGGATGCTTCTCAGTCTTGGTAGCAGAACGACAGAAAAACAATTCCAACTCACCTACGCAAAGAAAGGAAATTCACTGGTTTGTAAAACATAAAAGCGTCAGGCTTCCAGCTCTCTGTCAGTTGTTCCAGTGAAATTCCTGGTATGGAGTCCCATTGGCCTGGTGGGCTGAGGGAGGTCACACGCTGATTGTTTGCATCTGGGAGCCACTGGGTGGGGTTCACTCAACCCAAACCAAATGAACCAAGAATGGGGGAGGCATGGTTTCCTCAGGAAAACTAAAGCATATTACCAGAAGCTGAAGGAATGAGTGTCTATCCATGTCAGTGTTTATTGTGATAGAAACCTTAGACACACTCTTCCCTTGCCCTCTGATATCATTCTTCTTTCCATTCCAACTTCCCAGTCTTCCCCATGGGATGTACCAAATCCACTTTCACTTTGTCCTTTCAAAACTTCATTCTGTACTTTGGAAAATTTTTCAGCCTTTAAGTGATTTGCCTGGATTCCTAGCTATAGATGCCCCAGTGACTCACATCATTTCAACATTTGCAAATCTCCAGCCCCTGACAGCAGGGCCACAATACCTGACTGTCATTTGTCTTGGACCCCCTGAGGGCTGGGTTTTGGCAAAGCCCCATTTTGCCCATCTGGATGAAGAAATAGAAGTTCTGTACTGAGACTTGAGAAAAACAGACCCACAAAGGCTCTTGTTTCCTCAATGGCTGCCTAGAAGGGCTGGTAAGTACAACTAAGACATGCTGGGAAGTTAATACACAGGAAGGGAGAGTGATTCAAGAGAGGCAGGAAATGAGAAGGAGCGAGAAGCCTGCCTGACAGAATATATCAAAGGCAACGTTTACACAGGGTCTCCCTCTTGAGACTGCATGACTGAACACCAGGCTGTGTTTTCTCATGAGACTGTGACTACCCTGTGTGCTTGCCTTCCTGCTTTTCATACCCCATTCCTACTTTTGTCTTATTCTTACTGCCCTGCCACAGTGCCCCCACACCCCTTGACTAAAGTGTTAGCACGTCCCTTGGTTTGGCTTTGCTTCTGAGGGAACCGGGGCTAAGACATAGGACTGTCTTTCTCCTCAGGTTTCCTCGTAGACCACTTGTCTTCTTACAACACACATTCTTCTGGAGAGACACCACCCACTCTTGAAGTTTCTGTGAGATATGTATATCTATCTATCTATCTAGATATAAAAAATATATAAAATATATATCCTATATAACATAAAATATAAATAATATATATCCTATATAACATTATATATACACACACACACATACATTATATATATAAAATGATCACTATAATCTGAAATATGATGACTCTCAGACTTCCGTCGCTACCCTGGGCTCCTCTCCTGAGCTCCAGTCCCGCAGACCCAGTTCTTACTGGAGGTCCCTCCTGGGAGGGCTCACAGGAATCTCCAACTAACATGCCTCAAACTTATCCACGTGCCAAATCCAAACTGCTCTTCCCTTGACATTTCCTTTTTTTGTTTTTGTTTTTGACATTTCCTATCTTAGTAAATAGCACCACCATGTTTGCCTAAATCAGACACCTGGAACCACCTTGACCCCTTGCTGTCTCTCACTCCTCACTGTTCACATGGTCTCTCACCAGGCTTTGACAATTCTATCTTCTCAACATTATCCCAACTCCCTGCTCTAACCTCTATGCCATCATCCAGCCTCACCTGCAGTCCTCCAGCCCATTCTTTAGAGAGAGATCCCTGTAAAACACAAATCTCAAAGGCTCTTTGTTGTCCTTTTGCAAATATTCTTTGATGTTATGAAGTCTGCATTTTATGCCCTACCTTCTACCTGTATGCTCAGGTTCATTTCTTGCTTCTCAACCATCTAGTTTCCAACCCCATTGAACTTTTATTTCGTTGGGGGCCTGTGATCTTTTTCACCTCTGAGTCTTCACATAAGCTATTTCCTCTGAAACAGTCTTGTCTCTCTTCACCTTACTAATTTCTACTCATCCTTCAGGTTCCAGCCTAGCTATCCCTTCCTCCAAGGAGTCCTCCTGGATCTCCACTCCTTCCCCCAGTTCGGGCTAGGGGTTCCTGCTATGGCTGCCACTGCACCTGTACCTCTGCTCCCACTGCACTCATCAGAGGAGTTGTTTAGGTGTCCTCCTTTCTGTATAGGGGGAGCACCTCTGTCTACCTTGTCCATAACTGCTTAACCTCAAATCTGGCAAAGTGATAGACTTAAAAATATGTCTAATGTTTAAACACATTTGTGAATGCTTTTGTCTTCTCACTTTGTCAACCCTATTTTCCTTTCCCAAGGATTTCAGAAAACTAGCATGCATCATCTTGCTTTTGCAGATTCTTCTAACAGCTTTCATTACAGAGTTATATGAGGTAGAATTATATTGACTTTTAAGACACCAAGCTTTTAGCTGATTATAACATCAATTATTAAAAGATATCACCACATAGATGTGAATGAGATTGTTACTCCATGTTTCAAAGTTTGTTTGCTTTCTATTTTACATTCTGGTTTTGTTGAAACATAGAACTTAAAATCTGCAGTCTTTAAAAATTGATTTTAGTGCAAGTGACTAAATGAAACACTCGGCGTTATCGTCTACCAGAGCCTGTCACTTGTGCTCAGAGAGCCCAGGACACAAGTCACATTTTTATACACTTATTTTATAGTGCAGACATTTTACTCGTTTTTTTTTTCCCCTTGGACTTTTTATTTTGTGATTGGCTTAACTTAATAAATGCTTAAAAGTTTTTTTTCTTCCTTTTAGTGTTTATTTTAGCATGATAATTGTTTTATGCAGTAGTTTAAACCTGTTACTTAAAAGTGGACAAAGGCATTTAAAAACATTTCCAAAAAATACTTTTTCACTTAAAATAAGTCACCAGACTCTTTTAAAAAATATTTATGACACTATTTATGACACTATTAACATACATATTTTAAAAATTCCAATGCGTAAATATTCTCTGTGCCATATAAGCACTAAGACTAATTTCTCTCTAATAATATATTCAGTTCATATAATTCTTAATTTTCAGGGTCCTGAAATGTTCTTTAAACTTAACTAATATAAACTGAAGTAGAGGTAGAGATAAGAGAGTTGAAACAGAGAACAATTCAGCTCTAAAACCGGTTTTAGACTGGGATTCCCTAAGGAGAAGCTGTAAAATTTCTTACACATCTGTGCTGAAATTTCTATTTCGGTTTTGATATGTAAACATAACTCAATTTTTTTATTTTTATTTTTTAAAGATTTTATTTATTTCAGAAAGAGAGAGAGCACATGTGTGTAGGAGCAGGGGGAGGGGCAGAGAGAGAGGGAGAAGCAGGCTTCCCCTGAGCAGGGAGCCCAACATGGGGCTTGATCCTAGGACCCTGGGATCATGACCTGAGCCGAAGGCAGACACGTAATCAACTGAGCTACCCGGGTGCCCCAGAACTCAAATTTTTTAATCAGTCAAGGATACATTTGGTGAAAACTGAACTGTAGCTTGCCCCCCGTCTCCTTGTATCTATTTCTAAAGGCCTACTCTAAAGACGTAGAGAAACGAGGCAGGAGAAAACAACTTAAATACCTTTTATTTTTAACTCTATTTTTTAATGATTGTATATGACAAACTGGTTTACAATGTTAGTTTTCAAAGTAGGGCCAGCTACCTAGGGGTTAGCAGGCATTATTCTTAAGACATCGCCCCTCTCTCCTTTCTTTCTCCTGGGAAACCTACAGTTCGTCATTAAAAAGTTATCAGTGGGTGATACAAACTCTAATCTCACTAGCAACAGCACCCAGATTAACCTTCTGTATCACAGTGACATTAACAGTAGCAGAAAATGGAAGTTAATTATGAAGGAAATAAAGGTCTGTGAACAAAAAAATTTAAATTGTCAAAGAAGAAAATAGTCTAATGAACCAGAAATTGAAGAAGAAAAGCTAGCCATGAAAAAATCTAATAAATCAAGTTAGGCACTCTACCATTTATGATAGTGCCTATGTCTGGTATGAATAAAGTTTGGTAGAACCAAGGAAATGAAAATATAATACTCAACGATCATGAAATAACCACTTAGGAAAGTTAGTGCTGACCTAATTACCATATTTAAAAATTATTAAATATTGGTTATTTATTTTTTAACATTATTACAGCTACAAAATCTTCTTTGGAATTTAGAGTATTTGATAGTAAATATTCAAAGTCTGGGATGAAACCTATGTTTTAATCCATGTACTTTCCACCAGAACATAGAAGTCTATTGTTATTAAGAACATAAGAGAGCAAAGGCCTCTTTTGTCTTGAGACCACACTAAAATCATTTATCCCTATGAGAAAGATTTTCTGTTTCTAAAAGATGACGAATAAAACATCATCACCAGGATATCTGGTTTTATATGCTCCATTGGTCGCAGATATGTTTTTGCTTTATCAGGTTGTATATGAAATCAACTGATTCTTGAAAGTGATGAAAGTTTTAATTGGAAATATGAATTAGAAAAAAAATCCTACATATTCTAAAACAGGATTTTGCTTTCTTGGGGAAATATAATTAAGAACAAAAACTTCTCCCAATCCAAAAAAAGTTTCTCCATAAAAGCAGCAGGGACAGAAAACAGTTATTATTGAATAAGCGTTAAACCAGAATGCGATGATCAAAGGCTAAATCTACTAAGGGATGCAGAGAAAGAAAGAAATCTCACCCTTTTGTAAAGCCAAGCAGATACAAACCACATGTTCTCAAGATAAACCATAAGTAGTCAAGTTTGAGGAGTTGACAGCACCATTTATTAGATATAGTTCATCCTAAATTCACCTGATAATTCTAGTGACCATATCTGTCTGTTGACTGGTTTTAGACAAAGGAAAATAAACTTCTCCTATCTTTACTGCAAGAATTAGTTTTGCAACTGGGAGCCAGGAGCTCATCCAAATTACGCTCTTATCCTCACAGAAACTGGGAGAGGGGGGTACAATCTCTCTTGATGATTACATTTCAAAGAGATGGCTCATAGGTCCTAGAGAAACACACTCCTGGGTCACACTGCTTGCAAGAGGCTTGTTCAGCTTCTAAAAAGATTTATACATATTTCAAAGGCATGGAGAAATAACTTTTAATTACAAGTTTTCTAAGATAAATGCTCTAATAAAAGGTAGGGGAGAGAAATCTCTTATTTTCAACAGCAAGAATTAAGCTTTTAAATTTTTTTTTGTCCTTCTAGTTACCTCAATTTGATTTTTTTAAACTAATAACTGTGGACATTTTTAGATGAAACTCACTTATATATTATTTTAATGAACTAATATGTACTTAGTACTTAAAAAAAGAACTTCTTGTCTCAAATATGGAATTACTACACATTAAGAAATACAGCTCTTACTAAGGGCTCTAAGGCTAGTCACTCTGGTTGATACTGACTGATAGTGTGAGGAAAAATTGAGAAGCTAAAGTATTTTACCAAAATGAATGTTCTCTTGAACCTTTAAGTGAAATTACCTTTAAAGTTGTTTACATTCAGTATAGTGTTATCTTGGACTACACTGATTTAAAACATGACTTATCTAAGAGGGGCGCCTGGGTGGCACAGCGGATAAGCGTCTGCCTTCGGCTCATGGCGTGATCCCGGTGTTATGGGTTGGAGCCCCACATCAGGCTCCTCTGCGATGAGCCTGATTCTTCCTCTTCCACTCCCCCTGCTTGTGTTCCCTGTCTCGCTGGCTGTCTCTATCTCTGTCGAATAAATAAACAAAATCTTAAAAAAAAATGACTTACCTAATCTTTGAAAAATCCCTGATTTATTGGTCAGTAATTCTCAGTGTGGTCCAAGGATCATTTGTACAAGAATTGCCTAGGACAACGGTTCTCAGACGTTAACATGAATAAACCCCACCTGAAGGGATTGCTAACATCCTGGTTGCTGAACCCATCCCTACGCAATTTCTTAGGTTAATTTAACTATCATTGACCCACAGATCAGCCACATGTCATCTGTGAGGATGGAAATAATACTAAATGACTAAACCCAAGCCTAGCATGGTGAAAAGAACACACAAGGCTTTGAGTCATGAACCCTAATTCCCGCTACCCACCACCTTTGTGACACAGAGAATGTTTCCCAAATTATTACAAGAAATGTATGAAATACTGTCTTTAGTTTTTGATTTGATCAAAATAGGCTTTTCATTCATTTTAATAAAATAGTTATACTCCACTGCAACAGGAAAATAATAAAAGCTTATTTTTATTAACCACCAACTCTAGGCTGGGTAATGTTCTAAGAACCTTACATATATCAGCTTGTTTAATCCTAATACATATCTTGTGAAGTGCGTGGCATTATCATCTCTGATTTATAGAGGAGCAAATAGGGGCACAGAAAGCCCAAGCAAGTTGCTCAAGGCTATTGATCACATTAATTTTCTGTGTGTAAATTTTAAGGTTTCTTAGATATTTAGCAGAAACTATGTACACCTACAGTATAAAAATGTACAAATAAATTGGTGCCCATATTAATGGAAAGAGTTGTTCACAAAAATGGATCTAAATTCCTTCAAATTTTGGTAGATGCTACCATCACAAAAATGAACTTAATAGGTAAATACTGGTGAGTGTTTTGGGGATAGTATCTGATCCGTCACTAAAATAAACATCCTTTCTCAAATACACCATCCAAAGTGGTCATGATTTTCACAAGTTTTTCCAAATAAATATAAATCACTCAGTCATTTAAAATTAGCAACAAGTCATATAAGAATTTGTCATCTGTAACTTTAAAGATAATCTTATAGGAAGTCTAAATTATTCTGTTACAATGTATTTGGATAGTGTTGATAAATTCAATGAGAATTCAAAGCTTAATTTTTTTTTCCAGAAACTTTAAACAGAGGATCTCTAATTTAGAGTGAAAAATTTGTGAATGTATTTTGGAGGACCATTTTGAATGAGTATCTACCTTGTTATTACCCACTGGCAAAAGTTAACACTCAGGAATAGTAAAAGTCAGCAAACTTCAGTCTATTGTTCACAAACAATTTGGTCTTTTAATTTCTGATTTTTTCTTTTGAGAGAGAGAGAGAGAACACGTGCAAGCAGGGTAGGAGGAGGTGCAGAGGGAGAGGGAGGGAGAGAGAATCTTAAGCAGGCTCAATGCTGGGTGCGGGGCTCGATCTCACGACCCTGAGGTCATGACCTAAGTCAAAATCAAGAGCCAGTCGCTTAACTGACTGAGCCACCCAGGCACCCCTAATTTCTCGCTTTTAGAAGTTTATTTAAGCACTCAACGTTTTCTACTATTTTCAATTAATTTTTTAATCAAAATCCTGCATTCAGACTATTTTGTCAGTATAACCAACGGCCACATCAGATACTAAAAAGGAAGGATTTTAAAACTGCTTTATACAAGTCATGAAAGACACAAATACGTTTTCACCTCTCAATATGATAAGAATAAAAAAATCTGTAACTATGTAGGTTGGAAAGAATTCTAAATAATCAATTATAAATGTCATTTAGGAATCTCTGAGAGTGGAACTAACATAAGTGACACTGATCCAAGAAAGCATTAAAATGATACCCATTTTAAAAAAATAGCATCACATCTTCTATTTATTAGCTACTCAGACCTAAAAATGGGTACATTTGGGACAAAAAAATTTAAAGGCATGCTTACAGAATGCTGTTACTATCTGAGTAAATAAATAACAGTGGAGAATGAAACTCAAGAAGTGGTAAACATATTTAGAAAAGAGACCACAAGGACTAAAGGAACTTTATTCCTTCTAGTAAAAGACTAACCACTAGTTAGAGCCAAATATAAAACATAGCCAAGATCCAAGATAATTTCAAAATGTGATTTTATTAGTGCAATTTAGGACAAGTAGAATTCTTATTCTTTTTCTGGAAGAAATACTGCTAATTATAAAAAATCACAACAAAACTTTTATTAGACATGATGTGTATAGAGGTGAGTTCAGTTCATTTATGTCATATTGCAATTCAAACACACATCTGAGTTTAAAAACATGCTGACCACCAATGTTTCCTTCTAGAATTTTCATTAAGACAGATCCATTTAGCATCATGGAAGTTTTACTTAACATGGTACAGTGTAGTTTTAGCAAGTTTAGCTGCTTTCTTTTCTTTTTCTTTTTTTTTTTTAAGAATTTATTTATTTATTTGAGAGAGAGAGCACAAGCAAGGGGAGAAGCAGAGGGAGAGCAAGAAGCAGACTCCCCACTGAGCAGGGAGCCTGATGGAGGACTCGATCCCAAGACCCTGGGATCACTACCTGAGCCGAAGGCAGATGCCCAACCGACTGAGCCACCCAGGAGCCCCTAGCTGCTTTATCTTCTTAGTGCCACTAAACATTTGGTCAGAAACAGGCAACAAAATCTCTCATCCTGACCACTGTTTTAAAATACAACATATAACAGTACAGTGCCAAAACCACATTTTAAAACACTCTATCACTCCTGCTAAAGCTTTAGTTTGCAGCCATTTTCATGGAAAATTTCTAGTATAGAATATTCACTTGGAAAGAATTGTTCACTGGGACCCTAGTGTTCTCTTCAAAGATGCAGAGATCCTTTTTCAGTGCAATGTTAGACACTATACCTTCGTTCTTTCATGGGTTTCTTTCAAAGGCTTCCCAAGTTTGCTTCTGCACCTTTATTTTTGTTTTGCTTATTTCCTTTAGTAGATTCTTGGGTAAGGCAAGTTGTAGCTATAGAAATAATCATATGGATGAAAATGATAAACTAAGTATTTAACACAGGCATAGCTGTACTTTCCCATAGTGAGAAGAAATTGCAAAATCACAACAGTAACTGGAACCCTCTATAGGAGGGACATAGTTACATTCCCAGTACCAAAGAGGTCTGGGTACAGAAATTAGGTTAAATGGTTTTTGGTTTTTTTGTTTTTGTTTTGTTTTTGTTTTTGTTTTTTTGGCAAAAAGGGATAGAAAGCTTCTTTTCCAGTGGGATTTCTGGAATTCCCTTCTTCTATGGTTAGGATTTCCACGCATTTCCCAACACTAAGACTTCAGAGGTGGAAAAGGGTACAGATGTGTATTCAAACCACATGAACAAATCTCAAGGTGTCTTTGCTCAGCGCACACCCCACCTCCATTCATGGTAGCCCTGCTTCACATCATACTTGCATCTTCTCCCATGTAAACGGTTCTTCAGGATCATAGGTTATGAGCAGCCATCTCAAGTCATCGAGTATGACATACATATCATCATCTGCTTTCATAAACCAATCAGCATATTCTAGACAATGATCATAAACATACTGCAGGGCTTTAACTGTTTTCCAGTACAGTTGGTCTCTGCCTACTTTGGTGTTTCATTCTCCAGTAGAAAAGTCTTTATTTTCTTCTGGGTTCATAAACTATGCTTTATTACAGCAATGGGTCCTTGTAGTTCTCATATATTTGGCCATTTGTTGTAGATTCTGAGGTCCTATCATAACCCTGCAAAGAATTTTCACCTGATAGAAGGTTCCAGGTCCAGTGAACTGTGTTTCCATATTTATTATAACTAGCATCTGCACTCAACGTCTTCTGCCCTTCTAGATGATTCTGGCCAGTATCATCTGGATGTCTTACATGAGGGTAATTATTCAGAATGTTAGGCTGGATGTCAGCTTGTTCTTCCAACAAAATACTAAATAACTGAGAACATAAGAAAAATATGATTGCTGATCCAGAGAGTAAGGTTAAACAATGCAACCAGGTTGAGGCCATTTCCATAAGCATATTTTTGACCTCTGGGGTGGGGAGACCAGAAGCAGTTGGCAGTGACAGCCTAGTGTGCTCCCACTCATGTTCTCTACTCTCCAGCATTATTTATAATAATCCGTTTGTGTGTATATATGTATGTGGGATTCTGTGTTACTTTATGTGAGCATATACATCATTTCCATTACACTGTAACAACTGTGAAAACTGTCAAGTTTATCATGTTGAATCAATGTTGCTCAGATCATAAATGAGATTTTTAAAAATGGAATGGATTCCCCAAAAAATCAACTTGAAGACAAGGATAAGTCTGTTAGGAATGGACATTACAATGACTTTTAATAAACATTAAAAATATGTAAATTAACTTCCTTTTTCAGTCTTATGTTCAGAAAAAATTATTATAGGCTTAATACGGACCTTTTATTTTGAAGCATATTACCTTCTAAATTTATTTGTTTTGGATTATATCTTTGAAAAGCATTTCTAGGTCTTCAGTTATTTAAATGTTGGAATTGAGTTGATTATGGGGGTGGGAGAAGGGTGATAAATTTAAGGACCTTTCTTGTGAGGAATATTAAACATAGAGTCCCTCTCTGGGTGTTATTTTAATCCATCTAATGAGACAATGCAAAAAAGGTCACATTTTTCAGAGGTAATAAAAGCAACCATAGCGTTGACTGCAGACAACCGTATAAACAATTATGTAAACACGTCAATCTGCCTGCAGTTATCAATCAACTGTTCTGTACCTAGCAGTGTGCGAGACGATACATGATGCAGAATATTGGCCTTCCAGATACATGCTAATTTCTCAGGAACTATTTTGGGAAATAAAATAACAAAAGCAATTCAGGTTAAAGGCAACTGATATTTAAAAATCAATGTGCAGTCATTATTTGGTTTCCAGCCATAACCAAAAATCACTGTTCTATAGTTGTCCTTTCCACTGACCCCCAAAGAAATATCAGCACACAGCTTTGTCTCAACATTTACTTCTCAGAGAAATGGCCTAAGATACGAGACTGTCTTTATTTGCCCATCATGCACAGTTGGTATTCATTGGGGGTACTTCTCAGGTCCTCTCCATTCCTCACAACCCACATTCTTTTTTTTAATTATATTCTGTTAATCACCATACAGTACATCCCCAGATTCCGATGTAAAGTTTGATGCTTCATTAGTTGCGTATAACACCCAGTGCACCATGCAATACGTGCCCTCCTTACTACCCATCACCAGTCTATCCCATTCCCCCACCCCCTCCCCTCTGAAGTCTTCAGTTTGTTTCTCATAGTCCATAGTCTCTCATGTTTCATTCCCCCTTCTGATTACCCCCCTTTTCTTTATCCCTTTCTTCCCCTACCGATCATCCTAGTTCTTATGTTCCATAGATGAGAGAAATCATATGATAATTGTCTTTCTCTGCTTGACTTATTTCACTTAGCATTATCTCCTCCAGTGCCGTCCATGTTGCAGCAAATGTTGAGAATTCGTTCTTTCTGATAGCTGAGTAATATTCCATTGTATATATGGACCACAGCTTCTTAATCCAGTCATCTGTTGAAGGGCATCTCGGCTCCTTCCATGATTTGGCTATTGTGGACAATGCAGCTATGAACATTGGGGTGCATATGGCCCTTCTCTTTACTACGTCTGTATCTTTGGGGTAAACACCCAGTAGTGCAATGGCTGGGTCATAGGGTAGTTCAATTTTTAACTTTTTAAGGGACCTCCACACTGTTTTCCCAGAGTGGCTGTACCAACTTGCATTCCCACCAACAATGTAGGAGGGATCCCCTTTCTCCACATCCTCTCCAACAATTGCACAACCCACATTCTGCCTCGGGGGGCCTCATCTACTCTCATGATTGGAATCATTGAGGACTCCTAGATCTCCATCCTAGGCTTTGCTCCTGAGTTCCAGAACCAGATCCAAGCAAACATCACTACTCAGATGCTCTGCAGGTATTCAAATACAATATGTCCATATGTCTAAAACTTAAGTAATAGAATCTCACATTTGCCACTCTAAATTGCTTTTGCTTTGACATTTCATATCTTGTGAATGACAACTTCGTGTAGTCAGTTGCCTAAGTTAGAAATCAGAATCACGGCTGACTCCTTACTTCCCACTCTGTACATCCTGTCTCTTTCCAGGCTTTGGCACTTCCATCTCCAAAGGGCACCTTGATCTCACCCAACTTCATCTCTTCTCCACTGTCACAGCATGTCCAAGCCATTCCCCCATTTCTCCTGCAGTTCTCCAGCCCAGTCTTCAGAGAATGTAAAACACCTTGTAAAACACATCTCAAAGACTTTCTTTTGCCCTTACATTTTCCTTAGTGTTATGTAGTGTGGATCTATTGTTTTACTTCTGCATAACTTTCCAGCTACCTTTCCTTAGGAAAGGTAGGAAATCTGGGCTCTGGCTCTATTGATTTTTCCCCTCAAAGTCCCATGACCTTTTTACCTCTAAGTCTCCACATAATCTATTTTCTATGCCTGAGATGGCCATCCCTCTCCTCTTCACTTTGTTGACTTCTGCTCATCCTTCAGGTCTCAGCCTACATATCACTTCCTTCAGGAAGCTCTCCTGGAGCTCCCTTTCCATTAGTTCATGAGAATGGTTCTTGCTATAGATTCCATGGTCCCCTGTATGTCTGCTCTCATTGCTCTAGAGTATTAAATCAGAGGGGTTCCCTGTCCTTCTTTGTGTTTACCTTGTCCATAACTGCTTCCCCCAAAACCTGGCATGGAGACTGACCCATAGTAACTGCTTAAATATATATTAAAAAAAAAGCCAACACAAAAACCTAGTTTAAAATCATTTTTCTGATAGCAGATTTCCAGAATTTCAGAAAACTAATGTGGATAGTCTTGCCATTTTAAATTATTTTGGAAGCCCTCCTTACAAAATGACAGGAGATGGCATTTTAATGATTTTGAAGACACTGAACTCTAAGGTAAAACGTACTATCACCCATTCTAAGAAACAACACCACTGCTGCAATTCTTTTTTACATATTTCAAAGTTTCTCTGGTGTCTGTTTTGAATGCTGGATTTGACAAAATATAGAGTGTAATGCTCATAATCTTTAAAAAAGTTTTGAAGAATGGGTTTCACAGCAAGTGAGTGCTGAAGCACTTGGGTGAATTGTCCGCTAGGATGTGGACTGTCATCCATGCAGATGTTCCCAGGACACACACTGCATTCTTGCACACTTATGTCTCTAAGTGTTAACAATCAATTGTTGTGGTTGATTTCCCTCTTTGGGTTTTTAATGTCACGATTGAAATTGAGCAGGTTTGATCCATTATTATTCTTTTGAGAAAGTTTTTGAGTGTCTTTACTTTCTGTGAGCTTGTTTTTGTACTTCTTTGCTACTTTATGTGGGCACATGCACTGTTTCCATCTTACATGTTGCTGTATTTACAGTTTATCATCTCTTAAATAGAAATTAATGATGGGGTGCCTGAGTGGCGCAGTCATTAAGCATCTGCCTTAGGCTCAGGGCGTGATCCCGGAGTTCTGGGATCGAGCCCCACGTCGGGCTCCTCCGCTGTGAGCCTGCTTCTTCCTCTCCCACTCCCCCTGCTTGTGTTCCCTCTCTCCCTGGCTGTCTCTCTCTCTGTCAAATAAATAAATAAAATCTTTAAAAAAAAGAAATTAATGATAATGATTTTCAGGGTTATGAAATGAAGTTCAGGTTCATAAAGAATGAGAATTTAGAAAATGTGGTAAGTTTCCAAAGATATCAAAATTAAAATCTACATATGTTGAACATGATACAGTGCTGTATACACATTATACTATAACTTTAAACTATAAACACTAGAAATATATAAATTCACATTCTGCATGATGGGGGGTGGGGATGGCACAGGGAGGGTTCTGCCCAGACAGGGACTTCCACTTTTCAAATCTAGGTCTAGAGCAAGCTGTATATACTCAGCAAAGACTTAATAGCTAAGCATATTATCTTCTAGAATTGCCTTCTCTTTAGAATTTAAATGCCTCAGCTGGCAATTTTGGAAGTGAATGGGAAAAACAGAGGACAAAGCACCATAAGACAGATACAAAACCTTATCCTGTGCACTGTTTTGCAGTTTTAAATGTAAACAGGTGTCTCATATATTATGAAGAGAATTGGTTTAAGTCTCTGAAAATCATTTTCTAAGCTCTATTTTATTTGTACCTCTAAATTAAGGCAGGCTGCAGAAATTAAACTGTCTAGGAGACATATGACCAAAAAAGTCCTGTCAACCAACGATTTCTACATTTACTTTCCCTACAGGGTGAGAAAATAACTTTGAATTTTAGGCCACTGCATCCATAAAGAGCTCTGCTGATGGAGCTCTCTAGGAAGAATCATTCGAATTAGTATTTTCTTCAATCTCAAGATTAGCTCTTCTTCTAGGAGAGCTCAGTTGCTGTGCCTTCCACGAACCTGCTCCATCTTCTCTCCCCAGGCAGATCTAGCTCCCCAGAGCTGCTCCCATGGCTCTTGGAAATGCCTGTGACCACTCTCTCTCCTATCTGGACTTGGAGTACTACAAGTTTAGAGGACAGTATTTTGTTCCTCTTTGTAGCTCTGGGTCAAGCACAGTGCCAGTCACTTTATAGATAATCAAGAATGCTGAGTGGTAGATGACAACTAAAAACACCTCTCCTAGAGACTATTTATTAGAAAACCAGAGACTGTGATTGTTAGGATGC
This sequence comes from Ailuropoda melanoleuca, assembly GCF_002007445.2. Classification (NCBI taxonomy): domain Eukaryota; kingdom Metazoa; phylum Chordata; class Mammalia; order Carnivora; family Ursidae; genus Ailuropoda; species Ailuropoda melanoleuca. The sequence goes on from NC_048226.1 coordinate 36,027,281, forward strand.
TATATATTAACATATACTTTAAAATATAACCTACCATTAAGCCATGGCTCCATTATTTTATTCATATTGTGGGTAATTTTGATTATCTGAAATATGTCTAAGAGATAAGATGATATATTCCAAAAGATCCTTCAGTTCATTTCAAAGTAATTTTCAAGAGTTAATTATAAAACAAGGAAAAGGTTTGGAGAATAATAATATCTTGGGGAAGTATACATTTGGGGAGATTTTTTTTTTGTATATATAAATGGAGTTTGGATTAGATGGGAAATGTGATTTTTGAAGTGTTCTGGTTCAAAACTGTCACATGTAAAATCTGAATTAAAGATTATTTGCATCACAAAATTAGTCCAAAGGCTCCAAAATGGAAGTATAAAGTGGGAATCCCAGCAGATCTCTAGTTGTTCAAACTAAAGCAGACGCTACAGCAGTAATGCACTTCACATAAACCCCAGAGTAGATCTATGTAAGAGATCTTTGAGTTTCCAGAGAATCAAGCTCTAACTTCCATATTTAGCAAATACTTAAAATCAGTGTATTCTTTTATCTTCAGTTTGGGAAGGTGTTTGAAAAATTGGGATCTAAAAGTATCTGTGTGTGTGTGTACACATTCATGTATGTGTGTAGACGATACTGCCACCACTTTATTACTTTAAGCATAATCATGCTTTTTCATATGTAAATAAGATCCCATTCAGAAAAATCAAGTTTTCATTTTACTACTACCACCTTCTACTCAAAAATTAGCATGACTTTGTTATATTTATTAAATATAGGTGAATAAACTGTATCATTCACATATTATTTAATAGATTTAGCTTTATTTCCCTCTCCTTCAAAATGTACAAGAAGTGAAGTAATAATTTTGAGAAAATGCAGGGATTTAGGTTGAATTCTTGCTAAGGATGATGCAAAAATCATCCTCAAAAAGTAGCTGCTTTTCTGTTGAGTTATCCTTGATCTTGTGATTCCTAACTTTGTGATCAAAATGATGAGGGGGCGAAGTGGTATTTGTAGCAGTTACCCAATCTCTATTTTTATACTGATAAACTTCCCTTTGTCCAATTAGCATTAAGAACCATCAAGATTCTTCTGTGATTTGCCTTAGGAGGGTATATCATTATCAAAGTACTGTGGATCCTTTGTACCAGTAGTATTGGCCACACAATCCCTCTCTGCATGTTATTTTGACCTATTTAGTGAGAAATTTTTTAAAAATCAGATTTTTAAAGATAGTAAAGCTATGAATGGCAAGCTGCACAGACAACTACACAGCTGTATGCAGATGACTGCATGCGTAATTATGGAAACAAATCATCTGCCTGCTGTCTAACACCATGCTAGGTGTTCTAAACAGTGCAGAACAAAGACCTTTAAAATTTATATTGACTTCCAGGAAACTATTTTAAATAAACATTATAAAATCATTCAGAAAAAAGGCAGGATCAATATTTAAAATCAATGAGTAGCCATTATATTGCTTTTAGTATTGACTGACATGGCTATTTCATAGTTGTTCTTTCTAATGCCCTGACAATTAGGTAAATGTCTGATTCATTTAATTTTTCAAAGGCTCTAAGAGCCATAAACCCAAATGTCTAGTAACTGGGATAGTGTCAGATAGATAGACAGATGCCTGTCTGAATGTCATTTGGAAGGATTTGGCTGTTGAATGGCCCNTCTAAGAGCCATAAACCCAAATGTCTAGTAACTGGGATAGTGTCAGATAGATAGACAGATGCCTGTCTGGGACTGTCATTTGGAAGGATTTGGCTGTTGAATGGCCCATTTTCTTTTTTTCTTTTCTTTCTTTCTTTCTTTCTTTCTTTCTTTCTTTCTTTCTTTCTTTCTTTCTTTCTTTTCCTTCCCTTCCCTTCCCTTTCCTTCCTTCCTTCCTTCCTTCCTTCCTTCCTTCCTTTCTTTCTTTCTTTCTTTCTTTCTTTCTTTTTCTTTTTAGATTTTATTTACTCGTTTGACAGGCAGAGAGAGAGTACAAGTAGGGGAAGTGAAAGAGGGAGAGGGAGAAGCAGGCTCCCTGCCAAGCAGGGAGCCCAACACAGGGCTCTATCCCAGGACCCCAGGATCATGACCTGAACCAAAGGCAGCCGCCCAACCCACTGAGCCACCCAGGCACCCCAAGGCCCATTTTCCAAACACAGAAACACAAATCATTTTTAAGTCCTACCTGAAGACTGATACTGATGAGTGTTCCCTAATAAAGGTAATGATATAAAACTGCCGAGTTATAAGATACCTTGGAATAAACTTAACCAAAGAGGTAAAGGATCTATACTCCAGAAACTACAGAACGCTTTATGAAAGAAATTGAAGAAGACACAAAAAGATGGAAAAACATTCCATGCTCATGGATTGGAAGAATAAACACTGTTAAAATGTCTATACTGCCCACAGCAATCTATACTTTTCAATGCTATCCTGATGAAAATACCAATGGCATTTTTCAAAGAGCTGGAACAAACAGTCCTAAAATTTGTGTGGAACCAGAAAAGACCCCAAATCGCCAAGGAAATGTTGAAAAAGAAAAACAAAGTTGGGGGGGATCACGCTGCCTGATTTCAAGCTATATTACAAAGCTGTGATTACCAAGACAGAATGGTATTGGCACAAAAACAGACACATAGATCAATGGAACAGAAAAGAGAGCCCAGATATAGACCCTCAACTCTATGGTCAACTAATCTTTGACAAAGCAGGAAAAAACATCCAATGGAAAGACAGTATCTTCAATAAATAGTGGTGGGAAAATTGGACAGCTATGTACAGAAGAACGAAACTCGACCACTCTCTTACACCACACACAAAGATAGACTCTAAATGGATGAAAGACCTCAGTGTGAGACAGGAATCCATCAAAATCCTAGAGAAGAACATAGACAGTAATCTCTTCAACATCAGCCAGAGCAACTTCTTTCAAGACTTGTCCCCAAAGGCAAGGGAAACAAAAGCAAAAATGAACTTTTGGGACTTCATCAAGATAAAAGCTTCTGCACAGCAAAGCAAACAGTCAACAAAACAAAGAGGAAACTCACAGAATGGGAGACGATATTTGCAAATGACATTACAGATAAAGTCTGGTATCCAAGATCTATAACGAACTTCCCAAACTCCATACCCAAAAAACAAATAATCAAGTCAAAAAATGGGCAGAAGACATGAACAGACACTTCTCCAAAGAAGACAGACGAATGGATAGCAGACACATGAAAAAAGGTTCAACATCATTAGCCATCAGGGAAATTCAAATCAAAACCACATTGAGATACCACCTTACACCAGTTAGAATGGCAAAAATTAACAAAGCAGGAAACAACAAATGTTAGAGAGGATGTGCAGGAAAGGGATCCCTCATACACTGTTGGTGGGAATTCAAGTTGGTACAGCCACTTTGGAAAACAGTATGGAGGTTCTTCAAAATGTTAAAAATAGAGCTACCCTATGACCCAGCAATTGCACTACGGGTATTTACCTCAAAGATACAGATGTAGTGAAAAGAAGGGGCCCGTGCACCCCAATGTTCATAGCAGCGAAGTCCACAATAGCCAAACTGTGGAAGGAACTGAGATGCCTTTCAAGAGACAGATGGATAAAGAGATGGTCCATATATACAATGGAATATTACGCAGCCATCAGAAAGAATAAATACCCACCATTTGCATCGACATGGATGGAACTGGAGAGGATTATGCTAAGTGAAATAAGTCAAGCAGAGAAAAACGATTATCACATGGTTTCATTTATATGTGGAACATAAGGAATAGCATGGAGGACATTAGAAGGAAGGCAAAAATGAAGGGGGGGAATCGGAGGAGAAGATGAACCATGAAAGACTATGGAAATAAACTGAGGGTTTCATAGGGTGAGGGGATGGGTTACCACGTGATGGGTATTAAGGGGGGGCATGTATTGCAATGAGCACTGGGTGTTATACACAAAAAAATGAATCATGGAACACTACAACAAAAACTAATGAAGTACTGTATGGTGACTAACATAACATAAAAAAAAAAAAAAGCTTTGCTATTTGTATCAGTCCAGGTCACAAGAGGAAATAGAAGGCACACTGAAATTAGAGTATGTTGAAGAAGTGTCACTGACAAAGGAAGTAATTACAAAGATAGGGGGAGAGTATAAGGAACCACATAGATTAGTGCAGAATATGGAATAGTAGTGAAAATGTTGCCCATTGCTATGTCTGAAAGAGTGAGAGATTATTGACATGTGGAAGGAGAGAGTCCTTTCATAAAGGTCAGACTGAGAGGAGTAGTGACCTTTGGGGAGCACTCAGTTAGCCTGACATGAACTCACAGGAGCCAGGCAGGAGAGTAATCCCCTGTCCTCACTCTTTCTCCTCTTTATCAACCGCTGACTACCCATTGGCCAAATCTAACCCGAAGCCTGAGAAAAGTGAGTTCTTCTGTGTCCTTTAAATTTGGGGTGGACATGAATGGATGGACAAGCCTGGATAAGGGACCTGGAAGGGCACATGGAGGATATTCAGCACAACGTCAAAACAAATTGTTCTTTTATGTCACTATGATTACTCCATTAGAACAAAAAGAGATCTAGTGACTTCATACCTTTTATGACAGGAATAGTTATTTTTCAATAGACGAGAGGTTATGTTATGAATGTTTGAAGCACTGAATTGGAAAATTCCCATAGTTGGGTGTTAAACTATAAAGGCAAGTGACTTAACAAGGCAGACAATGGGCCTTATTGGTGGAGCAGGTTTACAGGACCCCATTCGTCCACTGTTTTCTGGACAGCCCATGGGAAGCTAATAAGGCCCAACATCAGATTCTACGAGGGAGCCCTAGCCCTCGAGCAATGCATTTTAAGCTCTATGACAGGGGCAGCACCAACGTCACCCTAGCACAATTAGGAACTGGGTCTAAGCCTTACTGCTGCAGTTAATATGCCTTGGTCCTGTGGTATAACATGCTGCCTCAGTATTCTACAAGGCTTAATTGCAATGAGGGTTAGGATATGACACAACTTCCTAGGAGACCAGCCACAGAGAATTGGCCTTACCTCTGTGGTAAGGTTTTGTGTAGTAACTTCCCAGCTTCTGTTTCTACCAGATCAAGTTCTTTAAGCAGTGTTGGAGCTCTGTGGAGGTCGTAAGTACTAGGACTGACCCTCTGAGTCACAGGTTCTGATCTCAGGACTGACTCTAATGAGACGAGCTTCATCAAGTTCTTTTCTCTTTCTGGCTTTAACTTTTCTCAAAATAGTAGTTGGGGAATGATCAGGTGGGTGCTGGATTAGGTTACCTCAAATGATTCCTTCTGATCTAATATCCTGTGATTGTACCCTCTGTAATTGTTACCAATGTCTACTTCTCATCTCTAGAACATAGAAGAATGTTCTTAAAATTATGACCTGAAAAAACTTTTGAAGATAATCTGACTGTGTTTAATACTTTGTAAATCCTAGATAGTGAGTACCGGGAGAATTCTGAATGTATTGCATAACATTATAGGAAATTTATGCCTACTTTTGTATTTACTAACAAAGATTTGTGTTTAGAACTGGCCTCCTTATGAACTACTTTAAAAAACAACAGGACTTTGAAAATCAGCTCCAAGTATCAGCTAAGGTAAATAGGAGGGATATACATGTTTAGAAAAGACTCAATTCTAGTTGACTTGCACTTAACATTTGATGAAATAATTTGCCTACTACTTCTGTATTTAAAGAGAATAAGACAGAAAGAAACTAAAGGACAAAATGGAATAAGAAAATTCCTTTAGATATTTTTGAAGTTATCAATCACATAGTGAATATATTTTGATTCATCTAAATAATAACAACAAGCTTCTATATTAACAAGTTAAATATCCTTGTCCCTAAGGGATTGTCTTTTGTATGATTGCTCTTTAAAATTTTCTGAATTTCTGGAATTTTAATAATGAAATTGAATTATTTTTATTTTAAAAAGTTCCCATTTTCCTCACTGAAGCATGGTTGCATAATTATTGTGGCTGAGCGTCCCCTACGCATCCTCACACGTAAACCCTGGACCTCTTCTGGCCACTAACTGTAAGGGCCTGCTCTATGGCTGCCAGCCATTTCCATATATGGGTTTAAAAGCATAGAAGGGATTTACCTGTCATAAAATTAAGTGGGATTAAGTGGAAAAAAAGGCTCCGAAAAAATTTGTGAGATTTGTGGCATAGGGGAAGGTTACACCTAAAGGGTTTTTTTTTAAAATTATTAGTCCTCCTAAGTATTTCCATGAAGGTAATCCTGTGATATTCCTATTTAGAAGTGATCTCTTCTTGGATTTGCACTGTATTCTATCCTGGAAACATTTCCCTGTGCTGGGGAACTTAGTGCCAAGATTAGCCTTTAATTGACACTGATGCAGTTTTCTTGACTGCCAGCTGTCCTCGGACTGGCTTATCTATGACAAGTCTACAAAGAGCAAACAGGGTACAAAGCATTCGAGGGCTTCTGAGAGAATTATTGTTACTACGACTAAGTATTTCATGGCTAATTTCTTAGCTACAAAGACCCGTCCATGGGAGTGAGAATTGTTGTTACTGCGACTAAGTATTTCATGGCTGATTTCTTAGCTACAACGACCCGTCCATGGGAGTGAGAATTGTTGTTACTGTGACTAAGTATTTCATGGCTGATTTCTTAGCTACAACGACCCGTCCATGGGAGTGAGGCAGCTTCTTTTAAGCAAAGCTCAGATGGCCTGACAATTACTTTAATCACCTTCCTGTTTTGCAGGTGAGTATTTACCCAGCAGAAAAGCAGCAGTACTGCGTAACTTTATGAACATTAGTCAAAAAAAATGCATTAAGTATTTCAAGTACTCTCTAAAACCATTAACATAATTGCATAATCTTATTTGGGGATTTCTTTCATCTAGAAAATAAAGCTGTTCTTCAATTCCTATGGCAAAGTCTATGGGTTTTTTTTACCATGTTGTTGGGAGTTAGAAAAATTTGGAGGACTGTGATGTAACATTCAAAGGACGTAAATGCTCTAGACCAAGTTTAATGGACAGAGAACAAATCTAATTTGGACCTGCCTCAGGGATCTTCAGAAGGAACCCACTGGATTCCTTTGTTCACACAAATCAGCATACAAAAGAATACAAAAGCAACCACAAGAAAATCGCAGCATCTTGCCGTAACCAAATCTAATTCCCTACTTCCTCTGCGTCCATAGTTCCTTCCTTCTCTCTTTTGAATGTCTCTGTGCCCGAGTCAAATCCCTCAACTTGTTCTTCACTTGTCCCTCACCTGTAGTTCACTCAAGACCATCTCTGCAATTATCCCCTCTCTCTTCCAAAAATAATTTTTTCTCCCAACTGGATCATTCCCATTTACATACTTTCTATATTTCAATAAACAAAACCAAAAAACCAATGCTCCCTTGAATGTTTATCTTTCCTCAGTTACTACTTTGTTTTTCTACTTACCTTGGTAACAAAACTGGGAGCATGGTCCCCAAATCCTTCTCTTCCGTTCCTCCTTCCATACAGTGTTAGGGAACATCACTCCTCATCTGACCATGACAGGCTTCCTGTTAAAGACAGCAGAAATTTCTGTTCTGTCAAAACCAGTGGTCATTTCTCCCTCTTTATCTTATTACGATTCTCAGTAGCATTTGGCCTGGGTCACCACACCTCTCATTCTTAGAACATTCTTTCTCTTCCATAACATCACTCTCCTGGCTTTTCTCATGCTTCACCCTTTTTTTCACATCTTTTGGTGGCTTCCCTCTCTCTGATCAGCCTTTGCATGCTAGAACTCCCAGGGGAGCCATGTTCTCTTTCTCTTTTTTCTCTATCCCCAGGTCACAGGTGATCTCATCCAGTTCCTTGGCTTTAAATACTATCTTAAATAGGAAGTGTGGAAGTCTGACTCAGATATATCCTCCCCCTGGAGGTGACAGAACAGTGCAGAGATTTTAGCGGACAGCACACTGATGCAAGCTAAGTAGTTAATGTCTCCAGGGCAAGTTCTAAGCAAGTCTAGTTGTTGTATGAGACTGTTCCACGCTACAGGGACAAGAGTGTTAGAATCACCTAAGCCTGGGCCCCCTGGGTAGCTCGGTTGGTTAAGCACCCAGCTCTTGGTTTTGGCTCAGGCTATGACCTCAGGGTAAAGGGACTGAGCCTGGAGGCCTGTGCCTAACCCTGTGTGGGCTTTGTGCTCAGCAGGGAGTCTACTTGAGATTCTCTCCCTCTTCCTCTGCCCCGCCCCATGCTCACACTCTCTCCTTCTGTCAAATAAATAAATAAAATGTTAAAAAAACAACAACACTTAAGCATCAAGATATTTCCAAGGAGAAGGGAAAATGAGAAAGAAAGAAGGTGTCTTTGAGAGGAATGTGGGGATAAGGGGACATCCAAGATCCTTCATATAAATTTATGACAATCTGAATTGTTGGTGATTGATTGCCTCTGTTGGGAAAGTGGTTTTACTTTAGGTAAACTGACCAGATAGCATTTGATTGAGTGAAGCAGAATCAGTACCATTTGACAAGCAGCGTGCTATGGAACAAATAGAATTAGGCCACCTTTTTTTTCTCCCAAAGATTATTTATTTATTTATTTATTTATTTATTTATTCATTCATTCATTCACTCATTTAAGAGAGAGAACATGTGGGTGGGCATGAGTGAGGGGAGGGGTAGATGGGGATGGGGGGAGAGGGAGAGAGAGAGAGAGAATCTCAAGCTGACTCCATGCTGAGTGGGGCACCCTATGTGGGGCTCAATCTCACGACTCTGAGATCATGACCTGAGCTGAAACAAAGAGTCAGTCGCTCAACAGACTGAGCCACCCTGGCGCCCTGGGCCACCTTTTGTAATAATTCTTTACTTGGGGCTGGCTTGAGAAAAAGAAACAGTATAAGAAACATTAGTAAGTATTGCTGCTTTTGGCAATCAGAGCTTGGTCCTATGCCATTCTATAGCTCTGCTCTATTGATTAAATCTGCAACTGTGAGGGTGAGCCAGGTGCACTTACCTTTAGATCAGATCTTCTCAGGCTACTTTGCACCAGGATATAATTGACACGTGGGTGATACATTTCATAGCCTATCACATCTCTATTTGACACTGTGTTTCATTTCCACTTACCCTACCCTTACCTCTGGCTCCTGGAATGCAGGTGTGGAAGATCTAAATATATGACCATGGATTCCTAGGGAGAATGAAGGACAAAAGTGCTTTTTAAAATTATAAATGTGAGAAAATATTTCAGATGAGGTTTTCTGGGTTGTTGTCATTTGTTTTGTGGTTTTGTTTTTTAAACCAATCTCCTTTCTCACCCATCATTACTTTGTGAAACTAGGTGACCCTTGTCTAAGGTTTAGCTCCTTTTGGCCTGGTATAATCATTCAAAGTTTTTCTAGGCTCCTTGACAAACACTATAGCCAAGCACTATAACAGTACACTTATCTGGACCAAAATGTATTTCTGAGATTTTACATAATTTTGAAAAGGCAGAATTAATTATTACTATTCTGTGTGGTGTCTTACCATTTAAAAATATTAAGGTATCCCCAGTAGTTAGTGAAATGTACTTGGCAATTCCTTTGAGACTGAATAAAACCTGCCATAAGTACATTTCTGTGCTGTTCCAGGATGACATTTATGATGCCAGAAAGGCTGAGAGGTCAATACAATATGCTTGGCATATTTCACCCTGTGGAAACCAGACCCTTCCACTGTGCATTCTGGTTCTTCACCTCCTCTTTTTGTTTCTTACCATCATGTTTGAGACATTAAGACCTTGATCCCAGGCCCCAGAATGACTCCCTCAACCCTTGAATTTCAACCGTCGGAATGTCTCTTTCTGCCCTATTATATGCACTGTCATGTACCTTGATCCTCTAGAATGCATTCATCATGGACTCTGAGGAATTACAGGACTTCTGCCCTTTGTAGAAACAGAAAGACCTGAAAGTCCATCTAGGCTCAAAACAAAAGAATCCAAAGAGCAAGAAGAGTGGACACAGAGGGCTCCTTCTGACGGACCACTAAATGCAACTCTAAAGAACACTTTCTGTGAGGCCTGCTACTTGTTGATGTCTTTATTTCCTTTCTATGCAGGAAACTCTGGCTTTCATGTCCATTGCTCATTCCATTGTCATCTTAACAGTGTCTTCCTACTGGAGCATGCCTGTGGGGTAGGGTATGGGTAGAAACCACCTGGTCCAGGAGGGTTGGCTGACATAGGAAGCTCATTTGCATGCATAGTCTATTGCAAAAGATGCCAGGCATCTCTCTCTAAAGCTTGTTTGTCACATGTAGTAAAGAAGTGACAATTACTAGGAAACTTTGAGCAGTCTCAGAGGTGCTCTTCAAAGACTCCTACTGATGAAAGAGGAAATATACTTGTTTTATGTCTTGTTTTGTCTGCTACTTAATTTTTTTCATTAAAATATTCTTCACTAGAATAAGAAACTTTAAGCAATACTTTCCCAATAAAGTACTGAAATTTATTTATTTTTTTTAAAAAACTTGATTTCTGTTGGTATATGCATGAAATAGAAAATTCTGCCTTTTTAAATAAAATATAAAGAATATAGTTCATTACAAATGATCACATTTTTTAAAAAAAAGTGTAAGAGTATAGCTCTATGTTTCTCTAATGCAGCAGTGAGATTTGCTAACAGTTGTGCAGTTTACCAACAACAGTATCAGCATCATCCTCTATGAATTTAAAATTTACATACTTAGTTTTCCCTTGCCGTCCTTTGTAGCAGAATTTATATCATGGCATAGTTTCCTCTCATTTAGGAAATCAATGCACTGAAAAATGTACAAATAATTTATTTCTCTAGCACTTGTCAGCCACACTTTTACAAGTGCAATCTAGTATACGAGAAAGATACTGGAGGAGATAAAGCATTCAATCAGTGTCAATGACGTTACTGAAGGACACTAACCAAAATGTTGTCACATGGGCAGCTATGATTTACACAGACTCAAACTGGTCTTAAATTTACATATGATCAATTTATATTGAGTATTTACATATATTCAATTTACATATACTTAAATTTAGTCCTAAAGAGAGGGTTTTATATTCAAGCTGAGACTTTTCTTTGAACTGCTAGGACATGACTTTTCAAAATTTCTGAGAGATTTATACTTTAAAAGTTGGTGCTTACTACTGCATATTTCGTCTTTTTTAAAAAACATTTTATCTATTTATTTGAGAGTGCAAGAGAGAAAAGGATCACAGAGGTAGAGGGAGAGGGAGACCCAGGCTTGCCACTGAACTGAGCAGAGAGCCTGATGCAGGGCTCGATCCCAGGTCCCTGAGATCATGACCTGAGTGGAAGGAAGGCAGATGCTTAATCAACTGAGCCACCCAGGTGCCCCTGCATATTTTGTCTTTTGAGGGCACAAAGATATTTCCTCTAGTACTAGTTGACAGGGAAGGAGAGAATCATAGCATGAGTATGTGGTTGCACATGTGTGTTTGCATGTCAGTGTGTGTGTGTGTGTGTGTGTGTGTGTGTGAATTCTTGTGTGGCTTTAGATCTAAATTATTTGAAACTCGAGTTGGTAATAGAAACATAGAACACACACACACATACACACACACACACACACACACACACACACACCAAAAAGCAATCGCACAGAGAATCAGAAGAACAGGAAATGCATCTCTTTAGAAATCATTTCATTTTTAATTCCTAAAATATTGTATAATAAGAGCAATAAAGGTTGACTGTGTAATAAACTTCCTCATTCAAATAATGCCCACAGCAACCCATGAGGTCTGAACTCTTTTACAGAAGCAGAAACTGAAGCACAGTGAGGTGAGGGGCTTGCTTAGTCAGCCAGCTGCTGGGCCACAGAGCGAGGGTCTGCAGTCAGGAGGAGTAGGCTCCCCTACCCCGGACTGCAGCTCTCACATGTCATCTGAGAATCCTGCAGGAGCTGTCCTGCCCTGTCCCTGTAGCTGGCGGCCATTCAGCCTCGGGTCCTCAGACTTCTCCCTGCAGAATGAGCTAGAGATGGAACACTTCCCCTCAGGTAGGAAAAACCTGACCGGGATGTGTTTTAATTAAGTTTGAGTAAAATTTCCATTCCAATATGGATGTGAATTTATTCTCTTTCATAATCCTTCAGAGCCATTTATATCCTATCTTCTAATTAAAGATTTTGTACCAAAATTGTATGAGTGGATACTTTGCTCTTCAAACTCCGTATTAATCTACAAATATGTTTTCAAACCTACAGAATGGAAAAGAGTAAAGCACCTTAAAATTCGTGTTGATAATACTCAAAAGGAAGCTTGGTAGTTTCACTTAAAACCTTGGCTCAGCATTTCACAATGTATTTTGGGGGGAACACTAGTGTTTCCTGAGTTCATTTCTAATAGGAATTCCTAATTAGGAAAAAATATGTTAACACTGTATTATACTGTACACACATAAATGTATATAAACATACATATATATAAAATGCAAAAACTACTAAAAATTTACATTAAAAATTTATATGATGACTTGTTTTTAAGAAAAAGGGCATTGTGTCTGTGAAAGGAGCATCACCTGAAAGATGCTCTGATAAAGAAAGCTCAGTTTCCTGGGCATGAACTATAAGCAGCCTTTCTAGCATATTCTATGAGCCGCACTGTGCTTGTCTTTCCAGTGTTCTGTGCTTCCATGTCCATGATTATATAACCATGTTAGACATTTGACATATAATTTAAGATGTGACTGTGACTTCATTTGATGTCTTCTCTGTGCCAACCACTTGCTATGTCCCAGGATTATAAAGACAAATCGGACACTGAATCTGCCTACAGAGGCTCAGCAGCTGGTCAGAGACAGTGAGCCAACCTGTGCTAGAGCACAGCGTCCCCTGTGTCGACATACAGGCAGAGGAAAAGTGATGCTTGAGCAGAATTTGGAAGCTTAAGACATTAAGCATGGAAGAGGTGCGGGCTAGTGCTAAAGAGGCTAACATTTTCCTCTGAAAGGACTTCTTTTTTTATATTACGCTTACTCCATATATTTAAGGAAAAAATAAGCAACAAAGCTATATGATTTCACTGATTAGTCTCAACTGTCAAATTTCTGAAAAGAATTTTAGAATACTTTCTACTTGTAATAATTTTGAATATATTTATATATTTATTATTTTTAGGGACTAAAACGGTCTAAAAGGTAATGGAAGTCTAAGCTTTATTAACTATGATTGTAGATGCTAGGTATTATATTATCAAATTTACTTGAGGAAAATGAACGAAATTGCCAATTGCCATTCCAAAACCAAGCTGGGCTTTTACTTAATATAACATGAGTATGCCAGTAATGTATAACCTGAAATCTGTCATGGAAAGCCCTGAATGGTAAAATAAAAATGACAGCCAAGACATTTTAGAGCTGAATTTGTCAGTCTTCAAAATAGTGTTTTGAAAGTAGACCAAAAGCCCCCAGCCCATTGATTTTCATGTTGTATTTTTGTTTCATCTGTCCCCTTATTTGAGTGCATAATCCGTCTTCTACAGTGCAATGTCAATTCTGATGATTTGTTTTAAAGGAACAGTTGTGTCTTTTTGCAGTAGCAAAAAAAAAAAAAAATCCTAAGTAGAATCACGGTAATGGTCTAATATCAATTTTTATTCACAAGCACTTCAGTGTTTGACTTCTATCACCAAATCTACCATTTTATATTTTGCCCTTGAAAACTGCGATCAAAGATAAAAGTTATTTATTAAACAGTCTTCATTCTTTTCCTTTTCAAGAAAAAGTAGAGGAAAAGAATTATTGAAATAAATCATCAGAGTTGACAGTAAACTGTATAAGACAGAAGAAGCTATATGTATTACTCTTCAGAGATATTTTATTGCTAAATAAAAAGGATGTGTTGCCCTATTTTCATATAAAAAACAAAATTTCTACTTTTATTTTAAATGATGGTTACTGACATATGCAATTTCAGTGTAAGAATTGCAATTAAGAGCCTTGGAGTACAAGGTTTAAACTGCCTGCAAAACATCGAAGAATTTAATAAATTATTATGAACACTGGATAAAAATTACACATATACAGCAAGTTTATTTTCTTCCAAAGCACAGAGAAATGATCAAACACAGACTTACCCTCAAGTGCATTTGAATTTTTTATCTTTTTTATCTCTGTCCCATAAATGCCCTTTGAGGTCCCACCACCCTTTAGAGCATCTGGGGTTTACAATTTTTACTGGAAATTTCACTTTTTAAAAATTCAACAAAAAAGAATTTTTGTTTCTAACTCCAACACCAATAAAAGAGAGATTGAAAGAGCTCATGCTTAAAAAAAAGCATGGAGAGAAGTTTACTCTAGTTCTCAATTGTATCAGTTTCCTAATGTAACAAAATACTACAAACTGGGTGGCTTAAAACAGAGAAGTTTCATACTCCTGGAGGCTAGAAAGCCTCAACTCAAGGTGTCTGCAGAATTATGCTCCCCTGAAACTCAAAGGGGAGAAACTCTTTTGATTCTTCCTGGCTTCTGGGGGAGGCCAGCAAGCGTTTATGTTCCTTGGCTCGTACCTGCAGCACTCCCAGTCCCTGTGTCTGTCTTTACAAGGTTCTCTTCCCTGTGCGTCAGTGTGTCTTCTCAAAAGGACACCAGTCACGGGGCACCCGTGTGGCTCAATCAGTTAAGCATCTGCCTTCGGCTCAGGTCATGATTTCAGGGTTCTGGGGTGGAGCGCCTCATCTGGCTCTCTGCTCAGTGGGGAGTCTCCTTCTCCCTCTGTGCTCTCCCTCTCCCTCTCTCTCTCTCTCTCTCTCAAGTAAATGGGTGAAATCTTTTTTTTTTTTTTAAAGGACACCAGTTATATTGGATTAAGGGCCCATCTTCAGTATAACATCATCTTAACTAATTACAACTGTAAGGATCTTACTTCCACATCTAGTCACATTCGGAGGTACTGGGGTTTAGGACTTCAATATATCTTTTGAGGAACATGTTGCAACCTGTAACATCCACTAACCTTTTTCTTTCTTTCTTTTTTAAAAAATCTTATTATGTTATGTTAGTCACCATACAGTACATCATTAGTTCTGATGTACTGTTCCATAATTCACTGTTTGCATATAACATCCAGTGCTCCATGCAATACGTGCCCTCCTTAATACCCATCACTGGGCTAACCCATCCCCCCACGCCCCTCCCCTCTGAAACCCTGTTTGTTTCCCAGAGTCCATTTCTTTAAAATTTTTTCTAAAATTTTTGTATTGAAATAGTTTTAGATAACCACAAACTTTCAACAATAGTACAGAGGATTCTCACATACCCTCACTAGCTTCTACTAATGTAAACAACTTTCATAACCCTGATACAGTTATCAAAACTAAAACTAAAAACTTAACGTTGGTAAAATTCTATTAACTAAGTTAGGGACCTTTATTTGTATTTCACTAATTTTCCCACTGATACCTACTTTAAATATTTTTTGTTATTCCAGGATCCAAACTAGGATACCTAGTTTCATTTATTAAACTTAGTTGCAGCCAATCTGTGACGATGTTTAGTCTTGATTTTCATGAACCTGGCATAGAGCCTTTAGAAGACTACTGGCTAGGGGCGCCTGGGTGGCTCAGTCGTTAAGCGTGTGCCTTCGGTTCAGGGCGTGATCCTGGAGTTCTGGGATCAAGCCCCACATCAGGCTCTTCCGCTGGGAGCCTGCTTCTTCCTCTCCCACTCCCCCTGCTTGTGTTCCCTCTCTCGCTGGCTATCTCTCTCTCTCAAATAAATAAATAAAATCTTTAAAAAAAAAAGAATACTGGCTATTTTGTAGAATGTCCTTCATTCGGGTTTTTCTGATGTTTCTTCATAATTACACTAGGATTATGAATTTTGAGGAAGGATATCACAGTGGCAAAGTGCTCTGCTCATCACATCATATCAGGGGGAACAAAATACCAACATGGCTTATTCTTAGTGATACTAACCTGGATGATTTGGTAAAGATGCTGTCTGACAGATTTCTTCACAGTAATGTTGTCATTTCTCCCTTTCTGTGCTCTCTTCTTTGGGAGTGAATCCAATGACCAATCCACACTGAAGGAAAGAAAAATTAAGTTTTATCTCCCAAAGGGAAGGGGAATATCAGAGAATTTGTGGACATAGGCTAAAATCAACACAGTAATTAGAGAATGGTTAGGGGTAGATACTTTGAGGTTGTGCAGACAACTTACTTCTTAAAGTTTTGTCCATTAATTTTACCCATCCTCAGTGAAGCTTGCCCACAGCAATTATTACTGTGCCATCCAAAGGTGATTTTCTACTTTGCTCATACCATATTCTTTTGAAAAGCAACTAAAAAATAATAATTCTGGCACAGGATTAAAGTAATTATATCTATTGGGATGGTTTAGGACTAAATAAAATGCATTCATAGTGTTTTCTTTGAAATAGCACCAGTTCGAAGAAATAAAAGCACATCACCATGCATTCTGCTGGACGAGCCAGTGCATTAGAGCACTGACTGAGTCATGCAAAGGTGCTTAATGGATCTGAGAGAAGGTGCATCACACACTCTGACAGGGCTCATTTGCATACACATGTTTAATCCCAGCAGGAGGTGTGCATTCAGGTGTCTCCCAGAGCAGAAATATAGACATCCTCAGGTAAAAGCAGTTCTTCATAAACTTTATAACCTCATTCCAAACTCCAGTTGTCAGTTTACAGCTTTCGGAATGACATCTTAAATCAGGAAAATGTCACACGTGTACAGTAACTGGCCTAATCTTTTCTGTAAATTGCTGCCTATGGTTTTCAAAAACATAGTAAATTGCTGGCAACTGACATTGTGTCTCCCTGCACGATTAACTTCACTTCTGCACAGTTAATAAATCAGTTTTAAATTATTCATCAGATCACCTAGTGTCTAGGCTTTGATTGACAGCCATTGATTTTAGGGATCCATAATTCTAACTTTTATACTGAGGCAAAATTTGCCACCTGATTGTTTCTATTCTCTTCAAATGTAAAATTAAAACTATAAGCAGAAAGATGGCAGTGTAGGAAGATCCTGAACTCACTTTCTCCCAAGGACACACCATATCTACAGTGACATATGGATTATTTTTTCCTAAAAAAGATCTGAAAACTAGAGTGACTGTTCTGCACAACAAAGAATAAAAGCACCACATCAAGTTGGGCAGGAGAGGGAGAGACACAGTCCAATGTAGCAACACACAATAGGGTGGAATCTTACCAGACAGGTGTTTCTGCCAGAGGAGTGAGGGAATGGTGCCCCACATTGGGCACTCTGGCTCCTGAAATCTGCACTAGAGATGAGCCCCCAGAACATCTGGCTTGGAAAACCAATGGGGTTGCCATCAGGGGTCCCAAAGCGCTACAGGAAACCAGGAGTCCTCTCTTGGAGGGCTCATGTGCAATCATGCTTGCCCCTAGACCCAGTGAAAAAACTGCAGTTTGAAAAATGTCTAGACTATATCTGAGGGAAGAGTCTATTGCTGATCTGGGGGTATTGGCTGGAGGTGTGGGGGGCATTAAGGTGCTCCCCAGAGGCAGAGGTGTTGGCAGATGCCATTGCTGCACACTCCACATATCCTGCTAGCACAGGTGGGTGAGCTTGGACATGGCGCCCTCTCACCCCCTTGCTGGAATGAGTGGGGGGAAAGTGCTTGGGCACTTGCCGAGGCAGGAGAATGTGGGTGGATGTGGTGCTCCTTTGGCTGGCGAGCCAAATAGCTGTGGCATTCTTCCACTCCCAGGCTGAAGGCAGTGCATGTGAACAGACAAGGCACTGTCTTACTACATTGCTGAAGCTACCAGCACACGTAGTCAAGACATCTTCCTACAGCCCCCCTGAGGACAGTGAGTAGCCCACCCTCTATATTCTCCCGTAGTCTTGTTAAAACCAGAGGGTAAAAGAAATACACATAAAGGGTAACCTTTCATCGCCTGGCCCTGGAGGACAAGAGAGCTGGTGTTTTAGAGTTCCATGGGGCTTTAACAACTGGAAGGACAGTACTTGGCAGGCCACCACTGCTAGGGTACTGCACAGATATAAATTTACTTAGCCTGGAGCTTCAGCCTAAGGGACACGCTTCAGGTTTCCCACACATGTAGAGGCTTAAGAGGTGCTCCCAGAAAACATAAGCAGGGAGACACTATCCCTGATCTCACTATAGCTCAATGAGACTTCCCATAAAGGACCTTATGCACTTGTCTGGAGCTCTGATTTTTGCAAATGTCACCTAGGGGACACCTGCAGGTCTCCTGATCTGGAGGTCAGTAGGGTTTACAATAGGGGGCCCAAGACACTGTATACATTTGCATACTTTAAAAGCTGCTGCTTGAGGGGTCTGGCTTCTATTCAGCCTGAAATTAGGTGCTAAATGAGATTCCTCCTCTAGGATCACAGACAGGTCTTGGCATACCCTCAACAACCCAACATATAAAAAAATAAATCCTGTAGTTTAGACAAACACAAAAGTTCATGAGACAACCAAGAGCCAGGGCAAGGTTGAATGAACCACCTACATAAGGCCACTCCTTCAAGACTAAGAGAGGTAGCTATTTTGCTTCATACATAAAAACAACAGAATCAAGCCAAATGAAGAAAGAGAGAAATATGTTTGAAAAGAAAGAACAAGACAAAACCTCAGAAAAATACCTTAATGATTGGACACAAGTAATCTATACAATAAAGAATTCAAAGTAATGGTCATAAAGATGCTCACTGAATGTGGGAGAATGGATGAACACAATGAGATCCTTAACAAGGAGATAGAAAACATAAGAAAGTACTAAACAGAATCCACAGAGTTGAATATGATAACCGACCTAAAAAATACACACTAGAGGGGTTCAACAGATAACACAGCAGAATGGATCAGCACCCGGGAGACAGGGCACTGAAACTCACCCAGACAGAACAGTGAAAAGAAAGAATTTTTAAAAATGAAGATAACTAAGAGACCTCTAGAACAGTAAGCAAAACAATGTTGGCATTATAGGGGTCCCAGAAGGAGAAGAGAGAGAAAAGGAAGCAGTGCAATTATTTGAAGAAATAATGGCAGAAAACTTCCCTAATTTAGGGAAGGAAATAGATACCAGGTCCAGGAATCCCAGAGACTTTCAAGAATGATGAAACCAAATAAGAGAACCACATCGAGACAGATAAAATGTCAAAAGTTAAAGAGAAAATCTTAAAAGCAGCAAGAGAAAAACAAGTAGTTACATACAAGGAAACCCCATATGGCTATCAGTAGATTTCTCAGCAGAAACTTTGCAAGCCAGTTGGGAATGGCATGACATAATTAAAGAGATGAAAGGAAAAAATCATTGTCTTAAGAATACTCTTCCCAGTAAGGTTATCATTCAGATTTGAAGAAGATAAGCAAAAGAGTTTCCCAGACAGGCAAAAACTAACATTTTCACATCTTATTATTATTAATGCTGCTGCTGCTGTTGTTGTTGCTATTGTTATTTATTAATTTGTCTACATTTCCCACTATATAGAAAATTTCATAAGAATAGAAGCTGACCACCTAGTATATTCTCATGTTCCTGTTGCCATGCTTATAATCTCTAAATTAAAATTTGTGTGTATTTGTTTTGTTAGATTGGGATGTATACTACAGAAAAGCTCCAAAGCAATGGCTTAAGAGATATTTTCTCATATAAAAGAAATCCAATATTAGACAGCCTAGAGATGATATAATAGCTTCACAAAGATATAAGGTCCCAGGCTGTCCTTCTATCTTTCCATTCTATTATCCCAATCAATAACTTATCTCCTCAAGGTTATCTTATGGTCCAAGCTATTCAGGCTCCAACCAATTTCCCCATCTTTCCCTACATAATTGGTTTGATTTCCTCATCATTCTGTGTAACCAGAATTCTCAGCCTTGNTATCCCAATCAATAACTTATCTCCTCAAGGTTATCTTATGGTCCAAGCTATTCAGGCTCCAACCAATTTCCCCATCTTTCCCTACATAATTGGTTTGATTTCCTCATCATTCTGTGTAACCAGCATTCTCAGCCTTGCTCTTTTAGAGTGAAGGATTTGGAACTCTTGTGGGCACCTGTGACTGCCACACCAGTAAATCACACATCAAATGCACAGCTACTCTACTGCTTCTCTTGTTCAAGGCCACTCCAAAGACTTTACTCATGATTTCATGCATCAATAATAAACCTTCTCTGCGTGAAGAGAAATTTTTTAGACCTGCCTAAAAGAAAAATGTGATTTTTGTCAAGTGAGTTGCAGAGGCAACTTTGTATAGCTAATTCAACGACTTTTTTCCTTTGTGATTTCCCAGAAGATAGAGCTGCATAATCATACTGTAAGCTCTACTCCTGCCAGTCTCTTAGGCTAAATGTTCATCAGTTATTTAATCTGTGGTAGTATTCTTTGTTATTGCACAAAACTACCTTAAGGAATAAATTGCTATTCTGTTAAGGAAAACAATAAGAGACATGCAAATAAACATGCTTATCAGGCTCTCTTCTATAATCTTTGGAACCATTGTGAATGCCACCCAAAGTTCTTCATTTGGATTTTCCTCTTAATTGAAGTTTCTCAACCATGAGATTGTATCTATTAAATACACGAATTAACATCACAGCAAGAGAATCCAGAATCTTAATGGCATTTACTAGTGTTCTATTTGTTCTATACGCTGTTATTGTAGAATGACCTTATGTTCAATTTGCTCCATCAAGACTTCCACCCATGCTGCTTGAATTTCCTTTAAAAAAGCAGAGCAACGCATTGTACTAGATTGTTATTAAAGCTACTTTCTCTGGAGCACAATATTGCTCTCATTAACCTCTAGCAGCCACAGTCTTACTCTCAAAAGGTACTTTTGGCAAACCTAGCAGTAAATTACATTTCTCGGTTGTCTCCTGAGGAAACATTCCCCAAGGTCTTTGCATTTACATTAAACATAATGCTAAGACACAATACAGATTTCAACTTGCATGTAGCTTTTCTTTTTATGTTACAGAAGAAAAAATAGATCACCGTATCAGGGAATTGTAGAACTTCATTTTTCAGACATTATGTTCACTTAGAATGACAAGGTCTTTGGAATAAGAAACATAACTATGTACATTTAAGCTGATTTCTCCTATTTTCTTTAATGTAACTGCATCCCTTGATTTTGCTTGCATGTTACTCCCATCACCACCCTTCTGTCACTCCCCTCTCTCATCTATATTTGAGAATAAAAATAGAAGAGCAGGATATATACAATAGTTTATTATCAGACTTACATAAAAAAAATCTGGTGACCAAAAAGTGATTATGCATTAAAAAATACCTACTTGACACTAATTAGAATATTAAGGAAGACATGATTCTTGTAGCTCAAAATAAGGCAAAGAATTTGCTTGATTTCTAGAATTGTTTCTACAAATGCCTCTGGATCATTGCCTAGGGAAATTATTCTTGAATGCAGGTGTTAGTAGTTTCTAAAATTTCACAAATACCATATTTCAAGATTTCTTTTGAGAGTTGCCCAGGTAGAAAGAAATCACTCATAGAGAAAGCCAAGAGTAAGTAATAACTACTAATAAATTATATCTATTTTATTAATTTAAAATTAAATTAATTATAATAAATTGATTAAATAAATTGTATCTATTTGAATAAAAATAAAATATACAAAGCACAGATGCCTAAGTTTAGTCAACTGAAAATAAAAAGGAACTGATAAGGTATAAACATATTTAGAAAGTTTATTAAATATAATAGATGGACTGGATGCCTAAGTTTAGTCAACTGAAAATAAAAAGGAACTGATAAGGTATAAACATATTTAGAAAGTTTATTAAATATAATAGATGGACTGGAGGACACCGGAATTTGGATTTCCTATGTTTAGAACTCTTACTTGGCTCTTTAAGATATTTCCAACTTAAAATACCATGACCAACAGAAAAAAGAAGCAAACCCTGAAATTTAGAAAGAAACTGAATCTTAAATTGGTATGTCTAGACCAGTCACATTTAAAGTAATTATTGATACAAATGGACTAATGCTATCCTGTTTGTAACTGCTTTCTATTCATTGTATTTGTTTTCTGTTCCCTTTTTCTCTCATTTCTGCCTTTCATGTTTTTTAAAATTTTTTAATTATTTTTAAAGATTTTATTTATTTATTTGAGAGAGAGAGAGAGAGGGAGAATGAGCAGGGGGAGGGGCAGAAGGAGAGGGAGAAGCAGACTCCCTGCTGATCAGGGAGCTGGATGTGGAACTCGATCCCAGGACCCCGGGATTATGACCTGAGCTGAAGGCAGATCCTTAACTGACTGAGCCACCCAGGCACCCCTGCCTTTCATGATTTTAATTGAGCATTTTTTCAGATTCCATTTTATTTTCTTTAAGCATATCAATTAGACTTCTTTTTAAAATGTTATTGGTTTCCCTAGTTTAAAATATACATTAAAAAAAAAGATTTTACTTATTTATTTAAGAGAGAGACAGAGAATACAAGAGGGGGTAGGGGCAGGGGAGAGAGAAAGAGAAGCAGACTCCCCTCTGAGGGATGAGCCTGACCTCTGGGCTCCATCCCAGAACCCTGAGATCATGACCTGAGTTGAAATCAAAAGTCAGATGCTTAAATGACTGAGCCACCCAGGCACCCCTAAAATATACATTTTTTTTAAAGATTTTATTTTTATTTATTCGACAGAGATAGACACAGCCAGTGAGAGAGGGAACACAAGCAGGGGGAGTGGGAGAGGAAGAAGCAGGCTCATAGCGGAGGAGCCTGATGTGGGGCTCGATCCCACAACGCCGGGATCACGCCCTGAGCTGAAAGCAGACGCTTAACCGCTGTGCCACCTAGGCGCCCNGGAACACAAGCAGGGGGAGTGGGAGAGGAAGAAGCAGGCTCATAGCGGAGGAGCCTGATGTGGGGCTCGATCCCACAACGCCGGGATCACGCCCTGAGCTGAAGGCAGATGCTTAACCGCTGTGCCACCTATGCGCCTNGGCTTAACCGCTGTGCCACCTAGGCGCCCCCTAAAATATACATTTTTAACTAATCTGAGTCCACCTTCAAATACCACTATACCTTAACATGGAGTACAGTTACTTTATAACGGGATATTCCCAATTTCTCCTTCCTGTCCCTTGTGGAATTGCTGATATTTATTTTACTTTTCCATATACCAATTACATTGTTACTATTACTGCTTCGAACAGTTACAGATCAATTGAGAATAAGAAAAAAAAAGAGGCTTTTTTTTTAACCTTCATTATGTAATGCTTTCTTTATGTAATACTTTATGTAATACTTTCCTTTCCTTAGGTAAATCCAAGTTCCTGACCTATATCATTTTCCTCCCACCTGGAGCACTTTCAACATTTCTTGGAAAGTGGGTCTGTTATCAATGATTTCCCTCAGTTTTTCTTTATCTGCGAAAGTATTTGTCTTTTATTTTCCAAAGTAATTTGCTGCATCTAAAACTCAAGGTTGGAAAAAAGGGAGAAAAAAAAAAGAATTCAAGGTTGGTGCTTTCTCCTTTAACACTTTATATATTTCACTCCACTCTCTTTTGCTTGCATGCTTTTGGATGAGAAGTGCTTGTTTTCTACAGGTAACACTGTGTTTTTTTTGTTTTGTTTTTTTCCCTTTCCCTGGCTTCTTTCAAGATCAACTTTAATTTTCTGCAGTTTGAATGGTAATATGACTAAATATTTGCGTGTGGTCTTTTTGTTTCTGCTTTTTAAATTTATCCTGTTGGTATCATCTGAGTTTCCTGGGTCTGCGGTTTGGTGTCTCTCTCTAAGTTTGGAAAGTTCTTGGCCATTACTACTTCAAATATTTCTTCTGCTCCACTTTCTCCTCCACTTCTGGTCTCCCAATTACATGTATGTATGTATACTTTGGGATATTGTCTCACAGTTCTTGGATGTTCTGTTTTTTAAAAAATTTTATTTCCTTTTCTCTTTGCATTTCAATGTAGTAAGTTTCTATTGACCTATCTCCATACTCCTTCATCCTTTTCTCAGCTATTTCAAGTTTCCTGATGAACTCATTGAAGGCATTTTTACAGAATTTCTTTAGCATTTCCTCTTCATTCTTTCTTTGAGTTTCCATCTTTCTATCTACTTTACCCATCTATTCTTGTAGGCTACTTTTACTATTATAGCCCTTATTAACATATTAACATTGTTAACCATGGTTATTTTATTTTATTTTTTAAAAAAGATTTATTTATTTGAGAGAGAGAGAGAGGGAGCAGGGGAGGGGGGGAAGAGGGAGAGAGAGAATCTCAAGCAGGATTCCTGTGAGCTCAGGGCCTGATCTGTGGTTGGATTTCAGGACCCTGAGATCATGACCTGCGCTGAAATCAAGAGTCAGATGCTTAACTGACTGAGCCACACAGGTGCCCCAGACCATGGACATTTTAAATTCTTTGCTTGATGGTCCCCACATCTATGTTATATCTGAATCTATTTCTGATGATTGCTGTGTCTCTTCAGAGAATAGTTTTCTTCTCTCTTGCACACCTTGTGATTTTTTTTTAAACTAAACACATCATTATCAGATAATAGGAACTGAGGTAAACAGACCTTTCATTAGAGAATTCCTATCAGTCTGGCTAGGATTAAGCCGTGTTTAACATTTGTTGTAGTTATAGTTACCAGGGGCTTTGAATTCCTTTAGTGTCTTTGTCTCCTCTCTTGACTTTGGCCCCCTCTTTATAATCCATCTCTGAGAGTCTGTGTCTTGAAGTTCTTTTAGCTGTAATCCTGTTATTATGCTAGAAAGCTATTGGTATGGTGGTAAGGTGGTGGGGAGGGGGAGTGTTTATAATATTTCAATTAAACCTAAGCCGGTCTGTGAGATTGTCTCAGGACTGTGACCTCACAGTATTTCTGCTATTTTGTTGCTCTCCCCTGATGTCCTCCTATTGCCTCCTCCCTTCTCTGGCTCCCAATCTCTTTTCTTGAAGCCCTGACTTCTACTGACTGTTCCTTCCTTCTTCGTTGAGACTGGAAGTCTGGAGGGAGAGAGAGTCAGGGGGAATCCTCTTCCCCAAGCTGGAATAAGGCTCTGGCAGAGTCCTTTTCTCCGGGGTGGACTTCCTTATTGAAAACGCTCTGGGCATATTTCACAGTGGCTCTTCTTCCTTTCTCCTCACCCTCAGAGGAAGCCCTAAGGGGTCATTTTCAAATCTTCACATGAGGACGTGGTGGGTTTCCTGGAGGAAAAGTCCTTGGAAGTATGGGAGCCCCCTAAAACTGTGGCTCCACCATTTAAATGTTCCTACGAGTTTATGGTGCCAGCAGCTTTTGCTCCAAGTAGGCAGATCTTGGTTCTCTCTCTGAATGTGCCTGAAACCTCAGTTTTCTGATAAGCCCAATAAAAATATTGATTTAGAGTTTATCTAGCTTTTCATGTACATTTGGAAGTGAACTGCAAAGTCTTCCCAACCTATTCTTAACTTTCTATTTACATGACCCAATTTTTCAAACCTCCAGATTTCGGGCCTGCATTATTCTTACAGCTTATAGTTTTCTAAAAGTAAGCTGTACCAGGAAAACCTTCACTTTGAAGGCAAAATGAAAGATATGATTCCTAACTTAACCAAATGTGGAAAAAATAAGTGACAAAAAGCACAGGGAATATAAATTAAATTTTGTGACTATGATGAGCCTCTGAAAATAATGACTGTAATTATGAATAGGCACTGCCTACAATTCATATTTCTAATATTGGGTAGAGTATAAAATACCTTAAAGAAATAAATATGATAAAACAAATGTATTTTTAAATTTTTTTAATTTTTAATTTTTAAACAAATATAATATTCTTTGTAATTTTACATCACTTAAAATTCATTTATTGTCATAATGGCTAGGAAACAATTATAGAATCCATGTGCCGACATAGTGAAAATTAAGGAAAGCAAGAATTCATGGACTTTTCTGATAAAGTAAAATAAATGAGAAAACTATTGTATTTAATGCAGGGATGGTTTTCCAAGGAAATTATCATTTTTAGTCATCCAAGCTATAATTAAGTTCTCGGGGGCATAGTTTATTTATTTGAATCTAAAAGTGGCTGGTAAGCCCTAAGATTTCTATCTAGGGTTAACCAGTTAAGTTAAAGATAACCAATGCTCTCTCGTAATTAAGGTATTTTCTAACACAAAAAGAGGCATTAATAAAAACTAATCTATGATGTCAATAGATTTACAGGTTGCTGGGTTTGATTGGAAGCCTTTCCTTCACTATGGAAATTTGTGTTAATTTATTCATCCTAATCCTATTCATTAAAATTCCATGGCCTCTTTTAGTTAATATTTTTCACCATATGATCCACAGAAAGCATATTTTCCACTTTTACAAAATGGACCAACAAAACAAAACAAAAACAAACCAAAAAACAAACCCAGCTTTACTTAAGTCCAAATATCTGTTTTTAGAACTTGCTTTCTATCTGGACTATGGAAGTGCTGTCATTGACTATCTCCAGTCCTGACAGTTTATTACTATAATGTATTTTGATATCATAGGTGGCCTCATAAAAATTTGCATACTGGTATCATGACAGGAGAAACCTCAGAAAACAGTAATCAAGTGAGCATTTAGGATAAAGTCATAGTTTCAGGCCAGCAAAGCACTTTAAAAATTAATGTAATTTTACTGGCAAGTACTGAAAGTAGAAAGTTTGAATCTGAAAGGTCTTAGTGGACTTCATAAACAGCATACTTTTCTGAGTGCGCCCTGTCTCTTTCTTCCCAGAAGATTCAAACTTATTGACATTTTGACTATTGACCTGTTTTGTATATATACCTTTCATCCCCACATTTTTCTTCCTTCTCTTTTTATTTTTTGTCTTATGTACAATGTGAACTTCCCTTTGAGGCACCTGGAATGTTTTTATTACCTATTTTGATTTGGAAGTAGGTAGTCTCTCTAAAGTAAGCTTATCATGCTGTTTATTGTACTTTATCATCTATTAGTTTGAAAAAAACACCCTTACAAATTATTACAGCACACATTATTGTTAATGTAGCAATTGAGATAATATGATAAAGAAAATGCTGATTTAAATACTAAATGATGACTTTGGAAATATGTAAATATAATAAACTTCAAAACAGCAGCCCCATGTTTCAGTTTTTCATGCTGAAGTGGGACTTGCCTTTCAAGGTATAATCATGCACATTTTCTTTTAAAGGTTTTATTTGAGAGAGAAAGAACACAAGCACGAGAGGGGTGGGGGAGAGGAGGGGCAGAAGGAGAGGGAGAAGCAGACTCCCCATTGAGCAGAAAGCCCAAGGCAGCGCTCCATCCCAGGACCTGAGATCATGCCCAGGGCCTGAGCTGAAGGCAGATGCCTCACTGACTGAGCCACTCAGGTGCTGCTGTTCATGCACATTTTTAAGTGAATTCCTATCAGCATGACCATGGCTCCATATGGGTAAGTGATACATTGTCTTACATTCTTGTTATTAAAGCAGGAAAAGGAATTGAATGTCAACATAACAATATGCACGGCAAATTGCTGTCACAGTTTGAATAAATTATGAAAAGTATGCATACTACACAGGATGGCATCTCTGCATGTTTAGGCAGAACATTTATTTACTAACAACTGGATATTTTGCTGTGGTGATTCGTATTTCTAATTCTTGATCAGATAGCAGAGAATAGCCCAGATACACCCTTATATGTCAGTCTATCTAGCACAAATGTTGGTCGAGCACAGGATTTTCATGATTCCTATAGAAGCAGTAATGGATTGCTATGCAAATATAAGAGCAGCTTATGTTGAATTTTTATTTAAGTGATTTAAATATTTTCTTATATACAACATAATTTGTCACTGTAAAGAAGAACCTAAATGGCATAATTAAATAAAAAGCCGTATCTATTTTTAAACTTCCCGTTTCCAATTATAATTGTCAAAAGTATGCTGTTGTTCTAAAGTCACTGCCGAAACTTTCTAAGTACTATGAAGTGCCTCTGCTGGCCGTTGTGGTTTACATCTTAGCAAATCTGCCTCGAGCAGAACAGATTCTTAAAGAATCCATCTAACAAAGACTCCAGCGAGACCTTTTTGTAGTAAAGGGCATTTGATTCAGTGAAGCAGCAAGAAACCCCCAGAGGATTTCCTCTAGAACCCCGGAGACGTCTATCTTTCTCTTAGTTCTACATTATAATCACTGTACAGTTAGAGCCTGTCACTATTTCTCACATCAGTTAAAGTGTTAGTGAACCATACAGTGAATTTCCCACCCTAATATCTCTAAGCTAATATTTCCCTTTAATAATGGGCTATTATTTAATAATTGCCCAGCTGTCTTCTATCACATGCAGATTAGAAAATAATTTCAGACTTTATGGATAAAATGATTAAGTCCATTAAGTTTTGTGTTGTATTTCAACACATTTTGCATCTTGTAATTTGAATTTATTTACTTTTATGTAACACAGATTTGAGACAGAGCATCAGTCTACGGCCATACCACGCTGAATGAGCCCAATCTCGTCTGATCTCGGAAGTTAAGCAGGGTCAGGGCTGGTTAGTACTTGGATGGGAGACAGATTGTCAAATTAGACTAGAGAAGATATGTCCTATAGAATTGGCAACATATAACCTGTTTCTCTACTGTTGCTAAATTCTTCAGTATCACCTCCAGTTTCCTGAGATGTTCTCTCTCTTCCACCCACTTCTGTTCTGTCAGACACCACAAACACAGGACTGCTGTGCAGACACTTATTGGAGACTTGTGATAAAAAAATAAATAAATGACAGAAGAGCACATTGTGATAAAGAACTTGACTTGAGCATTAGATTCAGTGAGACTTGACCATCTCCTTCACAGGAAGTTTATCACTGGTCATTTTTTCCCTCAAAAGATCCTATGTGTCACCATTGTAATTGCCTCCCTACCATTTGGTTCTCTCCTCCCTACCATCCTACAACTCCCCTATTCTTTTCCTATCTGTTTTCTCATACATTTCCAACATTTCAACAACCCAAATATCTGATCTTGCTCCATTCTGTAGGGACACTGGTCCACAGTGGGAAAAAGTATGTCTCCAGCTGGAAAGCCAGGGTGATCTATCTTACATATCACATTGTGTATTTTTCTTCTTTCAAGATTTACATTCCTGAGCTGTCTGATGTTCAGTGACTGCTAACAGTTACTTCATATTTTTTTTCCAGTTGTGATCTTATTTTCCTCAAAAGGACAATTCCAGAACTAGTTAACATGTCATAGCCAGAAGTGTCCATCTGTAATTTAAGCTTTTCAATTATGGTGATAATATTGTAGGTAAAATTTATATACCTTTTTTTCACTTTATGTAATGCAAACATTTCTCATTGTTATAAACTCCAAATGTTTTTAAACATTCTGTAACAATCAAGTAGATAAATAATTTTTTTAACTACTTCACAATTTTTAGCAGTTATGTTTGCTTCCAAATTTACTATTGTAATGATTTCTTACCTTTGCTACTTTCATAGTAAAAAAAAAAGGGGGACTTTTAAAATTTCAATTCTCTGAAATTTATTGAAAATATTTTTAGCATACTCATCTTGATATAGATATCAGTTATACAATATAGTGTATACCTGGAACTAACTGAATGGGAATTAAATTTAAAAAAATGAAAACATTTTTTATGGGCCAGCATATAGTTTATCTTGGTAAATATGCCCTAAGTCTATGTTACCTGATACTGACATAACTGATATCAACATAACTGATTTGCTTTCTAATATGTACCATTTTTATGCAGGGCTGGGAGTTTCTTTGCTTATGTATATGGTTGAGTATCTTCCTATATACTAAAAAAACAGCTCATTTTTTAATATCTGCTAATTGTTTGTGTATTTTTAACATTTTACCCTTTAGGTAATATAAGGTTTTGTTTGGTTTTGGTTAACTCCTCTGGAGTTTAATTTTGCAAACAATTGTATAAACAATACTTACTTAGCAGTCTTCCCATTGGCTTGTCATACCTTTTAAACGATAGAATAAGTTTTTAAGGGCCTTTTCCTAAGATATTTGGTTTCATTGATTTGTTATATATTATGCCATCAGTACTATGCTAATTAATTTAGTTTTGTAAGTACTTTAATATATCACAGATTTTATCTATGTATCTCTTCTACTAAACTCTGTTTTTTATTTTCTTACCCAAAAAATCTTTACAGTAGTATCACCAATAATATTCTAAAAATACATAGAAATATCTGTGCTCTGATATGTTCCATTCCACACGTTCTTTTTTGGATGTGATGTTAACACTCCTCACAAGAGCTGAATTCTGTGTTCCTCCCTCCTATGTGTGGGGATGCTGGTACTACGGTGAAAGCAACACTACATAACACCTGAGGCCAAGTTTAAAAGCTAAAAAAACTTCTTCCTAGTTGTCTATTTCTCTCTCTCAGCAGACACACCGTGGAATCTCTAAGCCCACAGATTGAGAGATCGCATGGTATGGTGAGACAATAAAGAGGATGGAAGAGATGCCCAAGTCACCGCAGCTGCTGGTCTTCTTAGCTCACCTGCTACATGTGTAAGTCACAAATGATCCTAGCCCCAGCGCTCCAAGCCTCCCTAGCCTACACGCAGTAGAACAAAGACAAACTATTCCTACTGAGCCTTGCTCAGGATGCAGATTAAAAGGGAAATAAGTATTTTTATTTTAAGCAACTAAGCTTTATTTTTTTTTAATGTAGCCATAATACCTCGAGCAATAAGTGGATATTTTGTTTTATGTTCATTGTATTTAACTTATACAGTAATTAAGAAACAATTGACAGAAAGTTGTTTCATAAACTGCAAAAAAGGATTTGACTGACTTTGTCAAATACCCATGAGTGATCACAGAACATGAGAACTAAACCAAAGTCACAAACACTTGATGTCCAACTCAATAGCCATCCCCTCTTTCCTTTCTTACTAAGAGTACTTTGATTTTTTTTAGATATCAGCCCTCTGCTATGTGCTCTTGTTCTACATAGAATGCATACCCCTGGTAAACCTCTGCAGATTCAGGGCACGAGTCTGGTTTTTTTTTTTTTTCAAGTTAATCACGGTTATTATATTCCCCTTGCCTGGCTTGGGAATGTACATATGATCCAAATCTAGCCAATGAAACAATAAATTTGTGTAGGGGGTATTTTAGACAAGTTCCTTAGCTCTTAAAAGGTGAAGGGTAATTGACCAAGATGGCAACACGGGAGACTCCTCAGCTCCCCTCTTCTCAGGGACACACTGAATGCACAGCTACACATGGAGCAATTCCCTAGAAGAAACCTAACTGCCAGTTTATAGATGAATGGATAAGTAAAATGTAATATATCTATATATCTATATCTCTATCTATCTACACACACACACTGGAATATTATTCATCCTTAAAAAATAAGGAAATTCTGTCATTTCTGACAGAAGGTGATGAAACAGAGATGAAACTGGAAGGCATTATCCTAAGTGAAATAAACCAGACAAAGACAAATACTGCATAGTATCGCTTATATGTGGAATCTTAAAAAAAGAGAGAGGGAAAAGAAAAAGAAAAAAAGAAAGGAAGGGAGGAAGAAAAAAGAAAGAAAGAAAGAAAGAAAGAAAGAAAGAAAAGAAAAAAGAAAGAAAAAAGAAAAAAGAAAAAAAGGAGAAGAGAAGAGAAAGAAAAGAAAAAAGAGAAGAAAAAGGAAGGGAGGGAGGGAGGAAGGGAGGGAGGAAGAAACAAGTTGAAGTCATAGAAAACAGTGGAAGAGCGGTTGCCAGGCTAGGAGTGGGGGGAAATAGGGAGAGGTAGGTATAAGAAAGCACAAACTTTCAGTTACAAGATGACTAAGGTCTGAGGTGCCTCAGTGGCTCAGTCGGTTGAGGGACTGACTCTTGGTTTGGGCTCTTGTCATGCTCTCCAGGTCATGGGATCAAGCCCCGTGACAGGCTCTGTGCTCAGTGGGGAGTCTGCTTGAATGTCCCTCTCCCTGTGCCCCTTCCCCTCTGCCCCTCCCTACACATACACTCTCTCTCCAAAGTGGGGGAAAAAAAGATGAATAAGGTCTGAGGATCTAAAGTATAACATGATGACTATAGTGATAATACACATTGTATAACTGAAATTTGCTAAGATAAATGTTCTCAACAAAAAAATAAATAAAAACAAAGTGAGGTGATAGAATCCTTTCATAATATATATGTATATTTATATCAAAGTTATCATGTTGTGCAATTTAAATATCTTACAAGTTCATTTGTCAATATTATCTCAGTAAAGCTGGAAAAATACAGAGAAAGGAAAATTCACTATCTTTTCCTGCTGCTTGACATCAATGTGGGGGAAGATGTGATAGGTGGAGCTACTAAGCCACTTTGAGATAATGAGGAAAACAGCCAGTGAAGGTTGACAGAGCAGGAAGACAGAAAGAATCTGTGTCCTTAATAACATTTATTCTATCTCTGACTTGAACAATCCTGAAACCACCAGCCTCCAGATTCCTTATTAAACAAAATGATAAATTACACAGTTTGAGCAGATAAATTCAATTGGGATTTTCTGTTGTTCATTATTCAATGCATCCTAAGTAACAGAGGTAGGTTACTTCATGTTTCCCCCAAGTCCATTGTATACCACCCTATTTAGTCTTAGGATGAAGAGCAAGTTCAGAGCACCTTTGCATTCCCAGTGTCCATTCCAGTGGCCAACACACAGTAGGTCAATGATTAGTGGAATGATTACTTCACTACCTCTTTCTCTCAATTCAAGGTGATCTCATAGCATCTCCTATCAATACGTCTATAATGCAGTAGAGCATGCTGATAAAAAATATGGTCTTGAGGGTCAGGCAGACATGCATTTGAATCTCATATATGATCTTTTCTAGCAAGAACACTTGGTATGGGTATACTTTTTGATGCTTTTTGACTCTGAGTAAAGCAGTGCCCAGACTCAAACAATTCTGACTTCAAGGGAATGTATTATTTACAAAACAGGAATTCTAGAAGTAATATGATTGGTTAGTTCAGCAGCACAGTGATCCAGGTTCTTTCTGTTGTTTCCACTCTCTGTTGTCAGCAGAGCATTCCCTGTGGCAGGCACTGCTCTAGGTACTCAGGATGTATTAGTGAAACAGACATAAAACCCCTGCTCTTATCGAACTTGCACTTTTGCCAGGGAGTGAAGCTATAAGCAATAACTATAATAATAACATATGCTAACATATATAAACAAGGAGTATAATAATGTATAATGCATATAACCATTGAATATAATAACAGGACATTATACAGTATGCTAAAAATGATGATTTCTATGGAAAAAACCAGAGCAGGGTAAGAGGAATTGGTATTGGGGTGTTGGGTGGGGGATGGCTTAAAACCTTTGTCTTCACATTCATTCATCTTTTGGTATCAAGACTGATAGCAGAGCAAGGTCTTACATCCTCACAATACCCAAATCCCAGAAGATAGAACATTTGTTTTTGTTTGTTTGTTTTAAAAAATGAGAAAATTTTCCCACAAGTGATGCAGCAAAAGTAACCTTAATAGTTCTTTTGGAGATATGTGTCCAAGCTCACTTCTCAGTTAATCCCAAGGGGGATGGAAGGAATGTGCTGGAATGAGACTGCTCAGTTTTTAGTCCCTGGAACTGGAGAAGGACATCTTCAGGTGTTTCCATGCTTAAAAAACAAACAAAAACCTGATGTTCTTTGGCAAGGAATAAGTTTATGGGCACAATAAGGGGGTGATTTGGGTTTTTAACGAAATGTGCCCTCCCTAGAAAATTACTCTATCTACTAAAGCCTTAGTTTCCTTTTCTTCAAGATCGAGATAATGAGAGCATCAATTTAATTGGGTTGTTGAGAGAATCAAAGGAGATGATGTATAGAAAGTGCTTAGTAAAGAAAGGACCCAGCATATTCTGATCATTTAATAAACGGTTTATCATCATGTTCATCATTACTGTTATTATTAACAGCCATCACAACACTCATCCAGTACTTTCAGATATATACTCATTATCATGCATTACTATAAAAGGGGAAACCAGGGGACTAAGTGGCATGTTAAATACATATAATGGTCCTTTGTGATAGAATCTCAGATCTATCACAGCTGTAAAACTGTTAATTGAATCCTGTCCCTTAACATGTAAATAGCTTTTTGGAACACATTCACAGCTAGATTCTCCTGGTGTCTCTATTGCTCCCTTTAGGAGTGCTTTGGGTATCTTTGGAAGTCTCCAAGGCTGTTTTTCATGCTACATTTTAAGATCAAAAAGGCCACAATTAAGTTATTGTTGCTTCCTTGGAAATTACATGACGCAGATCATTTTCCTTCCAAGTAATAGTTACAGCATGTAAATCTGTTTCATCTGCCATATCTAAGATACAAAGAAATGTAGTGAAAGTTGCAGATTTTCCAAAGGAATTAGCCTGAGTTGTACTGACATCTTGATGATTACTAAAGTTATCAGCTAATTTTCCTATTATTTGTTTTTCTTCAGAGGTGTGGAACTTTCACCTTAGTGATCCTAGACAGTTTTCAGTGTGCCAGATTCTTAAAGCATTCAGCATATGTATAATTATGCCTAAAAACGTTATACACAAACATAAGTCAATATGAAGACATTGTATAGATTTATCCTATGTTAACCATGAACTTTGATCAAAAGCCTTCTAAAAGCAATGACAGGAGAGATGGGAGGCATTTACTGATTGCCTACTCGGTACACATTATTTTACATTTATGTTTTTTTATTTTAGTCTGACAGCAACCCTTCAAGGTAAATATTGTATTCTTTACTCTTTGAGGGACTTCAACGCAAAGAATCTAAGTAAGATGCCAAGAAGATGCCAAAGGGTCTAAGTAAGATGCCAATTTACATAAAGTAAATCGGGAAGATGGGCTTTATCTCCAGGTCTTGACAACCAGATTTTGGCCAAATACAGCACACCATCATCCACACAGATTTAGTCCAAATATGACACGTTTTAGCAAATACAAGTTACTGACTGGGTACTAGTTTTCTTTTTGTTATGTACAATGTTTGTGATCTTTTTATATAGCGACTTGTTTGTTAATATTTTGATTCTTTAAGAAAGAATCTTTCAAAGTGGCAACAATAGAACCTTATATTCTTTTTTATTTTCCCTTATCTTCCTTTTTTGACTTGACACTATTACCCATAAGAGCTTTCATTTCCATGAAATGCTTCACCTCCACATTTCATCTACAAATCCAGTCATGGTCAATGACGTAATTTTTCTTTTTCAAGTCATTCCTATTATGTAATTTACATGATTTCTCTCAACGTGGCTGGGAAAGCATTTTGTCAAGAACTGTTAAAAGCTAAACTGAGGCACATTAAAATTTTCAACAGTTTAGTTGCACATACATTGATTCGAGTCAGGCAGTGACAAACAGAAGTGTTTAGGAGTGATTCACTGACAAGAACCAGGGAAGAGATTTTTATAGAACAGACAAGGGAGCAAAACAAGAAAATTTTTTGATTGGCTATAGCTTAAGCAGTTTCTTTACTTGGAAACGTCCAGTTGGCTGTTTGTGATTGGTTGTTCTTAAGTTTCGTTTTCTCAGATCAAGTGCATTGAATCTGGGTGAGGTTTCAGCTTACTCAGGTAGGCTACCAAGCCATTAGAGCCACCTCAGTCTAAGGGCTTCCCTGTTGCATTATGTTAACCCAACACACTTCTAAATAACACACAGGTCAAGCAGTCTCAAGAAAAATTCAAAGATATTTTGAACAAATTAAAAATAAAACATGGAAATTTATGGAATATAGTAAAAGCAGGAATGCTTAGAAGGACATTTATAGCACTGAATGCATACATGGGAAAAGAGGAAAGATCTAAAACCAGTAATCTAATCTTCTCCACTTTAGGAGGCCAGAGAAAGAAGAACAAACAAAAGTTAAAGCAAGCAGAAGAAAGGAAATATGAATTTTAAGAATACAGCATGAATCAATGAAATTGAAAATAAGGAAACAATAGAGAAAAATCAATGAAACCAAAAGCTGGTACTTTGAAAAGATTCATACAATTGATCAATCCCTTGTCAGGTTTAAAGAGAAAGAAGAGAGAGGACACAAATTATCTGCTATTATCTTGTATTATCTTGTTATGATGTTCTCCAATTGAGTATGCTGTGGGTTTTTCATGGAGGGCCTTTATTATATGTTGAGGTATGTTCCCTCTAAACCTACTTTGTTGAGGTTTTTTTTTCTCTTTAATCATGAATGGAAGTTGTGCTTTGTCAATTTTTTTTCTTTTTATACTGAAGTGATCATATGGCTTTTGTCCTTTCTCTCATTAATGTGATGTATCACAGAGATTGATTTGTGAATACTGGACCACCCTTGCATCCTAGGTATAAATCCCACTTGATCGTGGTGAATAATTTTTTTAAATGTAACGTTGGATTTGCTATGTTAATATTTTGTTGAGGATTTTTGCATCTATGTACATCAGAGCTTTTGGCCTGTAGTTCTATCTTTGTAATGTGTTTATCTGGTTTTAGTATTAGGGTAATGTTGGCCTAAAAGAATGAATTTGGAAGCTTTCCTCTTCTTTTATTTTTTGGAACTGTTTGAGAAGAATAGGTATTAATTCTTTAAATGTTTGGTAGGATTCACCTGTGAAGCCATCTGGTCCTGGACTTTTGCTTGTTGGGAGTTTTTTGAATTTTGATTCAATTTTATTTCTGGTAATCAGTTTGTTCAAATTTTTCTATTCCTTCCTGATTCAACTTTAGGAAGTTACAGGTTTCTATGAATTGAACCATTTCTTCTAGGTTGTCCAATTTGTTTCCATAACTTTTCATATTATTCTCTTATAATCCTTTGTATTTCTGTGGCATTGGTTGCTATTTTTCCTCTTTCATTTCTGATGTTATTGAGTCCATCCCCCCCTTTTTTTGATGAGTCTGGCGAGAGGATTATCAATTTTGTTGATCTTTTCAAAGAACTAGCTCCTGGTTTCTTTAATCTCTTCTATTGTTTGCTTAGTTTCTTATTTATTTTTGCTCTAATCTTCATTATTTCCTTCCTTTACTGGTTTTGGGTTTGTTTGCTCTTCTGTTTCCAGCCCCTTTATGTGTAAGTTTAGGTTGTTTGAGATTTTTTGTGCTTTTTGAGGTAGCCTGTATTGCTATAATCTTCCCTCTTAGAACAGCTTTTGCTGTTCAAATTGGACCACTCTGTTTAATTTTCATTTGTTTCCATGTATTTTTCTATTTCCTCTTTGATTTTTTTGTTGATCCATTGTTTAGTAGCATGTTATTTAACCTCTAGGTATTTGTGTCCTCTCCAGGCTTTGTTATTTAATTGAGTTCTAGTTTCATAGTGTTGTGGTTAGAAAAGATGCATGGTATGACTTCGATCTTTTTGAATTTGTTGAGATTTGTTTTGTGGCCTAACATATGATCTATTCTGGAGAATATTCCATGTTCACTTGAAAAGAAAATGTATTCTGCTGTTTTAGGATGGAATGTTCTGAATATATCTCTCTTATCCATTTGGGCCAATGTGTCTTCAAAGCCACTCTGGTTGATTTTCTGTTTGGATGATCTATCCATTGATGTAAGTGGGGTGTTAAAACCCCCTGTTATTATTGTATTACTACCAATTACCTTCTTTCTGGTTGTTATTAGCTGCTTCATGTATTTGGGTATTCCCAGGTTGGGTGCATAAATATTTACAATTGTTTTATCATCTTGTTGGATTGTTAACTTTATGATTATCCAGTGTCCTTCTTTGCCTCTTGTTGTAGTCTTTGTTTTAAAGTCTATTTTGTCCAATATAGGATGCTACCTTGGCTGTCTTTTCATTTCCATTTTCATGATAAATGTTTTTCCACCCCTTCACTTTCAATGTGCATGTATATCATCTGAAATGAATCTCTTATAGGTAGCATGTAGATGGGTCTTGCTTTTTTATCCTTTCTGTTACCCTATGTCCTTGGATTGGAGTTTTTAGTCCACTTACATTCAAAGTAATTATTGATAGGTATATAGTTTTTGCCATTTTCTTACTTGTTTTGTAGTTGTTTGTGTAGTTCCTTTCTTACCTTTCTTTTCTTGCTCTCCTCCTTCATGGTTTGCTCTCCCTCTTTAGTGATATACTTGGATTCCTTTCTCTTAATTTTTTGCGTATCTATTACCAGTTTTTTATTTGCAGTTACCATCAGGTTTATATATAACATCTTATGTATACAGCAGTCTACATTAAATTGATGGTCACTTAAGTTTGAACCCATTCTAAAAGCACTAAAGTTTTACTCCCCTCACCCCCACATTTTAGGCACATGGTGTCATACTTTACATCCTTTTATTTTGTGAATCCCTTGACTGATTTGTATAGATATACTTAATCTTACACTTTTGTGTTTCCACTTTTCCTACTCCTACTTATGGTCTTTCCTTTCCACTGAGTCCCCTTTAGCATTTTTTGTAAGGCTGATTTAGTGATGAACTGCTTTAACTTTTTTTTTTTTTTTTGGTCTGGAGAAACTCTATCTCTCCTCTCTGAATGATAGCTTTGCTAGATACAGTATTCCTGATTGAGTATTTTTTTTTCCCCTTTCAGCACTTTGAATATATCAGGGCAATCCCTTCTGGTTGGCAATGTTTCTCCTGAAAAATCAACTGATAGCCTTATGAAGTTTCCCTTTTATGGAACTTTTTTTTTTTCTCTTGCTACTTTAAAAATTCTCTCTTTATCACTACTTTTCATCATTTTAAGTACAGTATATCTTGATACGGACTCCTTGGGTTGATTTTGCTGGGCACTCTCCGTGCCTCCTGGATCTGGATATTTGTTTCCTTTCCCAGATTCAGGAATTTTTCAGCTATTATTTCTTTAAATATATCTTCTGCCCCCTTTTCTCTGCTACTTCTGTGATCCCTATAATGTGAATGTTATTACACTTGTTGGTGTCACTGAGAACCCTTAATCTATTCTTATTTCTTATTATTCTTTTTTCCTTTTTGCTGTTCAGCTTGGTTGCTTTCTATTACTCTGTCTTCTAGGTTACTGATCCATTCTTCTGCTTCCTCTAGTCTACTATTTATTTCCTCTAGTGTATTTTTAGTTTCAGTTATTGAGTTCTTTATCTCTGATTGGTCTTTTTTTTGTTTTCTATCTCATTGTTGAGGGTCTCACCAAGGTCCTCCACTTCTCAAGTCCTGTGAAGAACTTTATGACCATTACTTTAAATTCTTTATGGGGCATATTATTTATCTCTGTTTCATTTAGCTCTCTTGCTGTGATTTTGTCTTGTTCTTTCACTGGGACATATTTCTCTGCCTCCACATTTTCTAACTGTCTGTTTCTATGTGTTAGGAAAGTCAGCTATGTTCTCTTACTCTTGAAAGTAGTTGCTTTATGAAGAAGAGGTCCTGTAGTGCCCTGCAGTGCCATATCCCTTCTTCATCAGATCCTGGTGCTTCAGCAGTGTCTCCTATGTGTGTTGCATGTGCCCTACTACTGTGGCCGAGTCATGTTTGCCCTCAGTCCAGTCATCTGCAATGATTTTCTTTGCCTACTATGGGCAGAGTTTGGTCCCTGTGTTAGTGGGCCTGTCTGGGCCTGCCTTGGTCTTAAGTTGGGTCAGACCAGGCATTTGCCAGAGATGCGGTAGCACCGAACTGCAGGAGCACTCTCCCTGTATTATCTCTTGAGAAGCTTTTGTTGGTGGGCTGGACCTGCAGTCAAGCCAGATATCTACCCCCAGCCCACTTTTGGGGCCAAAGTTGAACAATGGTTTTCTTCTACTCTCCTTCAGGCTGGATCCACTTTAAGGTAGTGCTGATCCCTGTTGTGGCTGCTTCCATACTGCCATGCTTGTGGTGCCACTTTGGACGGACTCCTGTCAAGACTGGGATAGAAGTTCTTCCACAGAAGAACGTGGTAGTAGGGTTCACTGTTAGCAAGCTATGTGAAAAGTGTTCATGCTCTGCTGGTTTTCAGAGGTTTCCATGTGTCCAGGAAGGGGGGTAGAGGACAGAAATACACCTGGCAGCTCCCTTTTATTCTTGGAAAAGTCTCCCAAAGATCTCTGGCCCTCCAGCATAAGCTCTGAGATTAGTAAACAAATCTCCCTCCTGTATACCCCAAGTGTTTTTTTGAACTGCTGCTTCTGTGTTGTATCTTAATGGGGCTGTTCATTGTGCTGTCTCTTTGAGGGCAGGGACTCAGTTTTCTAACACCTTCTGGCTCTCTCAGAACCTAGGGGATGATTTTTAAAGTTCCAGGGGTTAAAAAATAAATTAGTTAAAAAAAAAGTTCCAGGTGTTAAGCCTCACTAATTGTAAGAACTCGAGAAGTTAAGTCCCTCTGGTTTTTAAAGCCCAATGTTGTGGAGATTTGTCTTCCTAGTGTGGTGGGGTGCCTGGTGTGGGGTCTGCTCCTCTCCTCTCTCCACACCCATGGCATCCTTCCCTCCCCTGGATAGTTCCCGAGATTAGTTTGGCTCCCAACCATGCCTTTGTACCCACTCTGATGTGGCCTCTTCTCTACGTTTAGCTGTGGAGAGTTTGTTCTGCCGGTCTCTGGGTCACCTTCTAAATTATTTACTCTGATACAGGTGTTATCTTGGTGTATCCATGGGATGAGGTGAGCCTAGTATCCTTCTATTCTGCATCTTCTCTGGAAGTCCCTCCCTATCCATTTTCAATACCTCTAGAGATGGACCCACTTTGCTATGTAATGCCTAAGTTA
>NC_048226.1:36068097-36080464 GCF_002007445.2 Ailuropoda melanoleuca
GGGAGGGGCCTGCCGCGCCGATACTCAGGAAACCCTGTTTGGGTAGAGTCTCCGTGTCCCCTGCAAGGGGGACTGGGGATGGGCACCCTGTGAGCCGGCATATCCGGGCTTTTGTTCTCTGGCAGCTTTCCCTAGCGGTCTGCTGTGCCTCTTCTGAGAGTGNCGGTTTGCTATGCCTCTTCTGAGAGAGCAGCAGCGGCTGAAATTCAGCCTCTGTCTCAGAACAGAGGGATCGCGGATCGTTCTCCACTGATGTTCTGGCCACTTTAACTCTGTTTCTGTTGGTGCTGCTCAACCCTGCAGCATCCCGGGCTGTGCGCTCCACACCCGGCATCCCAGTTCTCACTTCCAGGGCCGGCGTGTCTCTGTCCTTTGTGTTTCTAACCCCGCCAGCCGCCAGCCACCCTGCGTGCGCTCCCGGAGCTCCCAGTCTCAGTCTGGATCCAGTGAGCACACCGGAGTTCCAGAGCTCCATGAGAAGTCTGGTAGCGCGCACCCCCGGCTCACGGTCTCAGTCTTCTATCTCGAGGGTGTGGGTCACAGGCAGTTTGCACTTGTTTTATAGGGACCTTAGGGATGTCAGCTTCCTGATTTTTCAGCCTGCCTTCTGGGCGAGGGGCCTGCTGCACTGATATTCAGGAAACCCTGTTTGGGTAGAGTTGCCCCGTCCCCTGCGAGGGGGGATGGGGATGGGCACAATTTGACCTGGTATTTCTGGGCTTTTGTTCTCTGGTGGCTTTCCCTGGCAGTTTTCTGTGCCTCCTCTGAGAGTCAGAGCTGCAGTGGCCGTATCCTAGCCTCTGTCTCAGAGCTGAGAGATCGTAGTTCGCTCTCCACTGATGTTCTGGCCACTTTAACTCTGTTTCAATTGGTGCTGCTAAAAACCCTGCAGCGACCCGGGATGTGCTCCCCACAGCCTGTGTGCCAGCCCTCACTTCCAGGGCCAGTAAGTCTCTGTCCTTTGTGCTTCTAACACTGCCTGCTGCCCCTGGTTCCCATGCGTGCTCCCGAGCTCCCTGTTTCAGTATGGTTCACCTGTGCTCTGGAGTGCCAGTTTTCAGTCTGGTCACGCTTGAACTCCTGAGCTCTCGGTTTCACTCTAGTTCGAGTGTGCAGTCGGGAGCTCCTGTTTTCAGTTTGGACACAGGCGTTTCCAGGCTCACTGCCTCAGTCTGCTCTCTTGCGGGTTCTGGTCTGAGAGTCCAGCCCGCTCCCCAGCACAAGGGGCTATTGCTTCCCGGGGCCGGAGCGCAGAGGCTCCCTCCCCCTTCCCTTTATCTTCCTATATCTGTGCTCAGATTCACAGCTCCCCACTTCATACCTCAATACTCAGCACTGGAGATGTTCATTTGTAGAGATCCAGATGTATCTTCCTGCATCTCAGGCTGATTCTGTGGGTGTTCAGAATGGTCTGGTAGATATCCAGCTCGACTTGGACCAGCTGAGAAAGTGTCACGTACTCCTCCTCCATCTTTTCTCCTCCTTGCAGAAAGTGGTTGCCTTTCTGTTCATAGAGTTTCTGCTACTCTTTTCTTCATTCTCCAGTTGCATTCATAGGTATTCAGAATGGTTTGGTAGCTCTCTCGCTGAATTCCTGGGACCAGACGAACTTTAGGTCTCCTGTTCCTCTGCCATCTTGAATGCCGAGCTGGAGCTCAACTCCTGTTTTAAACTAGGTTCCTTGCAGAAAGTGGTGGCTATTCTGTTCTTAGAGTTGCTGCTATTCTTTTCTTTATTCTCCAGTTGAGTTTGTAGGTGTTCAGAATGGGTCTGATAGCTATCTAGCTGCATTCCTGGGACCAGACGAAATTTAAGCCTCCTGCTCCTCCGCCATCTTGGACTCCTCCCCTCTAAAAGTAGTCTTTTTATTGGTCTCTGTATTGCCTAAAATGCCTAATATACTTTGCACACATGTGTATAATAAATATCTGTGTAATTCAGTTTTATTTAGATAGATACTGAGAAAAACTCCAGATAACAGAGCATGTTCCTGGACATTTACCTACACTAAATCTATAGAATGATCTTTGTCCAAAATAAAACTGGGTAACAGTATTCTTTTTTAAGAACTGTGTCCCTACCTTTGGAAATTCAACTTTATTATGAATGAAGTGAACAGACTTTTATTCCTATCCTTCCTGTTGACTAAAGGCAGAAAGAATAAAATAATTGTAATGTGAAGATCAATATAGATCTACTCATAGCCGTACTGACAGTCATGAATCAAACTGAAATTTAAGCATATTGTGTAAACTCATGCTGTCT
The DNA here is from genome assembly GCF_002007445.2 of Ailuropoda melanoleuca. NCBI lineage: Eukaryota > Metazoa > Chordata > Mammalia > Carnivora > Ursidae > Ailuropoda > Ailuropoda melanoleuca. The sequence continues at coordinate 36,070,363 of NC_048226.1, forward strand.
TCTCAATAACTTCTACTTAACAGGTTAGGAAATCATGTACAAAATTATTTTATAATCACTATACTATGAAGCATATATTCTTTCTTTAAAATAGAATTTAAAAAGCTCTAATTGGAATTCACATTACTTAAACCGATAATTTCCCACAGAATTTCAAATAGTCCTGGGTTATTAATATAGCACATCTTTAGACCTGGTACATCCTTGCAGCCCACAGATCTATCACCATCACCATCACCACTTGCTGTTACTTTTTGTGCTGTAAAATTTCCAAATACCCGATCATTCCCCAAAAGACTTTTCATGTTTTCATTCCCCTAACTTCTATGCATAGTCATGGTATGGAATAACTTATGATCTTATATTTCAAGTTATGCTTTTCTGAATATTGATTATGATCTAAAAATTAATAGATACAATTGCCCTCATATTACAGACTTCATAGAGCTTTGCTACTGGTAGTGCTAGTGACTTGGAGATGTTGAGGTGGGTCCCACTCTGGAGAACATTCTATGTCAAGGGTCTACATGGATTTCTTTAGGTATAGAGCGATTCTGGGCTGTTTAGAATTCTTTTCATACTATAATGTGATAGTATTAAGTTTTTCACAGTTTCTATGATTTTATCTTTTTTTGCTTTGTTTAATTATAAAAGTTACGTCGCTGAAATAGGAACCCAATGTTGGGTGAAACCAAATAAAACAGATAAAGGGCAAAATAATTCAAAATTAAATTAAAATATTACTTATTTTTCCTATTCTTTTATTATAGTTCCAGTGGCCTAAATGACCTTCAATTAGTACCTTATGACTGAGGAGGGACTATGAATATATGGATAGGGCAATTTTTTAAAATACCAAATATAATTGTACAAATTGTTCTTCCAAATAGTATTACTGGGTAAGTAATTATCTTGGAATGTTTGAGAGAATTTCCTGTAAATTCTCCTTACAATTTAAGTCCATATACATTAAGGGAGTTTAATGAGCATAACCTGTTCTTGGAATTTAGTCAATGAGTCATAAAAGATGTGTGAATTACATGATCCTGGTAACAATTTTGGAACCTGGAGAAAAGTTAAATAAAGTGTTGCTTATTTTCTCTCTATGGAAATAGGGATTGGGAATAAAATATTAGAGCAGTTATCCCATATATATTTCATCGTGAATGGACAAATTCATGGAAGCCGAAGTGCTGACAGAGTACACCTGAATGGCATTTCTGTACTACAAACATCCTCGGAAAGGTTCTTTACTGTGCACTGACTCAGCATTCAACTGGCAGAGTGACAATAAAATCATAGGAAACCAGTAACAACTATTTCACCAACCTCTCACTGTGTCAAGGAGGAAGCCAAAGTATTCAAGAACTGCTCTAATGCCTAAAATAATAGCAATACTATGGGTAAGAAATCACTTAAGGTGTAAATTTTTCCACATCTGTGAATCTCAAATGATGCTACTAAAAGTATGGTTATTTCTGCTGGATATATGAGAACAAAAACAATCTGCCAATTAGCAACAGAGCTAAGAATAAAAATTTCATTTTTAATCCTATTTTATTTCTATCATACCACCCTGAAATCAGGCAGCAAAAAGCTCTTTGCCTAATAAGAGTGAATTCCAAAAGAAGCTTTATCATCAGAGGTGGAAAAAACACAGGGAGCATGTTGGAGCTTTTCCCATTCTATCCTCTCCTCTTCCCAGTCTTAACCTCTAGCATCTAGTTGGGGCAATACAAATTTCCCTATCCTTTAGAAGAGTGATATGGCTCTGAAAAAAAATTATTATCTGTGTAAGCTTGGCCAAGTAACAACCTTTGAGTTTCACTTTCTTTGTCTAGTATATGTAACATTAATTGCTGCCTTACAGGTAGTTATTAGCACTTGAATGCTTATAAAAAACTCAGATGCTAGTCAGTAAGTGAAAGATGTTATTTGCTGCCTGCTCAACCTAGAAATCCCTCTTGGATGGTACTGGTGAACTCATATGACCACAATCATCATATGACCATAATCTGGAGGCGAAAACTCAGAAAACATCTTTCCTCAATAGACACACACCAGCCCTTGCAAAATTTATACCCTCCCATTCCTCACTCAAACCCAAATTCTATGTCTGAGTTAACATTATTATCTTTTCTAGCTGCAATTGCCATCAATTCTGTACTGAGTTGACCAGTACTTCTTCAGCAAACCTACTTGCACCTAAGTCATTCTTACTGACAGGAGACATTGCTTCCTGAAAATTGCATTGATATAGCACTTTTCTGCAACATTTATAATGTATCAATATTAGCATTTGACATAAATAAATATAGAACTGACTCCATAAAATATAAAATTCTAACAACAGGATTTAAATGAAAGGAAAGATAAGTGTTTCCAGCATGTCATGTCTCCTAGTATTACACTTCTTAAAATGTCAATATCATAAGTCCTTACCCCTTTGCCTAGAGAAAATTGCTTTCATGCCAGTAATGAAGAGAATCACTTGTGTTATGTCAAGTGATTTTTGATAATCAATAACAATACTTAGCACTTATGTAGCAGTTTTCATCTTTAAACCACTTTACTGGCATTAAACAAATTCAAGATACTGTTATTTCACTCACAAGAAAATCCACGGAATAAATTCCAGATTCCAAAATAGGAATGATAGAGGCATGTATTTCACACAAATCACATGATGATAGATCATTTTAGGAAGTTAGTGAATATTATATCAATTGTAAACTTATTATTTGTAAAAGTAACATTTTTTCACTGCTAAACATGTGAGAATATAAAGAAGTGTCAAGAAGAAAATAAAATCACATAAATTACTCCCAATATCATTATACATAAATAGACATTAATGTTAATACAGTTTCTTCTCATTTCTAAACGTAGATGTATCACGTTTATGGCATGTAGATTTAGTTTTGTAGTGAGCATATTCTTTGTAAATGTGATCAGAATGTGTATCTAGTTTGTTGCCCTCACTTTTCACTAATATGCATGAATATTTTTTAAAAAATAAAAACTGATTCTTCATTTTCACATGCATTAAAGTTGTACAAATGCACCAAAATTTATTTTGCCATTTTCTCCTGGACGTCTAAATAGTTTTCCTTTCTTTTTTGCTACCATCCATAATAGTAATGGATATCTTTCCACACATTTTTCTGCCTTATTTACTGATGATTTAGGAATATAAATATATCTGTTAAAATGTTATCTCTCCTGCTCCCCTTCCAACCCTCCCCACCCATATTTAGGTTAAGTTTTAGGAACTGTTGGTCATAGTTGCAGCTTGAAAAACATTGGTACAAGCACATAATTCTAAAAAGATGGTTCGGAGGCCAACATTGAAGAGTACCGTGGACTTAGTAGAGAGTTTGGGGGTTATAGATCCAGGGAAGAAATGGCTGAAGGTCTTTAAATAAGGCAGTGTCATGATCAGAATCGTGCTTTAGAAAAAAAAAATCACTCTTAATAGCAGTTTTAAAGAGTTTTGTTTTTGTTTTGTTCTGATGGAAGAGGTTTTGCACTGGAAATAGGAAGATGGTGGCAACTATTGTAATCATCCATGAGAGAAGATGAGAGAATGGCTGTACACTGTATCAAATACAGTAGCCACTGATAGACATTCTCTATCCTTCAAGGACACTTGAAGCTACGTGTGAATCATCAACTTTGATAATGCCTCAATACTAGTAGTTTTGAGCTTCTTCATCTTGCTCAGTACTAGTCCTGCTCTTCCTCTGCTTTCAATATGCATGTAGAGAAGGTAAATGCATTTCAATCTTTTAGTAAGTCAAATATAGAGATTTAAATATTTGCAAACGGACATGAAATATGTCAAGAAACTTAATGTGTAGAGTTAGGATTTAGGATTTTGGATTATTCATAGTTCAGGATTTTTGTTTTGCTTTGTTTTGTTTTTTTAAAGATTATTTATTCATTTGCCAGAGAGAGACAGAGAAAGCTAGAAAAGAGAGAGAGAGTGAACAAAGAGGGGGTGAGCAGCAGGCAGAGGGAAAACAGACTCCCTGCTGAGCAAGGAGCCTGATGCAGGACTCGGTCCTGGGACCCTGGAATCATGACCTGAGCTGAAGGCAGACGCTTAACCTACTGAGCCACCCAGGCAACCCCTACATTTAATTTTCATTCTTATTTTTTAGTCACCAATCCTTCTTACTGAAGTTATTCCTCATTCTACCCTTTCCCTATTTCTGGAATCACAAATCTGCTTCCTGTCTTTATGGATGTGCCTATTCTGGACATTACATATAAATGAAATCATAAAATACGTGGTGTTTAATGTCTGGTTTCTTTTCCTAAGCATAATGTTTTCAAGGTCATCCATGTCATAGCATGTATCACTATTTCATTCTTTATTATGAGTGTATAATATTCTATTTATAGATATACCACATTTGGCTTATCCCTTCAGGCCTTGATAAACATGTACGTTATTTCTACCTTTTGGATGTTGTGAATAGTACTACCAAGACAATTTGTGTACAGTTATTTGTTTGAATACCTATATTCAATTCTTTTGGGTATATACTTAGGAGTGGAGTTAGTGGGTCATACAGTCATACTATTTTTAAATTAATGAGGAGCTGTTTTCCACAGTAACCGCATCTTTTTGTTAACTTTGAAGAGTTATTTGTATATTCTGTACACTAGAACCTTGTTAAACACATAATTTGTAAATATTTTCTCCTATTCTGTGGGTTGTATCTTCACTTCCTTGATAGCATGCTGTGATGTGCAAAATAATTTAATTTTGATGAAGTCTAATACATCTGTTTTGTTGTGGTGGTGGTGGTGGTTGTGGTTGTAGTTGCTTGTGCTTTGGGTAACATATATAAAAAATCATTTCCCAATCCAAGGTTATTAAGATTTATACCTATATTTCCTTCTAAGAGTTTTATATTTTCAGTTCTTACAATTGGTTATTGATTAAGCATGTAAATGTGAGATGCGAAACCATAAAAATCCTAGAAGAAAACACAGGCAGTAATTTCTTTAACATAGGCCATTGAAACCATTTTAGAGGGGCACCTGGGTGGCTCAGGTGGTTAAGCGTCCAACTTGCCATCTCAGTTCAGGTCTTCATCTTCAGGGTTGTGAGCTCAAGCCCCATGTTGGGCTCCACGCTGGGCATGGAGCCTACTTTAAAAAAAAAAAAGGAAAGAAAGGAAGAAACATTTTTCTAGATATGTCTCCTGAGGCAGGGAAACAAAAGCAAAATTGAACTACTGCAACTACAGCAAAATAAAAAGCGTTTGTACAGTGAAAGAAACCATCAACAAAACAAAAATGCAACCTACTGAATGGGAGAAAATAAAAATTTAACATCCAAAATATGTAAAGAACTTATACAACTCAATACCAAAAAACTCCAAATAATCCAATTTAAAAAGGGGCAGAGGACATGAATAGACATTTTTCCAAAGAAGACATGCATATGGGCAAGAGACACATGAAAAGATGCTCAACATCACTAATCATCAGGAAAATGCAAATTAAAACAAGACATCATTTTACACCTTTAAGAATGGCTAAAATCGAAAACACAAGAAATAACCAGTGTTGATGAGGATATGGAGGAAAAGGAACCCTCATGCACCCCTGGTGGGAATGCAAATTGATGCAGCTACTGTGGAAAATATTATGGAGGTTCTTCAAAAAATTAAAAATAGAATTATCATATGAATGATTATTTCTACTACTGGGTATGTATGTAAAGAAAATGAAAACACTGATTCAAAAGGATATATTCACCCCATGTTTATTGCAGCAGTATTTATAATAGCCAAAATAGGGAAGTAACCCAAGTGTCCTTCCATAGATGAATGGATAAAGAAGGTGTGGTATATATACTGTGGAATATTACTCAGCTATAAAAAAGAATGAAATCTTGCCATTCACTGCAACATGAATGGTCCTAGAGGTTCTAATGCTAAGTGAAATATGTCAGACAGACGGAGCCAAGTACCATATGGTTTCACTTGTATGTGGAATTTAAGAAACAAAACAAATGAACAATGAAAAAAGAGACAAGCAAAAAATACAGACTCTTAAATACAGAGAATCAACTAGTGGTTGCCAGAGGAGAGGTGGGTGGAGAGATTGGGAAAACAGATAAAGGGGAGTAAGAGTATATTTATCTTGATAAGCAGAGAGAAATGTATAGAATTGTTCAATCATTATATTGCACACCTAAAGCTAATGTAACACTGTATGGTAATTATCTGTGAATAAAAAAATAAGAAAAAAGAAAAAGGAAAGTGCTAAAAATAAAACACAATGCTAGAAATTTCATCTGGTCCTGGGCTTTTCCTTGTGGGAAGATTTTAAATTACTTGTTACAAGTGTATTCAGATTTACTAATTCTTTTTTGAGTCTGTTTTGGTAGTTTGTGGGTTTTTTAAAGCTATTTGTCCATTTCAACTATTTTCTAAGTTGTACAGCTGCTTTTACTTTCTTTTACACTTCCTTTATACTCTTTTTATGTTGTTATTATCACAAATTATATCTTTATACAATGTATGGTCATGAACATAAATTAACAATTATTGTTTTTTGCAACTGTCATTTAAATTAGATAGGAAAATAAAACTGTTACAAACAAAAACACAAATTAATACTGCCTTTTATATTTATCTATGTAGTTATCTTTACGGGAGTTCATTACGACCTTTCATTTCAGCTTAAAGGATTCCATTTATCATTTCTTAAAGAGTGACTCTGCTAGTGAATAATTCTCTCCATCTTTTTATGTGGAAATATCTTAATTTCTCTCACTTTTAAAGGACATTTTAGCAACATATAGGATTCTTGGTTTACAATTTTTTTGTAGCACCCTGAATATATCACCCTGCTATCTTTTGGCTTCTGTGATTGCTGATGAAAAACCAACTGCTTTTCTTATCGAGCATCCTTTGCATGTGATGAGTTGTTTCTCTTTTGCTGGTTTCAACATTCTTTCTTTATTCTTGGCTTTTGATTGATTATGATGTGTCATGGTCTCTATCTCTTTGAGCTTATTTTGCTTGGAGTTTGCTGAAATTTTTTAGGTATATATGAATTTTTTTTCATCAACACTGGTAAGTTTTCAGCTATTATTTCCTCAAATAGTCCTTCCATCTTCAAAAAATTTCTTTTTTCAGTCCTTCCTCTGTCTTCTTCTGGGACTCCTATTATGCTTATGTTGGCATAGTTGATGGTGTCTCACAGGTTTCTTAGGCTTTGTTAATTTTTCTTCATTTTTTTTCTTTATGCTTCTCAAGTTGAATAATTTCAATTAACCTATTTTCAAGTTCACTAATTCTTTTTTCTGCCAGTTCAAATCTGTTGTTGAGCAATCCAGTGAATTTCTCATTTCAGTTACTGCACTTTTTAACTTCAGAATTTCTATGTGGTTAATTTTTATAATTTCAATCTCTGTTAATATTCTTTATTTGCTGAAACAGTGTTTTCTTGTTTTGCTTTAGTCCTTTAAATCTAAAAGGATCTGTATTTGCTCTTCAAACATATTTAAAAGAGCTGATTTAGGGCTTTTGTTGAGCAAATCCAGTATCTGTGCTTCCTCAGAAACAATTTCTATTGTTTGTGATTTTTCCAATGCATGGCCATAATTTCTTGTTTCTTTGCATGCTTGTAAGTTTTTGTAGAAATATGGACATTTTTACATTGTAATATGGCAACTCTGGAAGTCAGAACTCTCCCCTGCCCCTGTTCCTCAGGGTTTGTTGTTGCTTGTTGTAGTTATTATTTGTTTGATGCCTTTTCTGAATTAATTCCATAAAATCTGCTGTTTGTATTATGTGCAGCCACTGATATCTCTGTTTCATTGCCTTAGTGGTAAGCTAATGATAGGATAGAGATTTTCTTAAATGCCTGGAACCAAGATTTCCTAGTCTTTGCCAATGGGTTCTGTTTTTGTTGGGGTATGCCACTAACACTCAGTCAAGAAGTTTGCAACTTTCTTTTCCTTCACTTCCTGCTTGCCCAGTGTTCCAAGGTCAGCTAGAGGTGAAAGCTGAGGGATTTCTCAGGTCTTTCATGATCATATGCACAATGCTGAGTATGCATGTGGATTTTAGATTCCCAGAAATATATACAGGCTTTTCAAAGCACATATTCCTCAAAGTATCTCATTCCTTGGCCTTTCCATTCAGGATTTTGGTTGGTCTATTGTTTGCCCAACAGTTATCCATTGTTTCAGAGAGCAGCAACAAACCTTTTGCCTGTAAATGTTTTTAAGAAATGCTCCTGGGTAGCAGCATAGCAAAGAACTGTTCCAGTTAGGTGAGATAAAGACAAGCCTTTTGACTGGGTCTTACAGGGAGCCTCTAGAAAGGTGAAGTAACAATAATTTGCAAATCAGATTTGCTCTTTTCTTTATGGTACTAGTGCAATAAATTCAGCTTATTAATTTCAAGGATTCAACTGTGCTGGGGGAGTGAGAGATGGGTTTACAGTAACTTAAAGCACTCGCTACTCTTACCAGGCTTCGCTCATCATTCCTAACGGGGTTGCTACAAGCTTGTCATTATTCTCCAGAGTTCTGAATAAGTTGATTATGATAGTTCTTGCCAGTTTTTTCATGGTTTTTATGGAGGGAAGGGTTTAGAAGTTCTTTACTCACCATTTTTGCTGATGCATTCTTGTGTTATTATTTTCAACTGTGACTAAATAATTAAAATAAACATTCATGTAAATAAATGAGAAATAGGAAGTAGAAAACATAAAACATCACAACTAATCATAATTTGTAAATGTTTGCCAAGTTATCATCTGATACTAAAAAAGTCCTTGCTCTGTGTTTTCCAAACACATGTATATTGCAGTACAATATGTATGACATGTGTATATGATAAAATTGCATCTTAAGTAAATAGGTTGTATCCTAATCAAAGCATAACAAACCTGGTGTAAAGTCCTCAGCTATGTTTATATTACCAACATACTTATTGGTACATATTAAGGATTTTCAGATTATGCAGCTCTAGAGAAATTTGACCTAAAAATTATTTTTTTCTACCTAATTAAGTCAGAGTGATAATTAAGTATTTCCAGAGAGAGTTTCATCGAACTCAATAAGCAAAATAATAAAAATGTTCTTGGTGAGGTATATCTCTGACAGCAAGATAATTTGTCAAACTTTAGGGGAAAACCTTCTTTTTCTGTCTGACTTTAGAACCCAAAATATTTCCCTAAAACTACTTGGAAGGTAGTGTTCATTGTTTTTTGTGATGATTGAACCCTGTTTCCTGTCAATCAAGTTACAAATACATTTCAAAAGATTAAAAAACAACTCTTCAAGGGAAATAGCTTTTAGTCCTCTCTGACATATGTGGACTTGGTCAAAATTTTACAAGTAATAGTCTACCATATTCCAATAACAAATTTTGAAACAAATCTTTTTATTGCTTTTTTAAAAAAGATTTTTATTATTTATTTATTACAGAGTGTGTATGGGGGGAGGGGTGGTGTTGGAAGGAGAGGGACAAGCAGACTCCTTGCTGAGCACAAAGCCCAAGGCAGGGCTCCATCCTTGGACCTGAGATCACAACCTGAGCCAAAACCAAGAGTCTGTTGCTCGACTGACTGAACCACCCAGGCACCCCCCTTTTACTAATTTTTAAAAATGTTTAAGACACCTTTATTTTTCCTTTTAGTAGTAACTACTAAGGCATAGATTATTGTATGTACAAAACTATTCAATTGCATTAGATAGTTCAAAGTAAATATTTTCAAACCTGCAGGGCTATCACCAATACTTTTACATTTTCATAAACCTTCTCACCTTACTTCAATTCAGATCTAATTCAGTTTCTTAATCCCCTGTTGCTTAGCATCCTCAGACATTTGAGATATATATAAATACACTCTTTATGACCTAGTAACTGAAATGTATCTCAGATTTAGTACATTTAGTTGCTTAAAAAATGTAACTGTAGACCTCGATGTGAGAAAGGAATCCATCAAAATCCTGGAGGAAAACCTAGGCAACAACCTTTACGACATTGGCCAAAGCAACCTTTTTCATGACGCATCTCCAAAGGCAAGAGAAACAAAAGATAAAATGAACATGTGGGACTAT
>NC_048226.1:36081346-36112422 GCF_002007445.2 Ailuropoda melanoleuca
TTGGTATAAAGTAGATCTTATATTAATGTGATGTAAGTTAAACACCTATGAACTGAACTACAGTGAGGTTAGAAAGCAAGCGTGGAGTCTTCAACATTTGTTGTTTCTTCCTCACGCCACCCCCTTGCACTCATGTTTCCCAGAGAGGTATGAAGAACATCAGTTAGTAACATCTGAGGTCGATTAAACAGACTTCTTCTCATAACTTTTTCATTTATAAACCTTTTATACACTAACAATCATTACTCATTACCTCCACTCTACTGGGGCCAGAGTTCACCTAGAACTCACAGTAAAGGTAAGGATACATATAAATCACTCATTCTTAACCCTGTGCTGCAGAGAGAGGCGGAGGTGAGTAGGTTGTTATCAGGACCACCCTGGGAGGTGAGCAATAGCTCTAAAGATCTTCTAGATCATCAGGGGCAATGTAGTTGATCTTCATTATTTTCAGATTCTGTATTTGTGTATTTGTCTACGTGCTCAATTTTATTATAACTCCAAAATCAATATTTGATTTGATTTTGTCATATATGGGCATGTGCAGAGTGGCAGAAAAAATTGAGTTAACCATCATGCACATATAGTAAACAAGTATTCTTTTAGCAGTCTATTTAATAAAACATTTTTCACATTTTTGTGATTTTTGTGGATGATTTTTCTGTTTAAAACAGCCCTCAAACACAGTTCTGTTGACTATACCTTACGATATGAAAGAAATGTACATTATTTTCTTTGTGCCTATTCAATTTTTTAATCTGTTTCTCATGCATATTTTCTCTTTTCCCCATCTTTCCTACAAAACAGATATTGCTCTAAGATTCTCTAAAATATTTTAAAGCATACACACATCTAAATTTATAAAAGCTGATCCAATGCATCAAGTCTTTTTATATTTGTATTAGTCTTTGTAGTGAGACTTGTAGTATAAGTCTTTGTATTAAACATATAATATTCTTTTATTGTCTCCCAAATTTTGATAAATATGATCCTTTTTCTGAGAAACTGAGTGTAATGAAAATAATTTTTATTATCTGTTAAAATATTTTAAAAGTAAATTTAAATATTTTAGAAACTCATTATCTCACTGTAACTAGAGAAAACTCCATTTTCAGTAATATTCTAGGGACTAATCTAGTCACTGCCAGGGATTTAAAAACTGAGAAATATCATCATTGTCCTAACAGGGCTTAGAAACCTCATAGTGGTGAAGAGTTAAGTCTTTCAATAATTAATACAAATTAAAAAGACAAAAGATGTTAGAATAATATAAATCCAGTGTTTTCATGAACAAAAGAAGACGCTGAAATTAAAATTTATCCATTTTTGTCTACATTATGCAAATGAAAAGAGGGAAGCAGAGAGGAAAATGTAAGATCTCCATTAAAAGACCAAGTTCTGGGGCGCCTGAGTGGCTCAGTCGTTAAGTGTCTGCCTTTGGCTCAGGGCGTGATCCCAGAGTTCTGGGATCGAGCCCCATATCGGGCTCTTCTGCTGGCAGCCTGCTTCTTCCTCTCCCACTCCCCCTGCTTGTGTTCCCTCTCTCGCTGGCTATCTCTCTCTCTGTCAAATAAACAAATAAAATCTTTAAAAAAAAAAAGACCAAGTTCTGTTAGAAAGTAGCAAAACAGAGCAGAAAGAGATATACATACCAGCAAAGAAGTCAGGGATGAAGACATTAGCCAAGGGGCAATCAACATGGACATCAAATATTATTTTAAGATTTTAAAATATTTACCGCATTCATTTATTATTTCACTCATTTATTCAGTAAATAATTTCTGGGTACCTATTTCATGTCCAGTATTATTCAAGGAATTAGAGGTACAGAGATAAACAAAAGGAGACTTGCCCTTTGTTCTTATGAAGTGTGCATCTCTAAAATTAACAGAAAGGGGCACAATACAGATGTGCAAATATATGTATTTTACATGTATATATAATTTCTCAAATATTTGAGTAAAAATAAGTTCTAGCATACTTGCTTATAAGTACAGATTATATAAGATAGGTGAGAGAGACAGACAATTAGGAGATAAATATTCTCATCTGAGAAAGGAATCTAAAGCCTAAGAGAAAGAGTTGATCCTCTGCCAGCATAGTGTTTATAGTCAAACTATTTCAATAAATACCCATGATGTCAGGTACCCAGGGAGAACTTGCTTAATGAAATTATAAAACATAAATAATGGCTAATGTCTTAAAACAGTAGTATTCTTTTTATTAAAGACTTATTTATTTATTTATTTATTTATTTATTTAAGAGAGCACGAGTGGAGGGAGGTGCAGAGGGAGAGAATCTCAAGCAGACTCCGGGCTGACTGCACAACCCACTGGGGGCTCCATCCCACAACCCATGAGATTATGACCTGAGCCGAAATCATGAGTTGGATGCTCAACTGAATGAGCCACCCAGGTGCCCCAAAACAACAGTATTCTTAATAAATGTTGCCAAATATTTAAATTTCAGCAAAATATAAAATATGCTATAAATATTAAAATACTGAGTACAATTTCCACATACACATTAAAGCTTAATTTAAACCATCTGCTTCTTTGGTGAAGTCTTGAGCAGTAAAATAAGACAGGAAAACATGTTAGTCACGTTTTGGTCTGTAACAATGGAATTTTGTTCCACTTGATCCGGGTTCGAGAACCTTACTTCTCGCAAAGAAGCCAGGAGGTTGTAAAATGGACTATTTCTACTTTAAAGAACACAAGTCATGATAAAAAAACAAAAACACAGGATTTCTTACATATCTAAACAAATCTAAACAAATTAAACATTCAAAACTACATCTTTTAAAAATGTTTAAAAATACACTGCTTAAGTTGAGCTTTGCCAATATTTTCTACATAATAATAGCAATTCTGTAAAAATGAATGTCTAATGAATTTACTCCCTTTTTTACAAAAAAAATGTGAATGTGTAAGAAATAATTCTGCATTTAATGTTTTTTAAAGATTTTATTTATCCATTTGCCAGAGAGAGAGATAGCAAGAGCACAAGCAAGGGGGGCAGCAGGCAGAGGGAGGAGAAGACTCCCCCCTGAGCAAGGAGCCCCATGTGGGACTCTGGGATCATGACCTGAGCCAAAGGCAGACACTTAACTGACTGAGCCACCCAGGCATCCCCTACATTTAATTTTCATTCTTATTTTCTAGTCACTAAATCTTCTTAACCGAATGATTAATTACTCAATCCCTACCAAAAAAATCTATAGAAATTCTTATTTACTTGGCTTCTTCATATTTAAAGTGTGTTCTAGTTATTCACCAAGTTCAATTGATTCCATCTCTCAAGTTTATATTGCATCCACCCACTACTTTCCATCACTACAGCCACCATCTTGAAAGAATCCCTAACATTTCACCTATGGACTGTTGCAAAGACTTCAAACTGGTTTTCTCACACTCTACCCTCACTCTGCCTACATTCTCCACAAAGCAAGATAAGAAATATCTTTAATATATTATCTCACTATGACACTTCTCTACTTAAAATTTTTAAATGTCTATTTACTTGTTTTACTGTAAAGTTTAAAATCCTTAATATGACTTACAGACCACACTGAACTCTCTGTAGTATTGTCTCTCTTATTCCTGGGTATTCACACATACCGTCCCTCCTCTTTGAATGCTCTTCTTCCCTTTGTCCTGTTGTTACATTATTCTCTGGTCTTAAATCAAAAATAATATTTATGACACACCTTACTAATTCTTTCTTTAAAGCTAAATTATTTTGTGCATCTTCTTTTCAGAGTGTACAAAGCCACAACAGAACATCACTTCTACCCTTACAACCAGGAAAAAACTGTAACTTACAAAATCATAAATTTTCTTGAGTCCATCAGAGAACTGAGGTAGCAATGTTGTCAAGTGAAAGGAATTCCAAATAGAGACAATCCAAGGAGAAACAGAAAACAAACTGTTTCACCTTTGGCTGAACAGGAAAATGAGGTAGTTTCAAAAAAAATGAATAATAAGAAATCAGCTAAAATTTTAATGAATTCTTGAAGACCAAGAACGGGATAGCATAAGTTTTTAATAACTGAAGTTATAGACACAAGGGAAATTTGTATTGACTTAAAAAATCTTTTCCATAGGGATCCACCAAGTGCTCACGTGAAAAATGGAGGGTGGGCAGAAGACAAATGGAGGGTGGGCAGAAGACCAGTGGGTTAGGTATGCAAGTTGTGATTGGTTATCTCTGGAATGACCTACTTCCTGTACACTTGTCTAATAAGAAGTTTGGGAGGGAACCAAAGACCAGGCTGGGAGGAACAGAAGCAAAAGTTTTCCTCTTTGGGGAGATGGACAAGGAATTTTCTTATATCCAGGTTCCTGCCCAGCTACAAAGCAGAGGTCTTCTGCCACTGAAGGAGGGGCAGGAGATGCTTAAGATCCATCATAAAGTGAGCTACTTTGGTGAAGGAGGTAAAGGGATGCTTAGAAAGCCACACTCCAAAGTCCCACATTCACAGGGCCTGCCTGAATCTGAGATGGAGCCTCAAGACCAAAGACCTACCCCACCTTACCCCTACTATGATCCTGGCACCAAATAATGAGCAGCAGGAGAGTACTTCCAGAGAAGGAGCAAGAGCATGGGGGAGCCCCCAGTGTAGCATAGTTACTCAAGGCCAGCTGAAAACTGAGGTCAGAGTAGGAACAATAAGAAATACCTGCAAGCACTCTGGGCCCTACACTAAGCCTGAGATAATAATAATCCATCACGGGAAGAACTTTAAGCTTGTGGTTCACTGGAGATAACAGTGGCAACAAGGGAACTGAAACACAGCTCAACTTCAGATTAGACTGTCTCAACTGCTCACACTAATGGCACAGAAGAAGAATGCCTAGTTTCAGGTATAAGCATTATTTACCTAATTCTCTGGTTTTTTACTCATGATGTCTATATTTCAATAAAAATTACAAGACATACAAAAAAAGCAAAGAAAATAATCTGCTGTTAGGAAATAAAGCAATCAAAAGAATCAGACTCAAATACACGGGAAGTTGTTATTATCTGACAGGGACTTCAGAAAAAATAAAGTTATATGTTGAAAGACCTATACTGGATCTAGTTTATGAACAGATTAGGAATTTTAAAGAGAGGTGGAAATACTAGAAACAGCCATGTTAGTTCCTCCAATTATGTGCTGCCATAGTGCTGTACTTCCCTGATATGATACTTATCGCAATGTGCTATTTTTACTAAAGAGTTAAATTGTCTATAATTGGCAAGAAAAGGAACTTTAACTATTTTACTAATCCTTGTATTACCATGCACATCTTTGTAGTTCCTACTATGAAGCTTGGCCCACATAGTAAGTAATTCATAAATATTTGTGAGAACAAATGATTGAATATGAAAGTGATAAACTTATCTTTCATACTGTGTTTTGTCAATTTAGTTTGGATTCAAATATATACTCCACACAACTTGGCTTATAGTTATAATAAATTTAACTTCAAAAATGTATGTGAAGGTAAGAGATAACTGTTTCAATATTTTAAAAGAATTACTTGGGGTGTAAATAAAGAAAAAATAAAACAAGATACACCACAGAATTATAAGATTAGAATACAAAGTCATAAAATACATAAGATTTGATAGTTTTACCTAGATTATCACATTTCCATGCCTGCCACCCCTCCCCAATCCAGGCTTTATAGCACCTAAAAACTATAATGACCTTTCTGGGACAGTGGTACAAATGCCTATATGTCTGCAAGAACTGTTTCAGATAGATATATACACCAAACACATAGATATATACACAAAAGCTAGATGGCAGCCACACCAAAATGCCTAGGTTGACATATCTATCCTGCTTTTCTGCTAAAAAGTTTGTCTTTAAAACCCAGAAGTGGGGACGCCTGGGTGGCACAGCGGTTAAGCGTCTGCCTTCGGCTCAGGGTGTGATCCTGGCGTTATGGGACCGAGCCCCACATCAGGCTCCTCCCCTAGGAGCCTGCTGCTTCCTCTCCCACTCCCCCTGCTTGTGTTCCCTCTCTCACTGGCTGTCTCTATCTCTGTTGAATAAATAAATTTAAAAAATCTTAAAAAAAAAAAACCCTGAAGTGATTCTCAGGTTAAAGGGTTCCAGGGGAGATCTCTCAGTAATTGACAAGGAAGGGGAGAGCATCATTCCCCTGGATCACTGGTTCCAAATAACTTTGCTCTTTCTAATTGTGGGTTGTAGCCCAGCAACAGAAGCGTCACTTGGGAACTTGTTAGAATCGCAGAAGTTTGGACTCTACCTCAGACCTACTGGATGAGAATCTGCATTTTAACCCTCAGTAACCCTCTGTAACCCCCTGAAGGTTACAGAAGGGAGGGGGGTGGGGGCATGGAGTACCGAGTGATGGGTATTAGGGAGGGCACATGTGGTGATGAGTGCTGGGTGTTATACACAACTAATGAATTGTTGAACACTACATCAAAAACTAATGATGTACTACATGTTGGCTATTGAACGTAATAATAAAAAAGAAAAAAGAATATTTCCGTTTGAAAACAGAGTGAATATTAGTGTCAGGGTCAGAGAAATTGGTGGGGAGGGGGAGATAGAAAAACACAAATGCAACTAGAAATATTTAACTTTTTTTAGTTACAACTACCCTATACTTAGAGTAGCATAGGTCAGAGTGAAAATAATACCTACAGGTTGCTCTCATTTGAGTTAATCAACTACAAATGGGCATGTTTAGTAAACATTTCAGATAGGCAGGATGAAAGACTGAAAGACTAAGAAAAGCGCAGAGTCTTGACAAACTCATCATAACTGAATTGCTTTAATTTAGCACATCAAATACATGGGCATTTCCATGTCTTTCAGATACTCTAGTTATAATGCTAAAATAGTAAGTGTATTTTTTGTTACATTTACTCTCCACTGATTGTCCACTATAATAATAGTTTTATATAATATGATTATAGTTATAGTTCATACAACATTGTACATACCTTTAGTATTAATTTCATTTTATCTGATATTCTGATAAGCCAGAATCATTGAAATATAATGAAATATAAAATATGAATTTAAACATCACCCAAATATTAATTATTATTAAAAAAAAAGAGAATCTGCATTTTAACAGGCTGCCAGGTGATTTGTGTGTGTGTGTGNATATATATATATATATAAATTTGAAAAGCAACCCTTCATTTCCATTTCATGACACACTGCATGCCAATTAATGAAGCAACTCATGATTTACTCTGCAGCCTAAAGCCCAGCAGAACTGAGGCCACATCAAAATTTTGTTTGCTGGTAATTGGACTAGCAATTTTATTCCATTTTAAGTTATCATAGAGCTTGTGCTCAGGAACAATTTCAAGAATCACTCATGGGGTTGGGATGCCTGGGTGGCTCAGTCCATTAAGCGTCTGCCTTTGGCTCAGGTCATGATCCCCAGGGTCCTGGGATCGAGTCCCATATCTGGCTCCTTGCTCAGCAGGTAGCCAGTTTCTCCCTCTGCCTGCCACTCCCTCTCCTTGTACTCTCACCCTCTCTCTCTCCAGCACTCTCTCTCTGGCAAATAAATAAATAAAATCTTTAAAAAAAGAATTACTCATGGGAATTCTTCAAATATTTTAAAACAAAGTCAAACATTAGAACATTTCTAGTCACTGAGGTCAAGAAATATACATTTGTATGATCAGGCACCAGTCTCTGAGTTCTTCTTGACCACATATAGTCTACATGCTAGACCAGGAATAAGTTAGCAGGCAACGCAAAAAGGCCCTAACAGTCCACTGAAGCCATCACAAGTTGAAACGACTTCATTTTTACTAAATGTGAATGATATTGTTCTTTGAACAAATACTCTTTTAGTTTAATGGGAACTTTGGTTTTGGGAAACTCGTGAAGGAGAAACGTGTGTGTGTGTAAATATTTACATATACACACATTTATAAAACACATATATTTAATATATATTATATATATGATAAGCTAGAAAGATGGGAATAGCTTAATCCTTTAATAACTGATCAAAAGGTAGAAATAAAGGTCTTAAAATGGAGACCCCTCTAAGAACAGGAATGAAAATACCATGCTACTAATGTTTGAAAATCCAGGCATCCTGGCAGCTCAGATAAAGTGCAGATCACAAGGGACACCAGCAAGTCATTCAAAATGTATTTGATTGTAGCAACTGCCAGTGCCATTTTTTGGGCACAGCTGAACAACCTCCCCCTTGTCTGCCTTCCTCCAGGGAGTCCCTCAATGCATCATTAGATCTTATATACTAGTGATGACAAAAGGGGAGTCTGTGACATAGGCTCAGCTGCCCCAGGCCTTTACAAACCCACTTTCTCCCTGGCATCACGCACCAGATAATAGAATATTCATTGTTCACATAAAACCATATGCTGCACTGGCACAAATCCCATCGTTCAATATTTACAGCTGTGCCAGCCCAGTGATACTCCTCTGTCAGAATCCTGGGGATGGAATGCAAGCGTACAGAAAGCTCTAAACATCTGAAATGGTATTTTCCTCTTCCTCTTTCCCAACATGCTTAAAATTTACACTCAAATGAAAGGAAAATGATAAAAGTTCAATTTACAACTCAGAGCATTCTGGTGTTCAAGTGGTGACTGACTTGGAATTATACAAACAGATGAAAAACACAATGGGGTGGCCACATGGATTCACTGCTCAGAAAAAAACCAAGCAAAAAAGTAATTGATAGAGAGCCCAGCCCAACACAGCTTCGGTTGCGGCTCCTGAGTTCCGATGTGAGTTCAACTGTAAAACTGACTTTGGTTTTTGGAGGCAGCCAGTGTTCTATGTCAGCCTTTTCCAGCCCACCTGCTCAGACAGTGATGGCCAGAAAAATCTGGGACTGTGAGAAGACTGAAAAAAAAAACAAAACAAAACCTAAAACCAAAACCAAACAAAACCTAAAACTCTTGAATTTTTATTTCTGAGTTATAAAGTCTCACAACGAATGTATTAATGACAGGGATTTGCCAAGACATGTCTTGGAAGCAATGCCTATGGGGGAATGTATTTTTCATATACCGTTTACACTGTTGGACAACCAGGCAGTGGGTTTATATTAGGAGCTCAATAAAATATGGCTCCTGGGCTAAATCCAATTCACTGGCTATTTTTGCAAATATTGGCTTCTTTGAGCATAGCTATACCCATTCATTTATATATCATTATAGCTCTATGAAAGTTTTAAACTTTAGTGGAAGATAGTGATTGAAAGCACTGATTTATCTGAATTCCTACTTGAAACCCCACTAAAATAAAAATATTTTAGGGATTAAAAAGGGCACAAATCTACCATAACAACGAAGACATAAATGAAAGTGATAGCCACAAACTTTTGTAAGCTGGAAAGCAGAAGGGGAAGCAGAAACCGATATAACACAAGCAAGAAAACTGATCAAAGCAGGAAGTGGAGAAACCCATGTAACCTGATCTGTACTGCAGAACCTCAGAAAGTAGTGCTCTCAGGAATCTCTGGGGGGAGACAGGGTGTGGTGGAACACCAAGATGGATGCGAAGAGTGTTGGAAAAACTGAGCAGCACTGTCAAAGGATTTGAAGCAAAGGCACAAAGGAACATTTACACGTTGCTAATGGGAGAGTACATCAATACAACTACTTCGCAAAACAATTAGTCAGCAGCTAGTACGGGTGAAGACACATATACTTTATGATCCAGAAATTCCATTCCTAAGTATATAACCCCGAGGAATTGTAAAACAGGAACACCTAAAGACATGAATAGATGCTGTTTGTAAAGAAAAATATGAATGCAACTGAAATGCCTATCAAGAGTGAAATGGATAAATACATGAGATATTATTCAGAAGAATATGAATTCACTAGTTATACATATAATTATGAAAATAACATCGATGAAAGAGTTCCATGTTGTAGTTGCTGTTTTTTAAAGATTTTATTTATTTATTTGAAAGAGAGCAAAAGTGAGAGAGACCACAGAGGGAGAGGGAGAAGCAGACTTGCCGCTGAGCAGAGAGACTGATGTGGGGATCGACCCCCCGACCTGGAGATCATGACCTAAGCCGAAGGCAGACGCTTAACCGACTGAGTCACTAGGAGCCCTTAAAGAGTTCCATGTTTAAACAACAACCAGATATTTAATGTGGCTTGGGCATACACACAGTAAAAATATGATGTGGAACCATATGAAATTGCCAGTTTGTAGGTAAAAATGGTTAATTATCAGAAATTTCATAATTGTTTCTTCTAGAGGAACAATTAGGAGCAGATGAGGGCAAAGCACTTCTATTTGTCATTAGTATTGTTAAAGTGGTTAATTTCTAAGACACATAAATATACTTTTTTGATAAAAATTTTAGGAATCAATTAACTATAATAAACTCCTGGAGTATATTATTGTGCCTCACAGGGTAAACCTGATTCAATATTCCTAAATTGAGTTAGCATAGTTCAAAACCACTGTGAGAATGGTACACAGAATCGATGGCAAAGACAGTGGAATTAGTGTGTAGAGCATTTCAAATTTTAAAACCAGAACTGGAACATCTATTAAACGCCTCCTCTGTCATTGGCACTGCTAGGGGAGGGGGATAAAAATCCCCATTTTAATGGTGCTTATAGCGTGTAATATTTCAGATAGAATAAAGTATAATATGGGAGGAAAAGATGCTAGCTTATATTTCATTGACCCCTTAAATGGATTTGAGTAAGTTCTTTTTCTTCTCCTTCCTCTCCTCCTTCTTCTTTTCCTTTTTATTCTTGGAACAAATTCTAAAAACTGGAAAACTTAGAATTTCACTAGATAACAAAGAGTTCGTATAGAAGAATATTAATGACACAGGATAGAGAAATTAAGTTTATTTTTATATTTTTTCTTTCTTTTTTTAAAGATTTTATTTTTAAGTAATCATTCATTAACTTTAAATGAATACCCAGGGTTGAAATCACATTCAGTACTATAAATTATTTGAAATTAGTTTGTAGTAGAGAAACCTTATGACACCATAAGGCAGAAATCCAATAAGAATCACTTTTATGTCTAAAATTAATGTGAATTTTATGACAATAACATTCATTCTGAAACTGGTTCTTTGTTGAACATCCGTTCTCAATCTATTTTGGAGAAAATAAAATAATAAGGGAAAGAGAAAAATATACAACCTATCCTGCAGCAAGGGCAATTATTGCAAAGTATGTGTTTAAAGGTTGGTCAGAACTATTATTTTCTGAAGCTCCTCAAGGCTGATTTCATTCCCCTCTTCCCAGTGCTCAGACACCTGCTTTCTGTCAGGGGAAGCAGCTCCTGGCAGAGACTTGCTCTGGGGAGGCTGGGCTGTAATCACAGCTGCCATTACTGCGAGGCGTAGCACAGAGATGATACAGATCTGCCCTTGAACTCTGCCTCTCTGAAGTTGTGTCAAGAAGTGAAGACCATACACTATTCCTGCATAAGGTTCTGAAAAGTCCATTGCTGACCAGAGCATTTTTAATAAAACAATCTGATTAATGTGGCTTAGAAAATCTAAGTGGATTTTAAAAGTGACTTGCTCTATTTGTACTTGAGGAAGCTCTTGTATCTTTTCCGTTAGAACATATTTTCTGAGATTCCTGAAGAATTTATAACAGCCTCTGTTGGAACTGTGCATAAAGTTCAAAGGAATTTCTGACTGAGGGCTGTTACAGCAAAGATATAAATATAAAAAGGTACAAAGCAATTAGGACATTACTAAATATAATGAGATTCTATTAGGTAGAAGTTGTGGGGAATTAAAAAGTTAAATTAAGCATCTTTCTGAGAAGATCGGAGAAAAAATTTGTTTCTGATTGGACTCATTCTTTCATTTGTGGCACGTCACAAGTTCTGGACAAAATACTAAGGCTCAATTTGTATTCTCTCAGTCATAATAGTGACAGCAAAGAGTGGCTTGGAGGAATCCTTTATACCCCCAATATTCTCCATCAATAATCCCAGCTGCCTCACACATAGAGAAAAAATACAATAGATGTGTGTGTATATATATATAAATATAATTTATATTATTTCATACACTTCAGTATTTATTTATATGTAAATATACGTATTTATGTATTATAAAATATACATTTTATATGTAAATAATATTCTATAAGGTATAAGTAAATTGTTATTAGACAACTTTGCTAGTATACCATAAATAGAAACAGTACATTTATTTAAGAAGTCACTCAGCATCTCCTTCCAAACATATTCTTTCTAAGCCTCACCCATATAGAAATTTTAGAGGGGCCCCTGCTTAAATGACAGCTAAATTACAAAGGTACTTCTTCCTAACTACTAGGATGTATTAGTACTTTTCCATCATTGGAAATGTGCCCTTACCCAGAATTCATTCTAAAGAAAAGTCAATGGTAGAAGCCTTTCTCTCTTCTGCATTACTGTTGTATTTACCATAAAAATCCAACACTAAATAATGCAGTGCCATGTCTCAGTAATTTTATGTCTGTCCTTTGGTTCTTTCCCTCTGAACGTAGCATAAGGGAAATAAAGGTGCTTGGTGATGTTGAGGGTAATGAAGAGATCACATTCATTTTGGTATGAGAGTATGGGTGGTATCAGAAGTTAGGCTGAGAGGATTTTGGTTTACATTTTAGGTAATAAAGACTATTGAACTGAGGCCTAGTGCCATTGTGGCTAACATCAGTTTAAAGAGAAGCAGAGCAAGTTGCCTGAGTGAATTTAGCCATCGCCTTTGCAAAGTGAATACAATTCAGATGACAAGAAGAAATGAGAAGTACATCAAGAGAAGTACTTGGGCTAATGGCCTGTCATTATAAGATATATTGTTCTGGAGAGAACTTTACAATCACAGAAGCCTTTCCTGGATACATGTTTTTCCAGTCCTTCTTAGGACTGTGTCTGGAGCTCCAGCTCCTTAGAAGCCAGGACGCTAGAAAGAAAATCCAGGGAAAATGTCTCTTACTATTTTACTATTCCTACATCCAAAAAATAGAGCCAAAATGAATATTATGTTTTCTTTTCCTAGGTTCTATAACACTTGCAATATGGAGATAGCTGTTTGAGAGAAGGGACTGTATATTATCCATCGATTTTAAGTAAGTGCCTAGCAAGTATCTTGCATAGAGTATTTAATAAATGTTATTGGATGTTATACCACTGATACACTTTTCCAAAACCAGGAGAGAAAGCAATAAGGTTATGTTATACTTCTCTACTTGGGCTAATGGCCTGTCATTATAAGAGCTTGTCAGACCTAATTTTTAAAGGTAATAAAACCAAATTTTAATTTAATTCATTTTATTTTTTTTCCAAATTTTAATTTTAAATGAGTCTTACCTTCAGAAATAACTGCAAAATTACTAAGATCAGTGTTTTTTTTCTTTTTTTATCGAAGTGTAGTTGACAAAACAATATATTTTTTTAAAGATTTATTTATTTATTTGACAGAGATAGAGACAGCCAGCGAGAGAGGGAACACAAGCAGGGGGAGTGAGAGGAAGAAGCAGGCTCCCAGTGGAGGAGCCTGATGTGGGGCTCGATCCCAGTACGCTGGGATCATGCCCTGGGCCAAAGGCAGATGCTTAACAACTGCCCTACCCAGGCGCCCCGACATAACAATATTTTATTAGTATTATATTAGGTATACAACATAGTGATTCAACACTTAGATACATTATGAAGTGATCACCATGATAAATCTAGCTACTATTTGTCACCATATACAGTTGTTACATATTATTAACTGTATTTGCTATGCTGTACATTGCATCCCTGTGTCTTATTTATTTTATACCTGGAAATTTGTACCTTTTAATCTCCTTTCCCTATGACACCCAACCCTACCTTAACCCCCTTTCTTTGAAAAACAACTGGTTGTACTTTGTATCTATGTCTGTTTATGTTTTGTTTTGTTCATTCATTTATTTTGTTTTTTAGATTCCACATAGAAAAATCTTACAGTATTTGTCCTTCTCAATCTGACTTAATTAGCATGAAACCCTCTGACACAAATGGCTAGATTTCATTGTTTTTTTTTTTTAAGATTTTATTTATTTATTCGACAGAGATAGAGACAGCCAGCGAGAGAGGGAACACAAGCAGGGGGAGTGGGAGAGGAAGAAGCAGGCTCATAGCAGAGGAGCCTGATGTGGGGCTCGATCCCACAACGCCGGGATCACGCCCTGAGCCGAAGGCAGACACCCAACCGCTGTGCCACCCAGGCGCCCTGATTTCATTGCTTTTTATGGCTGAATACTAATCCATTGTGTCTACACACACATCTTGTTAATCTATTCATTCATCCATGGACACTTAGGTTGCTTCCATATCTTGGCTATTACAAATACTGCTGTAATGATCATAGAGGTACATACATCTTTTCAAATTAGTGTTTTCATTTAGGTCAGTTTTCTTAATTCTAAATAATAGTTCCCATTAACTTTAATTTTTACATTAGAAAATTTAAATGTTAAGAAAAAAAGGTAGAGACACCACATGTACTTCAAAGTTTTTGTGGCTTTCATTCAGTGCTTAACTGTCAGTTCTATCAATTCTTGATGCAACAGAGAAATTACTGAGTCATTATTTGAATGTCAAAAATGACTCCATGAAGGGGGTCCCCTTCATTACTTTATGCATAATGCTACTTATAAGCAAAGCATGCAAGCAAAAGAAATTGAAATCCAATGAGTATGTACATATGCAGTGCATGTAGCTGTTCTACCTACGTCTGTTTCACAAGTAGCTGTTTACAAACACTTCCTTAGGAAATGTCCATGTTACTTTTAGACAATCAGAAAATGCACAAAGAGAGAAAAACAATTGGGGTGTTGTTAAAAATTAACAGCTATTAAAGCCTATATTAAAAGAGAAGAAAGATGTCAAATAATAACTTAACCTTCCACCTTAAAAAACTAAAAACAGAAGAGAAAACTAAATCCAAAAAGATGCAGACGGAAGGAAATAATAAAGATTAGAGTATAACTAAACCTCTAAGAATAGAAAATTAATAGAATCAATAAAACCAAAAGTAGTTCTTTGAAAATTAAGGGGACACCAGAATGTGAGGAATATTCCCTTTCTTATTCCCGACTTTAAAATTTGAGCCTTTTCTCTTTTTTCTTTGCCAGTTTTGCTAATGGTTTGTCAATTTTGTTTTCACATTAAAACACAGATGTCTTTGGTATTTTAACAAATCATTATATTCCCAAATAAATAGACCTGACCTAGGAGATCTGATGAAGTTGCCTAGAACAATGATCTCAAAACATCTGTGGTTTTTAAAAATTTTTCTCCAATTTGTTGTGGATCAGCATTTCTTTAATATACAATAAAAATAAATGAAATAAAAAGCATTTGAAATATTATCTAATATTTTGTTTATATTCCACAGACATAGAATTATTTTTTAAAAATTGTTGTAAGAGTTTCTAAATAGTCACTCTCCATTTCCTTGTCTCATGGTGGACCGGTACACACACAGACCATAGTCTAGCACTTCCAGATGCACTGGCCTGGTAGCATTGTCATGTTTCTCCACAGATCCGTACCTTCAAGGATCCAATCGGAAAATAGGTGGCATTGCCTTTCAGACTAATGCAGAACACCAACTTTAAGAGAACTCTTCTATTCTCCCTGATCTCCATTCTATTCTCCAAGAGAGAAGTTAAAGATTTGGCTTGCACAGCTCAATATAACGTGGCAGTAAATAGAAAAAAGAGTTGTAGTAAAAAATAACAGAGCACAATTGGTAGTATTGTCAGTCTAATGAAAAATAAAGTTTCAAGTGTTTTACCCTTATCATATAATTCAGTTATTCTAATCACCTTATACTACAGTTGATTTGAAGTCTTTTCTGTAAATTTAATACCCAGACTTCTTCGAGGATGGTTTCTGTCAACTTCTTTTTTTCTTGTGAATTGACCATACTTTCCTGTTTCTTGTATGCTTTTGTAAGTTTTTGTTGAAAACCTGACATTTTGAATATTATAATGTGGTAACTCTGTAAATAAGATTCTCTCCACTCCCCAAGGTCCGTTGATTATTGAGAGCTAAAGTTAAGTTGTTTAGTAACTTTTTCAAGCTATTTTTTTTTGCAAAGACTGTATTCCTACTCATGTGTGTCACTGAAGTCTCTGTTCTGTTATCTCAGTAGTCAGCCACTACCCTGCCAGCTGACAGAGATTTCCTTATTGCCTGGAGCCAAGAGTGTTTGGAGCTGGGGCACTCCTTCAACACTAAGTCAGGCTACTTACAACTCTGCCTATGCTTTATACCTCTTGCTCAAATGGAGCCCACAGATTAGCAAGAGGTGCAAGCCTATCACCCTCTCACACATTTCCTGAGCATGCCTGTGGCCCTGGGAATGCACACTGCACTCTGGCTTCATTGGTATACATAGTAACCCTCAAACCCCTTATTCCTCCAGGAATCCTCCTCCTAAGCCCCCCTTCACAGGTTTTTGAGTCTGTCTGCTACTTGCCCCATTTGCTATTGCTTGCTCCAGCTAGATGCGGATAGTATATGTCTTTAGATGCTTTTGACAAATGTTACCACTGCCAGAAAGCTGCTCCAGCCCTAGAGGGGTCAAAAGAGAGTTGAGCCTCTGTGCCAATCCATCAGGTAGCTATCAGACAGGTCAAAATTCACAACCACAGTTTTTTGAGAACAAGGTTTATATTGCTCCCTTAGCACCAGCAAGTCTCCCTAGTAACATGGGCACTACTGAGCTGGGAATGAAGGATGGTAGGAATTTAAACAAAAATACTACAATGCTTTCCTATTGAAATTTACAGTATTTTTTCCTTCATTAAGCACTTGCTTCATTGCTGTACACTTTTGTTTAGATTGCAGGGTGCCAAAAAAGCTGATTATATCAGTTTTTGCCAGCTTAATGGTTGGTTCAATTGAGGTACTAATTATTTTAGCTTCCACCTTTTTTATTTTTCACGACATCACAGTTCAATTGATGGATGGATGGAGAACAGACTTTTCAATAAATGGTGTTGTGAAAACTGGCTGTCCACATGAAAAAGAATGGAGTTGGACCCTCATCTCATACTGTATATAGCTCAAAATTAAATAAAGACCTAATGTAATAGCTAAAACTGTAAAATCTTAGAAGAAAATATAGGAGTAAATTTTTGTGACCTTGTATTTGGCAACGGATTCTTAGATGACATGAAAAACACGAGCAAGAAAAGAGAAAGTATATAAATGTGGCTTCATAAAAATGAAACACATTTGTGTTTAAATGGATACTACCACAAAAGAGAAAGACAACTTACATAATGGGAGAAGGTATTTTCAAATCATATATCTGACGAGGGATGTGAGTGTAGAATATGGAAAGAACTCTTACAACTTAGTAATAAAAAAGACAAATAACATAATTTAAAAAATAAACAAGGAATCTAAATAAACAGTTCTCCAAAGAAAAAACATAAATGACAACAAGCACATGAAAGATGCTCAACATTATTAGTCATTAAGGGAATGCAAATCAACCACAACGAGATACCATGTCACACCTACTAAGATGACTATAATCAAACAAAAAAATAGCAAATGTTGGCAGGAATGTGGAGAAATTGGAACCTTCATATACTGCTGGTGGAATGTAAAATGACAAAGCCACTTTGGAAAACAGTCTGGAAGTTCCTCAAAAAGCTAAACATACAGTTACTATACTTTACCCACCAATTCTACTCTTCGGTAGATACCCAAGAGAACTGAAAGCATATGTCCACAAAGAAACTTATACACACATGATTTTAGTGTCCTTTCACAACAGCAGCCAAAAAATAAAAACAATCTAAATTTCCATCAATGATGAATGGATAAATAAAATGTGGTGGTTTACACAATGGGATATTATTTGAGGATAAAGAAGAATGATATCCTGATACATACTACAACATGAGGAACTTGAAAATATTATGCTAAATAAAATAAGCCAGTCAAAAAGACTGCATATTACATTTTTCCATTTATACAAAACATCTAGAACAGGCAAATCTATAGAGATAGAAAACAGATAAATTGTTGCCAAGCCTGAATGAGATGAGGAGTTTGGGGGATAAAAGAGAAAGTGTATAGGTCTTCATTTTGGTGTGAGAAAAGTATTCAAAAATTAGTTGTGGTAATGGTTGCCCAATACTCTGAATACAGTAAAAATCACTGAACTCTATACTTAAAAAGTGTAGATTATATACGATGTGAATTATATTTCAATAGTTACTACAAAACATAGATTATAAATCATTGAATAAATTAGGAAATCATGAGTCCATACTGATGTGAACAAAGAAATGGAAAAATTGACATTTTGATGAAGAACAGGACATCTCATATAATGTTATATTGGAAGATTTATTTCAAAGAAATTTTGGGGGCTGGCAAGTGCAAATTATATAGGGCAGGCCAACAAGCTGGAAACTCAGGCAGCAGTCTGCAGTTCTGAGGCAGATATTTTTCCTTAGTTTTTGCTCTTACGGACTTTCTACTGGTTGAATGAGTCTCACCCTCATTATGTTGGGCAATCTCCTTTAATTGAAATCGACTGATTATAGATGTTAACTACATCTACAAAATACCTTCACAGCAACACCTAAATTAGTATTTGATTAAATAACTGGGCATTATAGCCTAGCCAAATTGACATAGAAAACTCTCTATACAAAAGGCTTATTAAATACAGATAAAGGGAATAACTTCACAGTGGACTCCGGCAGACACCACCTCAACAAAGTAATCAAGGTGAACATCATCAGTAACGGTACACATAAAAAATGTGTGCCACCTGATACAATACAAAGAGAAAAATACTTCACATCATTTTTGTGATATTCCTGTTAAAGAAGAATAAACTGAAAGTAATCAGAAAAAAAATCAGTAAAATTCCAATTGAGGGAGATTCCACTAACTAAATGTCCTTTATCTTCATAAGTGTCAACATCATGAAAGTGAAGAAACATGTGTCTGACTCTCCAGTGTGACTTGGCAAGTCTACGTCTACATCTCTGGCAAATAGAGGAAACATTGCAATCAGGTAGGTAGACAGTAAGGAATCTTATTCTTTCAGAACAACAGTACAGATTTCTATGTGGAAAGGACACATAGATGATTGGCAGTTATTTATTTATTCATTCATTCAATCATACATTCACTCATTCATTCATTCATTTATGAGAGACAGCTCTAGCAAGTGGTATGGTGGGGGTAGGGGCAGAGGAAGAGGGAAAGAGAGACTCTTAAGGAGACTGCACATACATGGAGGAGCTTCCATGGGGCTAAGAGTGGGATGCTTAACTGAACCGAGCCACCCAGGCATCCTGATGTTTGGCAGTTGTAATTTGACTCTTAGAAAGGTAGAGAATTCCTTCAACCACAAGTCACTATGTAGTGACTGCTCTGGGCCATCAACAATGCTCTCTGAAGTTAAATTTCCATTTCCATGTAGCACAAATGCTACTTATTGATGGTTCTATAATTTTTAATCTCATATCCTGTTCTATTAATTGTGACATACTCATCAGCTGTAAGATGTACTTTATTTCTATTATTAAAGCTTTAATCTTAAAATCTTGAAACTCTAGTAGACCAAATTCAAGATTGTATCTATGATAACATCATTAGCATTTATGTTACCATGTACTCTTCTTTCAAGTCATAAAGGAAATGGTGTAGAATTACAGTTGACACGACAGGGGTTGATTACTCTGTGTATATCCGATAGAAGCGTACTGCATATAAAAGTCATCTTCCACGTATATTGCTATAGAGAAAATGTTGGGAACTGACCTTACAAAAGATCAACTTACTAAAGGATTTTGAAACTCCCTATTCATTCGGGTTAAGCTGAATGATAAATAGGATTAAATTATTAATAAAAAAGATATGGGCTGAACAAATAAATAAGACAAAAAGCTTTTGCAATGATTTATATGCCAAATGGCTGCGGGCAAACTATCACATTTTAAAAGCTTCTGATGTAAATAACTCAAGCTAATTTTAGAATCTTTTGCACTCTCAAGTAGACCAAGAAACCGGTATATAAAACAAGAGAGTCTGCCCATGGAATGCCTTCACAGGTTTAGCAGAAGAGGGGCTCCTTGAGGTTACCTTTCCCTCTAGCTATGAAAATGCCTCGCCCCTGCGTCCTCTTCAACCTCCTCTTATTCAATTATTTTGTAATTTCACCTTTTCAAAGGTTACAATTCACCATTAAGTGTGCTTCTCTGAGTAAGCATTTGAAAAAAAAATGTGATCAGCTCTACTTAGGTTCTGTGTTAGTATTCTTGGTACACACCTCCCCATTAAAGCTAGTCTGAGTACAGCTGATGGCTTCTGGCAGGAATAATGAAATTGTTGGTGACTTTTTAAAAAAATGCATTTTATTGGTCCATCTCCCTTCCAACCCCCCAAAAGGAGCCTTTCCAAAGAATAAGCAGACAGAGCAAAAAATAACTGTGTGTGGGCTCTTTTTCATAGACCCTTCAGTCAGTTAATCCTGAAGTGCAATTAATACATTTTTAACATGATCATATACATCACTAAATACGAGCAGCTGTGAAACCTGAGTAAATTGCACTTTCTCTTGAGGCCTATATTCATTCTAAAATGTCAAGATGCACTCAGTTGTGAGCAGAGTAACTACACTTCAAATGAATTGGACAGAGTGCTCTTAAAAATAGAGTTTGAATATAAAAGAGATTAAATATCACGCTTGTTCTGATTAAAACCTTTGGAAAGAAAAGAAAACAAACTTGAAAAGTTCTAGATAACTATATAAAGTATGGAACCATGATTAATTAAAGAATGCCATTAAAAATTGTTAATATCAGGGGCGACTGGGTGGCTCAGTCGTTAAGCGTCTGCCTTGCTCAGGGTGTGATCCCTGCGTTCTGGGATCGAGCCCCACATCAGGCTCCTCTGCTGGAAGCCTGCTTCTTCCTCTCCCACTCCCCCTGCCTGTGTTCCCTCTCTCGCTGGCTCTTTCTCTCTCTCTCTGTCAAATAAATAAAATCTTTTAAAAAAATTGTTACTATCAGGGGCTCCTGGGTGGCTCCTGGGTGGCTCATTCAGTTAAGTGTCTGCCTTCAGTTCAGCTCATGATCCTGGGTTCTTGGGATCAAGTCCTGCATTAGGCTCCTTTCTTAGTGTGGAGTCTGCTTCTCCCTTTCGCCCTATCCCCCCCCTTTCTCATGCTCTCTCTCTAAATAAATAAATAAAATCTTCAAAAAATTGTTAACATCAGTGGGATAAAGTTAATGGTCAATTGAAGGCTAACAATATTTTTCTTACATTCCTGTTTTATGATCATCAGTACAGAGTTAGTTATCACTGACAATTTCTCTTCATGAATGAATGTTCATTTGTCAAACTGATCTCTAAATGAATCTAATCAGTAATTCATAATTAGACCAGTGGCAGCATAAATCATAATAGAAAACCTTGGAGATGCCACTGGGAATATTTATATATCAGGAAAAGAGCATGTTTGTCTTTTTTAAACAAATATATTATATCCTTAATCTAACATCAATTCTTTTTTTTTTTAACTACAGTATCAATTCTTAATAGCTCTAAATCATTCAGTGGTAAACTGACTAGAATTTTATTTGGATGGATGCAGTCTGATAAATTCTAATTATTTTTTCCAACTATTTCTATTTCGCATATATATGCAAAGTCACTGTTAAAGATTAGTGAGTTTTCACTATTGCTAATATAAAATGTCTTTATCTGGATGTTACACAAAGTTTACAAAAAAAAATTCATGAATTTAAAAGATTCAAATAGACCTTTAAGACTCCATCATCACTCTTGATTATCAAAGCTACATGTGAAAAATTCCTTGAAGTTACTATAATACTTCATGAACCATAAAATAAGCCAGCCAGATTTCTACTTAATCTTTCAGTCTAAAGGGTTTGATATAGTTTCAGCCTTTAGTTTAGTGCTAGTGGTATCCAATTCAAGATCTCTACATTGGTTTTGTTTCATTCCACCTATGTAAATACAGCTAAACTTACACAAACACCAAACAGGAGGAACCATTATTGGTACTTAATCCCTTCCCCTCTTACAACATTTAGAGTCCCAATGTCCTTGAGACTACATGATGTTCTGGTACTCTGCAGAGTTAGATGTGTCATTGCCCCAAATTTGGTTTGGATGTCAAAATTAATGGTGTTTCTCTCTCTCTTCTCTCTCTCTCTTTCACACACACACACACACACACATACACACACACACGTATGAAAAGGTTTATTATTTACATAAAGGGGAGAGCAAGGTAGGCTTCCCAAACTGGCCCAAAAATGGCTTGAGAGAGCAGGAGTTGTTATTTTGAGTAGCAGGTGGGGCTGGTGTGAAGATTCTTGCATGTGGGTAAGCAGCGACTTACGTTGTATGATTGGCCCATAGGTGCTTAAGGAGGGAATACTTGAGCTTTCTTATCAACTTTTGCAGATGTGGTGCATAAAACTGAAGGGGAGGAGTGAGGTTTAAAAGCAGTTATCACCAAACCTAAAAATAAGGAATTGGACCCTTTACGACCTCTATGGGGTCTTGGCGACTCTAGCGTGTCCCACTTCAGGCACTCCTATGGTGTGGCCATTTCAATTCACTTTCTCTGCATGAAAAAATCTTTCCCCATGCAGATCACTGCTGGATAACAATGCATAGTAGTGAGTTATTTAACTATTCTGTATTAGGGACTTAGCTGTTCCTTTTCCTCTGAACGCCTTTACTATGTTTTATGGATTTAGTTAAATCAATAAGAACTACTATGAATGATGAGATATTGAGGCACTGTGTCAGGTAAGCTAAAAAACAATTTTGGGAGGCACCTGGCTGGCTTAGTCAGTAGAGCATCCGACTCTTGACCTCAGGGTCATGAGCTCAAGTCCTACATTGGGCATGGAGCCTGTTTAAAAAAATAAAAAAAAACAAACAACAATTTTGGTTCAAGCAGTAGCAGTTGCCCTATCTCCTACCAATATTTAAATAAATATTTGTTTCATATATGCATATGATGAGGCATCTTAGCTCCTTGGGACCATGATAGGCCTTCTAAATTACTTCTCCTAATCAATTTCTCCTCTATGCTGTCTTCCCATAAATCCCTATTTTCCATGGACAACGACTCCTCTAATTTCTACCTTAAGTTAATTAGTTTTGCCTGTTCTTGAATTTCACATAAATGGAATCAGATGGTGTAAATTCTATGTCTGGATTTTTCATACAACATAGTATTTGGGAGGTTTATCCTTGGTTAAGCATGTACTCCTGTCTGGGCTTCTGAAGGATTACTGATTTCTTGCCCCTTCAGCTTCCCAATCCAGGCTAACCGGAAGCCCAATCTTCAGGTAACAGCTGGGAATGACAGGACATTAAATATATAGTCTAGCCCTATCAGGGATAAATGTAGAGCTTGGTATTTTTACGTACTTACTCTGTGCTGTGCCAAAGGGTGTAATTGCCAGGACAATTTTTGCACCCAAATAAAAGTGCCTCTTTGTTTTGTATGGTCATGTGGGACACATGCACCCAGAGCTAGATGGGTTAGGTGCCAGTTGCTCAGATGGCTCGGGTGGTGGGAATACTAGATGTGTGGACAAGTTCCTTCCAGGGAGAAGCTGGAGACTTCATCTTATTGTTGAAGTGAACCAAAAGGAGAAGGTGTGGAAAGTGCCCACTGGCTCCTTTGGGCTCCAGGCAGGATCACAGGCAGCTCTACAATGCAGGCCAATTATGAGCTGTACCCTCAGACTGGAAAAGTATGCAGTCATCAGCTTTATTCAGATATAATTTATATATCATGCAATTCATCCATTTAAAGTGTATAGTTCAGTTTTTAGTATATTCTCAGAGTTGTATAACCATCATCACAATTTTACATTTTTAACACCTCAGAAAGAAACCTTGTACCCTTTAGCGTAATTTAACCCCCATCCTCCCATCCTCCCCATACCTAAGCAACCACTATCTACCTTTTCTCTCTATAGATTTGCCTAATCTGAATAGTTCACATATTATAAATCACATCATGTATGTGTGATATATCATATCACATAAAACACATATCATAAATAGGTCACAAATAGTTCACAAATCATAAAATGTATATTGTGACTGGCTTCTTTTACCAGGCATAATGTTTTCAGGGTTCATCCATATGAGCAAATAATGCTCCATTGTATGAATACACTACATTTTGTTTATCTGTTAGTTAGTTGATGGACATTTGGACTGTTCTACCTTTTGGCTATCATGAATGATGCTGCTATAAATATTCATAGGTAAGTTTTTCTGTGGGCATGCATTTTCATTGCTCCTGAGTATATTCCTA
Organism: Ailuropoda melanoleuca; assembly: GCF_002007445.2. Taxonomy (NCBI): domain Eukaryota; kingdom Metazoa; phylum Chordata; class Mammalia; order Carnivora; family Ursidae; genus Ailuropoda; species Ailuropoda melanoleuca. Next base: position 36,105,695 of record NC_048226.1, read on the forward strand.
GGAAGTGGAATTGCTGGGTCATTTTAAGTCTATTTTTGCAATTTGAAAAACTACCAGACTGTTTTTCAATGTAGCCGTGCCATTTTATATTCTGACCAACAGTTTATGACAGTTCTAATTTCTCCATGTTTTTAACAAAATTTGGAAGTATCTTTTTTTTAATAGATATCCTAACTGTTGTGATGTCGTATCTCATTGTAATTTGCATTTGCAAGAGTTCTTTTTATATTCAAGATACAAACCCCTCATCAGAGATGTAATTTGAGGTATTTTCTTCTATATCGTTGGTTGGCTTTTCACTTTCTTGATAGTATCCTTTGAAGCACAAATATTTTAAATTTTGATGAAGACTAATTTACCTATTTTGTTCTTTTGTTGTTCTTTTTTTTGATGTCATATCTAAGGCTGTATTGCCAAATCTGAGGTTATACAGTTTTGTTTTGTTTTGTTTTTTTTTAAAGATTTTTATTTTTATTTATTCGACAGAGATAGAGACAGCCAGCGAGAGAGGGAACACAAGTAGGGGGAGTGGGAGAGGAAGAAGCAGGCTCATAGCAGAGGAGCCTGATGTGGCGCTTGATCCCATAACGCCGGGATCACGCCCTGAGCCGAAGGCAGACGCTTAACCACTGTGCCAGCCACCCAGGCGCCCCTGAGGTCATACAGTTTTAACCTTACACTTTCTCCTCAGAGTTTTATAGTTTTCCCTATTATATTTAGGCATTTAACCCATTTTAAGTTAAATTTTTTTGTATATGTTGTGAGATAAAGGTCTTGTGTGTGTATATCCACTTGTCCCAGCACCATTTGTTGAAAAATTCATGAATTATTATCACCTATAATATTAAAGAGACATGATTCACTAACATTTTGTTATGGAATTCTGCATCTATGTTCTTGAAAAATACAGTAGTTTTCTTGTCATGTCTCAATGCTTTGATATCAGAATAATGCTGCCATCCTAATATAAGATGGAAAGGGTTTTTCTATTTTTTTTTTTGAAAGGTTTTAATGTAATGGGTATTACTTCTTCTTTCTTGGTAATATTCACCAAGAAACTCTCTAGCTGGGGTGCCTGGGTGGCTCAGTTGGTTGAGCATCCAACTCTAGAATTTTGGCTCCAGTCATGATCTTGGGGTCATGAGATTGAGCCCCACATATCAGGCTCAGCACTCAGCGCAGAGTCTGCTTGAGATTCTCTCCCTCTCCCTCTTCTATCTGCCCCTCCCCCAGCACTCTCTCTCTCTCAAACAAATAAAATCTTAAAAAAAAAAAAGAAACCTCTCAGGTTTATAAACATTTGTGAGTATATTTATAATTACGAATTCTTTATTTAATAGATACTTAACTATTCATGTTTTTCTATTTCCTAATCATTGATATTTTGCATCTTTCTAAAATTTGTTTTTTTTTCATTTAAGTTGTTGAATTCAATGGAATAAAATTTGGTTCATAATATTTCTTTCTTATCTTTCTGATATTTTGGATCTGTATTGGGGTCCTCTCTCTTATTCCTGGTATTAATAATTTTTATCTTCTTTCTACAGGGAGGTGAGTGGGGAGATGGGTGAAATAGATGAAGGGGATTAAAAATACACTGATCTTGATGAGCACTGAGTAATATATGGAATTGTTGAATCACAATATCGCCCATCTGAAACTAATATAATACTGTATGTTAACTACACTGGAATTAAAATAAATAAAATAAAAAAATGTGAAATAATAAATTTGAGTTGATTTAAGATGCAAAAAAAAAAAAAAGATCTATATGAGAAGTGATGACTTCATGGCCAATACATGTTTAAAGGATTTTTGTTTTATTTCCTTTTCTATGCCACGTGGAGATTTGGGGACTAGATTAAGGTAAACAGCTAGGGCAGTCATTTACTTAAGCTCCTGCTGAGGTCCAAAATTGAAATCTCTCTTTTCTGACAGAACTTTAATAAGAGCACGATCATAGCAATCTCATTTACATGGATGGCTCTGTACATAGCACAGTCTCAGAGCTCTTTAAAGTACCTCCACCAGCACAATGCTTCCCAAATCCACACGTTTATCTCTAAAATTAGACATGTTACCATCTGTTAAATTATACAAGTCTGGGGAGGGAAGATATGTAATGAATTAGACCACTGGCTGCATATGCCTGTACTAGGACTGAATGCACAGATCCTTTCCTGAGAGCAGGTTTGTGCAGAAGGATAATGAAACAAAAAGAGTGGGTGGGTAAAAGGCCTATCTGGGGCAAAAGCAAGTCTGGATAAAGGGAAGAAAAAGATCTCAGACAAGAGCAGAGAAACCTCATCTACAGTACGATTTTCCTAGGACTGTCTGTGTCAGAAAAACTCAAGGTATTTCCACTTAAGGTAAAAGATATAATCTGTGGTAATCAGAATAATGGCTACCTGAAGATGTTCAAGTGCTAATCCCCACAACCTATGAATATGCTATGTTATATGACAAAGAGGAATTAAAGTTGGTAATCAGCTGACTTAAAGATGGGAGTATTATCTTTGATTATACAGTTGGGCCCAATATAATCACAAGGCTCCTCTGAAGTGGGAGAGGAAACAGAAAATGAAGGTCAGAGTGATGTGATGCATTAAGGACTCAACCCATTATTGTTGGCTTTGAAAATGGCAGGAGGATATAAGCCAAGGAATGTGGATGCCCTCTAGAAGATGGAAAAGGCAAGAGAGAAGATTATCCTTAGAGCCTCCAGAAGGAGCACACCCCTACTGATTTATGGTTTTAGTGCCATGAGACCCTGATTGGACTTTTGATGTCCAGATCTATTAAATAGTAAGTCTGTGTGTTTCAGCTACTAATTTTGTGATAATTTGTTATAGCAGCAATAGAAAGTGAATACACTACCCAAAGTAGTTTAAAGTACAGTTGGACTGCTATTTCTCTACATTTAAATTGTTGATTATTCTTGAAATGACTATAAACTCATATTTGTCCTTATTTTAATAATGAACTCTCTAAAACACACAAAATGAAATAATCTGTTATTGAGACTATTTTAACCCAGTAACTTGCTGAATTTCACTATTGTCTCTAGGATCTGCTGTTGAATACCTGCATTGTATGTGTGTGTATAATTTAAAATAGAATTGTATCTGTTAATAAAGTATTTAATGTTTTTATTTTACATATCTTGTTTATTTTATCTTAATCATGCATTTCATCTCTAAGACATCTCTCATGTGAAAGATGACCACAATGCATAATTAAGGGATGACTTTATTCAGGCTATTGCAATAGGAAAAATATTCATTAATGCAGAATGTCTCAAAGAAGGAGAAAACTTGGGGTCTTATGAAGGCAACTAAATAAGGCCATCAGGAAGAAGGATGAGCGTGAGTCTTATGGGAGTCACAATCTGGGGTGGAGGTGGGTTTTATACTGAATAAAAAAAGGTGGTTCTTTGTGGTTTAGTTGTTTCCAGGACCATAAAGGGATAGAGAGATTCCTTAACCATTTCTGCTTTCTGGGGATAGAGGGTTCAGAATGTTCACTATTTTACACTGAAGATAGAATATCTCAGAAAACAGGGATTGGTAGCATTGTCAATAAATAATTAGCAGACAGCAGCAAACAATACAATTAATTAGTATGTTAAAGAGAATAATAATAATAATGATAATCACTAATGCTACCAGACCTATTTAATTTTACCGTCATTTACTCAATAAAAATATTTGTGTATAAATAAAAATCGCCCTTATTTTCACAATGAATTAAAACTTACCAATCAATACTAAGCCTTTTAATTAATTAAAAATTTATTATGTCACTACTTAGTGCCTAGGCATGTAAGATACACAGACATTTGCTCTCCAAGAGCTCATATTTTAATGCACATACTATGCAAAACAATTTAATCTGTGAATACAGGTCCATCTATGAGACAAAATGGAATGTAAGTTATTTGCCTAATTGAATAAACCTAGCTCTACCCTTCCTCACTGTGCAAATAAATTGTTTGAAAAATCTATAGAGCAAATTATGTGCACCTTGAGCTATGTTCTAATAGAGAAAAGACAGTATCTTAAAAACACAAAATAGAGAAATTCAAATTAATGTATACCATGTCTTCCAGCCATAAGTGTACTAAAGATAATTCACTTTAAATGTAAATATTCTTGTTTCCTCCCTCTGGTAAGTTTGATACTATGTTAGCTGATGTTATAGAATGTAATTTTGTAGAAGTGTGAAAGAAATCTGCATTACAATTGGTTGCAATAAACTACTTATTTTTTTTCTCTTAGGGAGGTATGATGCATCTATTTATCATAATGCATTATAAGTATTTATAGAAGGCTAAATCACAGAGCTTTTGTCCATATGTTCCAATGCCTTGACAAGAAAAGTTATTTTCCCTCATTAATTGCCTTAGAAAGGAAATATGCCATCCAAATCTGTTTCTTTCAACATTTTGTATTTTTCCATAATGGTTTTCACGATGTCAATTGGAACCAATGCTGCGATAAAGTCATTTTCATAACGATATTTTACACACCTTCTTGCCATAACTTTTTAAACTTTTACTTATGTCTGAAAAATTGTCTGTAATGTACTCTGTGTTCAGAGAAAGTGAAAATGAAAATGATGATAAATAAAAGTTTCTCTGATAAGAAAAACAAAAGTTAGGATTAGGATACAACCAAAAATTCACCTAAATTTAAACATGTTGTTACACAAATAGACTCCACACGTGAGAGCGACATTTGAAATTGAAGCAGCAGCTCAATATAAAGATTATGATTGACCTACTGGAACCATAATTAAGACTGGCTGTTCACTGCAAAGTAAAGCAGATTTTCTTGTAGAAACAACCCTGACATACTCTTGCACTTTAGCATCTAGGTGGACAGTATGACTGAAAAGTGCCTTTTTTCCTGTGGTTTCCAGACACAACATCTTAACAAGTATAATAGCAGAATTTCAGGTTAATGGAAGAGATAGAGAAAATTAAAAAGTGTAATTAAACAATAAATACACTTCTTACAACTATATTTTTGTTTTTTAAATTCTAATTCCAAGTACAGTTAACATAGAGTGTTATATTAGTCTCAGGTGTACAGTATAGCAATTCAACAGTTCTATACATCACCCAGTGCTCATCATGACAAGTGCGCTGACTAGTCCTCACCACCTATTTCACCGATCCCCCCACTCCTCTCCCTTCTGGTAACCATCAGTTTGTTCTCTATAGTTAAGAGTCTGATTCTTGGGTTGTCCTTCTCTTTTTCCTTTGCTCACTTGTTTCATTTCTTAAATTCCACATGTGAATGAAATCATATGGCATTTGTCTTTCTCTGACTGATTTATTTTACTTAGCATTATACTCTATAGCTCCATCCATGTTGTTGCAAATGGCAAAATTCCATTTTTCTTTATAGCTGAATAATATCCTATTGTGTGTGTGTGTGTTTGTGTGTGTGTATACCACATCTTCTTTATCCATCCATCTATCAATGGTCACTTGGGCTGCTTCCATAGTTTGGCTATTGTAAATAATGCAGCTATAAACATTGGGGTGCATGTATCCCTTCAAATTAGTGTTTTTGTATTTTTTGGGTAAATACTCAGTAGTGCAATTACAAGATCATTGTTCTCTTTTTAACTTTTTGATGAACCTCCATACTGTATTCCAGAATGGCTGCACCAGTTTGCATTCCCACCAATAGTGCAAAAGGGTTCCTTTCTCTCCACATCCTCACCAACACCTGTTGTTTCTTATGTTTTTGATTTCAGCCATTCTGACAGGTGTGAGGTAATATCTCATTGTAGGTTGGTTTTTTTTGTTTTTTGTTTTTTTGGTTTTTTGGTTTGGAGCCACACTTTTTTTTTCCTTTAAATTTTTCATTATGTTAGTCACCATAGAGTTACATCATTAGTTTTTGATGTAATGTTCCATGATTCATTGTTTGCGTATAACACCCCGTGCTCCATGCAATACGTGCCCTCCTTAATACCCATTAATGGGCTACCACCCGCCCCCTGAAACCCTAAGTTTGTTTCCCAGAGTCCATAGTCTCTCATGGTTCATTCCCCCTTCTGTTTACCCCCCCTTCATTCTTCCCTTCCTTCTCCTACCCATCTCCCTGCTATTCCTTATGTTCCACAAATGAGTGAAACCATATGATAATTGTCTTTCTCTGCTTGACTTATTTCACTTAGCATAATCTCCTCCATTATTGTTCAACATAGTACTAGAAGTTCTGGCAACAGCAACCAGACAACAAAAAAGAATAAAAGGTATTCAAATCGGCAAAGAAGAAGTCAAACTCTCTCTCTTCGCAGATGACATGATAGTTTATATGGAAAACGCAAAAGACTCCACCCCCAAATTACTAGAACACATACAACAATTCAGTAATGTGGCAGGATATAAAATCAATGCTCAGAAATCAGTTGCATTTCTATACACGAACAATGAGACTGAAAAAAGAGAAATTAGGGAATCGATTCCATTTACAATAGCACCAAAACCCATTAAGATATATCGGAATAAACTTAACCAGAGAGGTAAAGGTTCTCTACTCTAGAAACTACAGAACACTGATGAAAGATATTGAAGAAGACACAAAAAGATGGAAAAACATTCCATGCTCATGGATCGGAAGGATAAACATAGTTAAAATGTCTATGCTACCCAGAGCAATCTACACTTTCAATACCATCCTGATCAAAATACCAAGGACATTTTTCAAAGA
>NC_048226.1:36112636-36113868 GCF_002007445.2 Ailuropoda melanoleuca
GAACAGAATAGAGACTCCAGAAATGGACCCTTGACTTTACGGTCATTGTTGTTTTGATTTGCATTTCCCTGATAAGGAGTGATGTTGAGCATCTTTTCATGTGTCTGTTGGTCATCTGGATATCTTCTTTGGAGACATGTCTGTTCATGTCTTCTGCCCATTTTTAATTGGATGATTTGTTTTTGGGGGGTTGAGTTGTAAGTTCCTTATATATTTTGGGTACTAACCCTTTATCAGATATGTCATTTGCAAATATCTTCTCCCATTCAGTAGGTTGCCTTTTAGTTTTGTTGATTATTTCCTTCACTGTGCAGAAGGTTTTTATTTTGATATCGTCAAGATTATTTTTGCTTTTATTTCTCTTGCTTGAGGAAACCTATCTAGAAAAATGTTGCCAGGCCAATGTTAAAAACATTATTGCCTGTGCTCTCTTTTAGGATTTTATGGTTTCAGGTCTGACATTTAGGTCTTTAATCCATTTTGAGTTTATTTTCATATATGGTGTAAGAAAGTGGTCCAGTTTCACTGTTTTGTATGTAGCTGATCAAGGTTCCCAACACCATTTGCTGAAGAGACTGTCTTTTTCCTATTGGATATTCTTTCCTGCTTTATCAAAGATTAATTGACCATATAATTGTGGATTTATTTCTGGGTCTTCTAGTCTGTTCCACTGATCTGTGTCTGTTTTTGTGCCAGTACCATACTGTTTTGATTACTAAAGCTTTGTAATATAACTTAAAATCTGGAACTGTGATACCTCCACTTTGCTTTGCTCTTCCAAAATTCTTTTGCTGTTCAAGGTCTTTCATGGTTCCATATAAATTTTAGGATTATTTTAGTTCTGTGAAAAGTGCTGTTGGTATTTTGATAGAGATCGCATTAAATCTGTAGATTGCTTTGGGTAGTATCGCCTTAACAATATTTGTTCTTCTAATCCATGAGCATAGAATGTCTATTTCTGGGATCAAGGAGGTTAAGATGGCGGAGGAGTAGGGGACACCTTTTTCAGCCGGTCCCCTGAGTTGAGCTGGATAGGTACCAGACCAGCAGGAATATCCACGGAATCAGCCTGAGACGCAGGAAGATACATCTGGATCTCTACAAATGAACATCTCCAGCGCTGAGTATCGAGGTACGAAGCGGGGAGCCGTGAAACCGCGCACAGATATCGGAAGCTAAACAGAAGGGGGAGGGAGCCGCCGTGTCAGGGCGCCGGGAAGCGGTAGCCACCT
>NC_048226.1:36117569-36127720 GCF_002007445.2 Ailuropoda melanoleuca
AGTCCATAGTCTCTCATGTTTCATTCCCCCTTCTGATTACCCCCCTTTTCTTTATCCCTTTCTTCCCCTACCGATCCTCCTAGTTCTTATGTTCCATAGATGAGAGAAATCATATGATAATTGTCTTTCTCTGCTTGACTTATTTCACTTAGCATTATCTCCTCCAGTGCCGTCCATGTTGCAGCAAATGTTGAGAATTCGTTCTTTCTGATAGCTGAGTAATATTCCATTGTATATATGGACCACAGCTTCTTAATCCAGTCATCTGTTGAAGGGCATCTCGGCTCCTTCCATGATTTGGCTATTGTGGACAATGCAGCTATGAACATTGGGGTGCATATGGCCCTTCTCTTTACTACGTCTGTATCTTTGGGGTAAACACCCAGTAGTGCAATGGCTGGGTCATAGGGTAGTTCAATTTTTAACTTTTTAAGGGACCTCCACACTGTTTTCCAGAGTGGCTGTACCAACTTGCATTCCCACCAACAATGTAGGAGGGATCCCCTTTCTCCACATCCTCTCCAACAATTGTTGTTTCTTGCCTTGTCTATCTTTGCCATTCTAACTGGCGTAAGGTGGTATCTCAGTGTGGTTTTGATTTGAATTTCCCTGATGGCTAATGATTTTGAACATTTTTTCATGTGTCTGTTAGCCATTTGTATGTCTTCATTGGAAAAGTGTCTGTTCATATCTTCTGCCCATTTTATGATTTGTTTATTTGTTTCTCGTGTATTGAGTTTGAGAAGTTCTTTGTAGATCTTGGATACCAGTCCTTTATCTGTGGTGTCCTTTGCAAATATATTCTCCCATTCCGTGGGCTGTCTCTTAGTTTTTTTGACTGTTTCCTTGGCTGTGCAGAAGCTCTTTATCCTGATAAAGTCCCATAAGTTCATTTTATCTTTTATTTCTCTTGCCTTTGGAGATGTGTCGTGAAAAAGGTTGCTCTGGCCGATGTCATAGAAGTTGTTGCCTATGTTCTCCTCTAGAATTTTGATGGATTCCTGTCTCACATTGAGGTCTTTCATCCATTTGGAGTTTATTTTTGTGTATGGTGTGAGAGAGTGGTCAAGTTTCATTCTTTTGCATGTAGCTGTCCAATTTTCCCAGCACCATTTATTGAAGAGACTGTCTTTTTTCCACCGGATGTTTTTTCCTGCTTTATCAAAGATTAGTTGCCCAAAGAGCCGAGGGTCCATTTCTGGGTTCTCTATTCTGTTCCATTGGTCCATGTGTCTGTTTTTGTGCCAGTACCATACTGTTTTGATTACTAAAGCTTTGTAATATAACTTAAAATCTGGAACTGTGATACCTCCACTTTGCTTTGCTCTTCCAAAATTCTTTTGCTGTTCAAGGTCTTTCATGGTTCCATATAAATTTTAGGATTATTTTAGTTCTGTGAAAAGTGCTGTTGGTATTTTGATAGAGATCGCATTAAATCTGTAGATTGCTTTGGGTAGTATCGCCTTAACAATATTTGTTCTTCTAATCCATGAGCATAGAATGTCTATTTCTGGGATTCATCTTCAATTTCTTTCATTAATATTTTCAGTGTACCAGTCTTTCATCTCTGGTTAGTTTTATTCCTAGGTAGCTCATTATTTTGGGTGCAATTATAAATGGGATTTTTTTCCTACTTTCCCTTTCTCNACAAAAAGGGATCAAAGGTATCCAAATCGGCAAAGAAGAAGTCAAACTGTCTCTCTTTGCAGATGACATGATACTCTATATGGAAAACCCAAAGGAATCCACTCCCAAACTATTAGAAGTTATAGAACAATTCAGTAAGGTGGCAGGATACAAAATCAATGCCCAGAAATCAGTTGCATTTCTATACACGAATAACGAGACTGAAGAAAGAGAAATTAGGGAATCCATCCCATTTACAATAACACCAAAAACCATACGTTACCTTGGAATTAACTTAACCAGAGACGTAAAGGACCTATATCCTAGAAACTATAGATCACTTTTGAAAGATATTGAGGAAGACATAAAAAGATGGAAAAATATTCCATGCTCATGGATTGGAAGAATTAACATAGTTAAAATGTCCATACTACCCAGAGCAATCTACACTTTCAATGCTATCCCGATCAAAATACCGAGGACATTTTTCAAAGAACTGGAACAAATAGTCCTTAAATTTGTATGGAACCAGAAAAGGCCCCGAATCTCCAAGGAACTGTTGAAAAGGAAAAACAAAGCTGGGGGCATCACAATGCCGGATTTCGAGCTGTACTACAAAGCTGTGATCACAAAGACAGCATGGTACTGGCACAAAAACAGACACATAGACCAAAGGAACAGAATAGAGACTCCAGAAATGGACCCTTGACTTTACGGTCATTGTTGTTTTGATTTGCATTTCCCTGATAAGGAGTGATGTTGAGCATCTTTTCATGTGTCTGTTGGTCATCTGGATATCTTCTTTGGAGACATGTCTGTTCATGTCTTCTGCCCATTTTTAATTGGATGATTTGTTTTTGGGGGGTTGAGTTGTAAGTTCCTTATATATTTTGGGTACTAACCCTTTATCAGATATGTCATTTGCAAATATCTTCTCCCATTCAGTAGGTTGCCTTTTAGTTTTGTTGATTATTTCCTTCACTGTGCAGAAGGTTTTTATTTTGATATCGTCAAGATTATTTTTGCTTTTATTTCTCTTGCTTGAGGAAACCTATCTAGAAAAGTGTTGCCAGGCTAATGTTAAAAACATTATTGCCTGTGCTCTCTTTTAGGATTTTATGGTTTCAGGTCTGACATTTAGGTCTTTAATCCATTTTGAGTTTATTTTCATATATGGTGTAAGAAAGTGGTCCAGTTTCACTGTTTTGTATGTAGCTGATCAAGGTTCCCAACACCATTTGCTGAAGAGACTGTCTTTTTCCTATTGGATATTCTTTCCTGCTTTATCAAAGATTAATTGACCATATAATTGTGGATTTATTTCTGGGTCTTCTAGTCTGTTCCACTGATCTGTGTCTGTTTTTGTGCCAGTACCATACTGTTTTGATTACTAAAGCTTTGTAATATAACTTAAAATCTGGAACTGTGATACCTCCACTTTGCTTTGCTCTTCCAAAATTCTTTTGCTGTTCAAGGTCTTTCATGGTTCCATATAAATTTTAGGATTATTTTNTGGTGCACTGGGTGTTATACGCAACTAATGAAGCATCAAACTTTGCATCGGAATCTGGGGATGTACTGTATGGTGATTAACACAATATAATAAAATAAAAATTAAAAAAAAAAAAAAAAGAATGTCTATTTCTTTCTGTCATCTTCAATTTCTTTCATTAATATTTTCAGTGTACCAGTCTTTCATCTCTGGTTAGTTTTATTCCTAGGTAGCTCATTATTTTGGGTGCAATTATAAATGGGATTTTTTTCCTACTTTCCCTTTCTCTCCTTCATTATTAGTGTATGGAAACACAACAGATTTCTGCACATTGATTTTGTATCCTACAACTTTATGGAATTCATTTATCAGTTCTAGTAGTTTTTTGGTGGAGTCTTTTGGGTTTTCTCTATATAGTATCATGTCATCTTCAAAGAGTGAAAATTTTACTTCTTTCTTACCAATTTGGATGCCTTTTATTTTTTTGTTGTCTGATTGCTATGGCTACGACTTCCAGTACAACGTTGAATAAAAGGGGTGAGAGGAGATATCCTTGTCTTGTTCCTAACCTTAGGGGGAAAGCTCTGTTTTTCCCTACTGAGAATAACGTTCACTGTGGGTTTTTCATGTAAGACTTTTATTATGTTGAGGTGCGTTCCCTTGAAACCTACTTTGTTGAGGGCTTTATTCATGAATGGATGTTGTACTTTGTCAAATGCTTTTTCTGTGTCTACTGAAATGATGATATGGTTTTTATCCTTTCTCTTATTGATGTAATATATCATGTTGATTGATTTGCGAATACTGAACCACACTTGCATCCCAGGAATAAATCCCACTTGGTTGTGGTTAATGATTTTTTTTTTAAATATATTGTTGGATTCAATTTGCTAGTATTTTGTTGAGGACTTTTGCATCTATATTTATCAGAGATATTGGTCTGTAGTTCTCTTTTTTTTTGTGTTATCTTTATCTGGTTTTGGTATCAGGGTGATTCGGGCTTCATACAATGAATTTGGAAGTTCTCTTCTTCTATTTTTTGGAATAGTTTGAGAAGAATAGGCATTAATTCTTCTTTAAAGGTTTGGTAGTATTCACCTGTGAAGTCATCTGTTCCTGTACTTTTATTTTTTGGGAGTTTTTTGATTACTGATTTGATCTCCTGGCTGATAATCAGTCTATTCCAATTTTCTATTTTTCCTTCCTTCAGTTTGGTAGGTTGTGTTTCTAGGAATTTATCCATTTCTTCTAGGTTGTCTAATTATTGACATATGGTTTTTCATAATATTCTCTTACATTGTTTGTATTTCTGTGGTGTTGGTTGGTATTTCTCCACTTTCAATTGTGATTTTGTTTGAGTCCTTCCTTTTTTTTTTTTTTAAATGACTCTGGGTAGAGGTACATCAATTTTGTTGCTCTTTTGAAAAAAAAAATCTCATGATTTCATTGATCTGTTCTATTTTTTTAAGTTTCTACATCATTTATTTCTGTTCTAATTTTTATTATTTCCTTCCTTCTGCTGGTTTTAGGTTTTGTTTGTTGTTCTTTTCTTAGCTCATTTAGATGTAAGCTTAAGTTGTTTATTTGAGATTTTTCTTGCTTCTTAAGGTAGGCTTATATTGCTATAAACTACCTCTTAGAAGAGCTTTTGCAGCACCTGAATGATTCTGGACCATTGTTTTGGACCATTTTGTTTGTTTCCATGTAATTTTTTTATTTCTCACATGATTTCTTGGTTGACCTATTCCTTGTTTAGTAGCATGTTATTTAATCTCCATGTATTGTGGTCTCTCCAGATTTTTTTTTCTTGTGGTTGATTTCTAGTTTCATAGCATTGTGGTCAGAAAATATGCATGGTTTAAATTCAATCTTCTTGGATTTGTTGAGGCTTGTTTTGTGGTCTAATATGTGATCTATTCTGGAGAATGTTCCATGTACACTTGAAAAGAATGTGCATTCTACATTGCTTTAGGATGGAATGTTCTGAGTGCATCTGGTCTAGTGAGTCACTTAAAGTCACTGTTTCTTTGTTGATTTTCTATTTGGATGATCTGTCCACTGATTTAAGTGAGGTGTTAAAGTCCCCTACTATTATTGTATTACTATCAATTAGTTCCTTTATGTTTGTTATTAACTGTTTTACGTATTTGGGTGCTCCCATGTTGGGTGCACAAACGTTTACAATTGTTTTATCTTGTTGGATTGTCCCTTTTATAATTGTCATTTAGTGTCCTTCTTTGTCTCTTTTTACAGTTTGTTTTAAAGATTTTTATTTAAGAGAGAGAGAGCAGGGGGAGGGGCAGCTGGAGAGGGAGAGAATCTTCAAGCATATTCCTAACTGAGCACAGAGCCCAACTTGGGGCTTGATCCCAAGACCCTGAGATCATGACCAGAGCTGAAGTCGAGTTTGATGCTCAACTGACTGAGCCACCCAGATGCCCCTACAGTCTCTGTTTTAAAGTCTATTTTGTCTGATATAAGTGTTGCTACATGAGGTTTTCTTTGACATCCATTTGTACCATAAATGTTTCTTCATTTCTTCACTTTCAATCTGCAGGTATCTTTATTATTTTTTATTTTTTTATTTTTTTATTATTATGTTATGTTAGTCATGTACTGCATGGAGCACTGGGTGTTATACACAAACAATGAATCATGGAACACTACATCAAAAACTAATGATGTACTGTATGGTGCAGTTATCTTTAAGTATGAAATGAGTCTCCTGTAGGTAGCATATAGATGGGTATTTTTTTTAAAGATTTTATTTATTTATTTGACAGAGACAGACAGTGAGAGGGAACATAATAAGCAAGGGGAGTGTGAGAGGGAGAAGCAGGCTTCCTGCTGAGCAGGGAGCCCAATGTGGGGCTCATTCTCAGGACCCTGGGATCATGATCTGAGCTGAAGGCAGACGCTTAATGGCTGAGTCACCCAGGCGCCCCAAGGGTCTTGTTTTTTCTTTATCCACTCCTCCACTCTATGTCTTTTAATTGGAGCACTTAGCCCATTTACATTCAAAGTAATTATTTATAGCTATGTATTTATTGCCATTTTGTTACTTGTTTTGTGGTTGTTTTTGTAGCTTTTCTCTGACCCTTTCCTGTCTTTCTTTCATGGTTTGCTGGTTTTCTTTAGTGATATACTTGGATTCCTTTCTCTTTTTTGTTTGCACATCTATTACTGATTTTTGATTTGTGGTGACCATTAGGCTTGTATATAACATCTTCTGCATACAGCAGTCTATATTAAATTGATGGTCACTTAAGTTCAAATCCATCCATTACTTCTATTCCCCACATTTTAGGTATATGGTGTCATACTTAGTATCCTTTATTTTGTAAATTCCTTGATTGTTTTTTTTTTTACAGGAATACTTATTTTTACTGTTTTTGTGTTTCCTACTTTTCATACTCTCTTCTACAGTTTTTCCATTCCACTCGAAGAGTCCCCTTTAATATTCTATGTAGGACTACTTTAGTGATCATGAACTCTTTTAGTTTTTGTTCATCTGAGCAACTTTTTATCTCCCCTATTCTGAATGAAAACGTTGCTGGATAGAGTATTCTTGGCTATCAGTTTTTCCCTGTCAGCCCTTTGAATATATCATGCCACCTCTTCTGGCTTGCAAGTTTTCTGCCGAAAAATCCGCTGATAGCCTTATGGGGTTTCCCTTGTATGTAACCATCTTCTTTTCTGTGTGTTGCTGTTCATACTCTTTATTTATCACTACTTTTTGACATTTTGATTACTATGTGTCTTCATGTGGACATCCTTTGGTTGACTTTGTTGGGAGATCGCTGTGTCTCCTGGATCTAGATATGTGTTTCCTTCTCCCGATAAGGGAAGTTTTCAGCTATTTTTCAAATAAATTTTCTGCCCCCTTTTCTCAAAGGCAATGATATTTAAATGTAGGGATGGTAAAGAAACCTAAGTGGAAGTTAGGTTTCCACATTCCACTATAAGTGGTAAAATATTGATATTAGTAGAATGTGACAAGTCACATATGTATATCATAATATCCAATGCAATCAATATATAAATTTTGCAAAGAGACACTCAAAATATTACAAATAAACCGAGATGGAATTCTAAAAAAAATTCAAATAATCTGTAGGACAATAAGAAAAAGGAAATAGAGGAATAAGAACCAGAGAAACATAACAGAATGTATAATGAAATGGCAGACTTCAGCTCAAACATATCAATAATTATTTTAAAGAATTATATTAAAGAATGATATATATACACCTATGAAGAGACTTAGATTGACAGATGGATTAAAAAAAACACAACCTGACTATACATTGCTTACAAGAAACTCACTTCAAATTCTACAGGCTAGGTAAGTTGAAAGTAAAGGATAAAAAATGATATGTCATGTAAATATTATATATTTAAATACAATGTATATTAATTATATATGCATTATATTAATTATACATGACATATAACTTATGAAATATGTAATATATGATATATATTATGGTATAATGGTATATATGTATCATATGTATATATAAGCTTTTAAAGGCCTGAATGAGAAAAGAATGAAGGAGCCACATTAGTGCGCATCCCTGAGTTGGAGTCAGAAGCTCACTTTTGTATAATGCTATAGAATTCAGCAAGCATATCCAAAAACACTCTCAATGACTCCTCCAAATACATCTAACTGAGACTCTCCAGTTAATAGGCATGTCTAACTGGTCCTTTCCCAAAAAGGCACCTGGAGAATGTCACTGGCTGGTATTTCAGGTGCCACGGCCACTTTAGGAGTTGTCAGAGTTTGACATGTGGAGCAAAAGGAAACTCTGCAGGGCTGAGGGTGAGAGGTGAGCAAGACAGAAATGGTGCCCAAGGCAAGCTGGCAACAGGGAATAAGCTAAAACGAGAAAACATGATTCTGAAAACTTGACCTGGAAAGACTGAGACCAAGGGTGGATTTCTTTTATGAGATGTTGGTATAGAAACCCAAGGGCAGAAGAAAAGCTATTAAGAGTTCAGCTGGAGGGGATAAGAGGATTCCCATTTTGCCAAAAAATGAAATGAAGTGACTTGCCTAAAATCACACCATAATTGGTAGAGTCAGAATTGGAATTTAGGGTTTCAGACTCAAGTGCATTTTCTTTAAAAGCATATGACTTCTTTGAAGAGAGACTTTTTAGGGAATAGGACATTTGAGGAACTACTCCCTGGAAGTAATGACATATTACTTTTCTTTAGTAAGCCTAATTAACAAAATTGTAACTGAGGTATTTTTCTCAACAGAGCCTGTCTTATATATGTCAAAATGTCTTTTTAGTACTTTTTGTGCCATGGAGGTGAACCTTGGCATTTTTCTGGCAACAATACATGAGCTGGAAGAGTCCCTTCACTCTTAACCACCATCCCACCTCCCATCTTTCATAGGTCCTCCTGCAAGTTATAGCCTTTCTGACACTTGCAACAGGCAGTCTAATACAGGCATCATGACTTTTTAAAATTCCATCAAGCTTTTAATCGTTAGACTAATTTGTTTTAACTGTGACCATATCATGTAAACAAGAAGTAGTTTAAGGAAGAAAGAATATTATTAATATTGTGTCCTTCATTTAATTAGTGGACAATTCCTGTTCTACTAAAAAACAAACTAAAAAGAAATCTATTCTTGAGCTTACTGTTTCCACCTAGTGGAGTATAATTTTAAAATCCCGAGGAGGGTGCTAACCCTCTTATAGCATTCAGAAAAAGATCTAGTATATTGTATTCTTTAGTACAATACAGGATGTCTTAGTATGGGCATTAGCTCCAAAGATGGCATGTATGACTATAGTAGTAAGTGTCATCTAATAATCAGTGTCAATTATTTCTACCTGATTTCAGATTCCATGTGACTTGGCAAGAATATAAAGGTAACAAGGGAGAAGAAGAGTAGAAAATACTATTATTTATGTATTCAGCATTTATTGAATTCTTGCTGTGTGCACAGAACTAAACAGTTGCTGAGGCAGTGCCTGTGTGGGTTTTAAATAAGTCCCAGTGAGTAACTCATAATCTAGAAGCATGTTATGCTTTGTTCACATTCAAGACTCAAATCAAAAATCTTCGTGCATCTGGATTTTTATCTACAGTATCCAAGATTGTTAAAATTTTGTAAAATGAAGCAAGTAGACTCAGTAGCAATATGTCTTCTAATCACTCAGATGCTTTGGCAAACAATGGAAAATCATTCACACAGTGCAAAATTATCATTATTCAGTAGATCACATAAGGAGCTTATTCACAACTAAACACACCATACCATAAGAATGAAAATCAGTTGTCTAAGAGCTAACCACTGTTAGTAGATGTTATTATTATTTCACTTTGCTTCGGTCAAAGAAATAGAATAGTTTCAGCCCATTATCTACTACACATTAGGTGAGGAAATATAGAAAACTAGAAAGAAAGAGGGGGGTAAGATAATGAAGATAATCCCAAGAAGGAAACAGAATCTTGGCAGACATCCAGGGAAGAAACCTGCCAGAACACACCAGCTTACTCTGTTCTGATTCCGAAGACCCAAAACTGAGTCAGAAAAAAATGCATGTGTTCCAAATTAAAGATACACACACAATTACTTATGATTTTAAGGAAAAGTAAGACATATTTGTTTCAAGAGGTGGCTGCACCACTATGGAAAACAGTGTGGAGGTCCCTTAAAAAGTTAAAAATTGAACTACCCTATGACCCAGCCATTGCACTACTGGGTGTTTACCCCAAAGATACAGACGTAGTAAAGAGAAGGGCCATATGCACCCCAATGTTCATAGCTGCATTGTCCACAATAGCCAAATCATGGAAGGAGCCGAGATGCCCTTCAACAGATGACTGGATTAAGAAGCTGTGGTCCATATATACAATGGAATATTACTCAGCTATCAGAAAGAACGAATTCTCAACATTTGCTGCAACATGGACGGCACTGGAGGAGATAATGCTAAGTGAAATAAGTCAAGCAGAGAAAGACAATTATCATATGATTTCTCTCATCTATGGAACATAAGAACTAGGA
>NC_048226.1:36128101-36153981 GCF_002007445.2 Ailuropoda melanoleuca
AAAAAAAAGGAAACATTAAAAAAATAAATCCCCTATGAGCTATGCATTTGTATCCCAAGGATCTAGCATGGTGCAAGACTTAGGGAAGACATTCAAAATATATTTATGAAATGAATGATTGCATTTATTCAGCTAGAAGTTTAGAGCTTTTTATTTTGGTATAGTCCCAAAAGTTTACTTTTTAATTATTTGGTTTCCCTTGCCTGAGGAGACATATCTAGAAAAATATCAAAGAAATCACTTTATGTTTCATTATATTAATGTTTTCTTCTAGGATTTTTATGGTTTCATGTTTCACATTTAAGTCTTTAATCAATTTTGAGTTTATTTTTATGTATGGTGTAAGAAAGTCATCTGGTTTCATTCTTTTGCATATAGCTGTCTAGTTTTCCCAGCACCGTTTGTGAGGAGACTGTCTTCCCCATTGTATGTTCTTGCATATTTTTCATAGATTAATTGAACATATCAACATGCATTCATTTCCGGGCTCTCTATTCTGTTCCACTGATCTATGTGTTTATTTCTGTGCCAGTCCCATACTGTTTTGATTGCTACAACACTGTAGTATATTTTGAAATCTAGAATTGTGATACCTCTAGCTTTGTTCTTCTTTCTCAAGATTGCTTTGGCTTTTTGGAGTGTTTTGTGAGTCCATATAAATTTTAGAATTATTCTTTCTTGAAGTAGTCCTGTATTGCTGTAAAATTCCCTTTTAGAACTGCTTTTGCTGCAGACAGAGAAGACAAGGGCATATGATTTCACCTACATGTGGAATCTAAAAAGTAAAACATACAAATACACAATAGATTCTTAAAAACAGAGAACATACTGGCAGTTGCCAGAGGAGGGATTAGTGAAATAGATAAAGAGGATTAAGAGGTACAAAATTCCAGTTGTAAATTAAGTAGGTCATGAAGAGGAAAAGTACAGTATAGGCAATATTGTCAATAATATTGTAATAATGTTATACAGTGACTATACTTATGATAGTGAGCGCTGGGTAATATACAGAATTTTTGAATCAATATGTCATACACCTGATATTAATATAGCACTGTATGTTAATTATACTTCAATTAAAAAAAAAAAGAAGTTCAGAGCAATGTTTGGCAATAATCACAGCAATTATATTGGGCCATAATGTTGGTGTAGCTCTTTTTCTCAGTCCTGATTTTCTACTTCTGCTTCTATTTTACTAGCTTTATTGCCATTTTTGCTTCCAATGGATGCAGCTTGTAGTGAAGAAAGATACTCACATGCCTAACAATAATATAAGACAGAAAGGAAAAAATAAAGCACTTAACAGAGATACAAGCAACATGTTACATGAATCCTGAGGAGGAAGCAGTTGTGTCTAACTGGAATTTATTAAGGGAAGAGAAACCTTATAAAGGGAGGAAACACACTGAGCATGCTTTATTGAGCTTTTCTGGAGTCAGTTACTTATCCAATCTGGCTAAGAGGAGAGAGTTTATAAAGACTAGCAGTAGGAAATGAAACAAGAAAGATAACTAAAATCAGACTGAGAAGGACTATGAATGCTAATTTAAGACGTTTGGTCATTATACTTCAGGCAATTAGGAGCCACTGAAGCAATATGAGGGAAAATGTAAAGTCATTATTGCAGTTCCTTAGGAAAATAATGTAAATGACAGTATGAAGGATGATTTGGAGCAATGAGAGACTGAAAGCAAAAGAAACAATTGGTAAGTTTTGCAATAATGTGAGTTGTGGATAATAAGAACCAAGGCAGAGAAAAACAAGTACATATATAAGACAAAATGAAAAAAAAAAACAGTCTACATGACTTGACCACCAATGGGATATGAAACTAGAGCAAGGAGAAATGCTGTAGTGTTACAATGATGCTACTAATGGATACAGAGTTCTAATAAGAGAAAGAGACATTGAAGAGAGGATAGTAACAGAATATCTCTTAGATATTGAGTGCCATCATATTTCAGGCAGTGAGTTAGATATCACAATAACTGTACAGTAGAGTGCTTTCCGCCCAAATTATAGCAGAGTTTATCATTTAAGTGCCTTCTCCATAGGCACACAGAGGATAAGTAGTCGGTGCAATTTTTTTAAATCTTTTTTTAAAAGATTTTATTTATTTATTTGACAGAGATAGAGACAGCCAGTGAGAGAGGGAACATAAGCAGGGGGAGTGGGAGAGGAAGAAGCAGGCTCATAGCGGAGGAGCCTGACGTGGGGCTCGATCCCATAACGCCAGGATCATGTCCTGAGCCGAAGGCTGACGCTTAACTGCTGTGCCACCCAGGCGCCCCGAGTCAGGGCAAAATTTTAAGTCAGATTTGTTTGAGTCCAAAGGCAATGTTCCTCATTGTTCAATTTAATTTTGAACATGTTGAATATAGGAATAAGTGCAACATCCCTGTCCAGCAAGGGGTTGCAAATATAAGTGTGGTGTCTAAGAGAAGAACCAGGCTGGAAATACAGAAACGGAATCATCTGAAGGGTGGTGAAAATTGCAACTGTGGTGGCCACAGTTCCAGTTGGGAGTGTGTGTGAGAGAACACCAAGATGTAACTTTGAGGAAGTTACACCTATAAGATAGGTGAAGGAAGAGAGGTCATAGAGAAGGCTGATAACTTGTAGAACAAAAATGAGGAGATTACAAAGAAGCCAAGAAGTAGCCTGTGAAGAAGGAAGGAAGGAAGGAAGGAAGGAAGGAAGGAAGGAAGGAAGGAAGGAAGGAAGGAAGGAAGAAAGGAAGGAAGGAAGGAAGGAAGGAAGGGAGGAAGAAGTGGTCAGCAAGGTCAACTACTACAGAAAGTTATCTTAGTGTCAGATCTGGGAAGAGGCACTTGGATTTTGCAAGTAGGGATTTATTGGAGACTCTGAAAGAGCAGCATGAGTCAGGTATCAGAGATTGTTAAACTTAAAAACAAGTCTCCAGAGTACTGGGTGATGAAGATGTAGTAAAGAACTGAAGCTTTTTCATTTGTCATTTTTGTCAGTGATCAAAGAACAGATGGAAAAGAAATACATCATGACATTTTTTCATTGTGGATTGTTTTGGGTTTTGTTTTCCTTTTTTAGTCAGTATGACAAAGACTTATTGAAGTGTCAGAAGGCAGTGGTGAGAAAGATATAAAAAATAAGAGAAGAGGAAGAGTATGTGAGAGAAGATATATTATACCCTGTGCATTGACTATGTCACCCCTCACATGGCAGGCTACAGGTAGAGCTGCATGGCCACTAAACAATGGACTCCATAAATTGGAACACTAACTCTCTTTAACTTAAGTGTCATGTCTAATTAAGTTTTTCTAGCATGGAAAATGCATCCACTGTGAAAAATGGTGTATCCCAGACATGAGTCACCATTCAGCATATTTACACCATGAGGAAATATTAAAGATGTTTCCTCAAGCAGATGACTGTATTATACACATATTTAATAGCACTTATTTAGACATCAAAGAGTGGAAACCAGCATCTTGTCCACCAGAGAAATCTCAATATTTTACCTTTTAAATAAGCAATCATAAAATACATCTCTAGCAGTCAAAAAAGAATTAAGGATCACGACATAAGACTATCTGTAAGGACCATGGGCTTTTGGTCTAGTTGATGGCAAGTAGTACACACAGTACCATTAACACACATTTTTGCACAACAAGCAAATGTAACAGAGAAAGCAGAATAGTTTGACTCTGAAAGAAAAGCTACAATGATAACTTTGCAATCAGCAGCTTTGAAATCATNGAGCAAGGAGAAATGCTGTAGTGTTACAATGATGCTACTAATGGATACAGAGTTCTAATAAGAGAAAGAGACATTGAAGAGAGGATAGTAACAGAATATCTCTTAGATATTGAGTGCCATCGTATTTCAGGCAGTGAGTTAGATATCTTCACAATAACTGTACAGTAGAGTGCTTTCCGCCCAAATTATAGCAGAGTTTATCATTTAAGTGCCTTCTCCATAGGCACACAGAGGATAAGTAGTCGGTGCAATTTTTTTAAATCTTTTTTTTTAAGATTTTATTTATTTATTTGACAGAGATAGAGACAGCCAGTGAGAGAGGGAACATAAGCAGGGGGAGTGGGAGAGGAAGAAGCAGGCTCATAGCGGAGGAGCCTGACGTGGGGCTCGATCCCATAACGCCAGGATCATGTCCTGAGCCGAAGGCTGACGCTTAACTGCTGTGCCACCCAGGCGCCCCGAGTCAGGGCAAAATTTTAAGTCAGATTTGTTTGAGTCCAAAGGCAATGTTCCTCATTGTTCAATTTAATTTTGAACATGTTGAATATAGGAATAAGTGCAACATCCCTGTCCAGCAAGGGGTTGCAAATATAAGTGTGGTGTCTAAGAGAAGAACCAGGCTGGAAATACAGAAACGGAATCATCTGAAGGGCGGTGAAAATTGCAACTGTGGTGGCCACAGTTCCAGTTGGGAGTGTGTGTGAGAGAACACCAAGATGTAACTTTGAGGAAGTTACACCTATAAGATAGGTGAAGGAAGAGAGGTCATAGAGAAGGCTGATAACTTGTAGAACAAAAATGAGGAGATTACAAAGAAGCCAAGAAGTAGCCTGTGAAGAAGGAAGGAAGGAAGGAAGGAAGGAAGGAAGGAAGGAAGGAAGGAAGGAAGGAAGGAAGGAAGAAAGGAAGGAAGAAAGGAAGGAAGGAAGGGAGGAAGAAGTGGTCAGCAAGGTCAACTACTACAGAAAGTTATCTTAGTGTCAGATCTGGGAAGAGGCACTTGGATTTTGCAAGTAGGGATTTATTGGAGACTCTGAAAGAGCAGCATGAGTCAGGTATCAGAGATTGTTAAACTTAAAAACAAGTCTCCAGAGTACTGGGTGATGAAGATGTAGTAAAGAACTGAAGCTTTTTCATTTGTCATTTTTGTCAGTGATCAAAGAACAGATGGAAAAGAAATACATCATGACATTTTTTCATTGTGGATTGTTTTGGGTTTTGTTTTCCTTTTTTAGTCAGTATGACAAAGACTTATTGAAGTGTCAGAAGGCAGTGGTGAGAAAGATATAAAAAATAAGAGAAGAGGAAGAGTATGTGAGAGAAGATATATTATACCCTGTGCATTGACTATGTCACCCCTCACATGGCAGGCTACAGGTAGAGCTGCATGGCCACTAAACAATGGACTCCATAAATTGGAACACTAACTCTCTTTAACTTAAGTGTCATGTCTAATTAAGTTTTTCTAGCATGGAAAATGCATCCACTGTGAAAAATGGTGTATCCCAGACATGAGTCACCATTCAGCATATTTACACCATGAGGAAATATTAAAGATGTTTCCTCAAGCAGATGACTGTATTATACACATATTTAATAGCACTTATTTAGACATCAAAGAGTGGAAACCAGCATCTTGTCCACCAGAGAAATCTCAATATTTTACCTTTTAAATAAGCAATCATAAAATACATCTCTAGCAGTCAAAAAAGAATTAAGGATCACGACATAAGACTATCTGTAAGGACCATGGGCTTTTGGTCTAGTTGATGGCAAGTAGTACACACAGTACCATTAACACACATTTTTGCACAACAAGCAAATGTAACAGAGAAAGCAGAATAGTTTGACTCTGAAAGAAAAGCTACAATGATAACTTTGCAATCAGCAGCTTTGAAATCATGAGAAATGAGAACAGGAAAAGACATGAATAAACAAAGTTAGTAATTGGGGGTGGGACTGAAAAAAAAAAAAAGATAGCAAAACAAACATCTCCAAAGAGAAGCCCCAAAGGAACAAAACCATATATTTTTTAAAAGATTTGTCCACTTATGAGAGAGGGAGAGAGAGAAAGGGGGGAGGGGCAGAGGGAGAGAGAGCAAATCCTCAAGCAGACTCCCTACCGAACGCAGAGCCTGACACGGGGCTCCATTCCAGGACCCTGAGATAGTGACCTGAGCTGAAACCAAGAGTCGGACGCTCAACGGACTGAGACACCCTAACGTCTATCTTCTCATATAGATACAATAAAAAAAGAAGAAAAGAAGGAAAGAAAAAAAATCCCCTTGTGATGACACCTCTTAGGATTTACTCTCCTAACAACCTTCCTATATATCAAATAGCACTGTTAGGTATATTCATCATGCTGTACATTACATCTCTAGTACTATTTATCTTATAGCTGGGAGTTTGTACCTTTGACCACCTTTTAGTTTGGTTAATCTTTTCTACTGTTTTCCTGTTCTCCACTTCATTTATTTCTGCTCTAATCTTTATTATCTCCTTTCTTCTGCTACCTTTAGGCTCAGTATGACCTTTTTTCTAGTTCCTAAAGGAGTAGCATTAGGTTGCTTATTTGGGATCTTTCTTGATTCTTAATGTAGATCCTCATAGCTATGAACTTCCCCCTTAGAACTGTTTTTGTTGCATTGCATTAGTTCTGGAATGTGTGTTTTCATCTATCTCAAGAAACCGTTTTTATTTTTTCTTTAATTTCTTCTTTGATTCACTGCTTGTTCAGAGGAGTGTTTAATTTGCAGGTGTTTTTGAATTTTCTGGTTTTCCTCGTTATTGATTTCTAGTTTCTTGCCACTCTGGTCAGAGAAGATTCTTGGTATGATTTCAATCTTCTTGAATTTGCCAAGACTTGTTTCATACTCCAACATCTGGTTTATCCTAGAAAATGTTCCAAGTGTGCCTGAGATGAATGTATGTTCTGCTGTTGATGGATAGAATGCTCTATGTATATGCCTAATAGGTCCACTTTGTCTACAGTATTGTCCAAATTCACTGTCTTTTTTAAAAATTTTATTTATTTGAGAGAAGAGATAGAGACAGAGAGAGCATGAGTAGGAGGAAGGGACAGAGGGAGAAGCAGACTCCCCACTGAGCAGGGAGCCTGACGCAGGGCTCAATTCCAGAACTCCAGGATCATGACCTGAGCCAAAGGCTGACACTTAACCAGCTGAGCCACCCAGGCATCCCCCACTGTGTCTTTACTGATTGTCTATCTAGATGATCTATTTATTGTTCAAAATGTGGTATTAAAGTTCTCAACTATTACTGTATTACAGTTTCTCTTTTTAGCCCTGTTAGTTTTTGCTTTATGGTATTCTAATGTTGGGTGCATAAATATTTATAATTGTTATATCTTCAATGTACATCCTCCTTTATCATATATAATGACCTTCTTTGTTTCTTTTTGCCATTTTTAGCTTTTTAAAAAAAGTTTTATTTATTTATTTTGAGACAGAGAGTGAGCATGAGAGAGGGGAAAGGGCAGAGGGAGAAGAAGAAGCAGGCTCTCCACTAAGCAGGGAGCCCGATGGATGTGGGCTCAACCCCAGCACCCTGGGATCATGACTTAAGCTGAAGGCAGATGCTTAACTGACTGAGCCACCCAGGCGCCCCATCATTTTTAGCTTAAAGACTATTTAGTCTGATAAAAGTATAGATATCCCTGTTTGTTTGTTTTTTTTTTTTGGTTACCATTTGCTTGAAATGTCTTTTTCCATCCCTTCCCTCTCAGTCTTCATGTATCTTTAAGGCCAAAGTGAGTCTCTTATGGGCAGCATATTGTTGGATATTATTTTGTTTGTTTTTAGAGAGAGGGGGACAGAGGGAGAGGGAGACAGAATCTTAAACAGGCTCCATTCCCAGTATAGAGCCTAATGTGGGACTCAATTTCACAAGCCTGAGATTATGACCTGTGCTGAAATCAAGAGTTAGACGCTTAACTCACTGAGCCACCCAGGCATGACTATTTGTTTTAATCACTTAGCCATTCTATGTCTTTTAATAGGAGAATTTAATCTGTTCACATTTAACGTAATTATTGGTAAGTAAAGACAATTATTATTGTCATTTTGTTAATTGTTTTCTGGTTGTTTTGTAGATCTATTGTCCCTTGTGTCTTATCCTGTTGCCTTTTTTATGTGTTTTAACGTCTTTTGTTATCACTAAGCTTTGACAGGGAAGCTAACCAGGCAGTGTATGGTCTGCAGTTGTCACACAAGCAGCGGCTTGAAATGACCTTACACAGTGAGGCTTCTTTCCTTGTATTTTTGCCATTTTATGAGAAAAATATGCCAGCTAGCCTGATAATCCCAGACCCTGGGTAAGGGACATGTGGAAATGATCCATTCCACTGATTGCAGCCTGAAGTTCTGTTCCTGCCAACCCACTAACTTAGGAGGGGAAAACCAATGCTTATTGTTGTAAGCCACTGAAGTTTTGAAGTTATTTTTAATGTAGCAGTAACTGATAAATTCCACACTTGTACATGATGAAGAACAGACTAACTATGATAACTAAATAAGACATTTGGGAGAAGGAATATAAAGAAGTCAAAGAGTTCTGTTGCCGTTTGTGTGTGTGTGTGCATGCGCATGTTGAAAAGTTTGGAATGAGGCAAGGGCAGAGCAACTGAACATACTAATTTGAAAAGTTTATATTTAATTGGAGGAATCTATGGGGAAAAAGAATGAAATAATAGAAATATTGTGTTTAAAGTGAAGTTGAGTAAGATGAGGACAGAAAGTAAAGGACGCAGAAATAATCTTTTTTAATTTGGAATTTTAATTATGCACATAAATAGCAATATGAGAATGAGGAGTTCTAAGGCTAGACATTATCTCTAGGTGAAAGGATTTCTGATTAGACCACTTGTAGTATGGCAAATCAAGATAACAAGAAGCCTAGTATAGTTTGTCCTGAAGAAGAAAGCCAATTTACTATATTCAGTACTAATTTCTCTGCCATTTTTTCTGTAGAAATATTGGTTTACTGCATGGAGTTTCCAGTGTTTACCTATAACTGATTAAAATGGGCAGAGCATGGAGCATTCTATTTATTTCCAGGTGAATTCTTCACATTTCTTGGCTTTTGAAAGTTCTTCTTCCACAAATCTTCTATGACTATTTATCCAAAATAAAATATTTTTAAAGGAACATTACAATGCTCAAGAAAAAGGATTATAACTCACTATCTTTCTTTGGCAAAACCCAGAGATCCAACGTTATGGCATGTAATTCAAGTATTATTCTAAAAATGATCCTGCCTAAATGATACTCTCATTCCATACATATATTTTAATAGCACAGTAAGTTTCTGGCACCATTATAAAAACCAAATAACAGTAACCAAGCAACAGTATTGTAAAAGGCATTAGCCATTTATGTTAACCAAACAACCAAATGTTTCAAGCAGTGTGTGCCAAAGTGCTTCCAGGTTAAAGCTAAGCCTTTGGTAGATAACAAGCCCAAGTTGGCTGAGAACCTGGAGAGAAGAGAAGTCCAAAACATTAGAGTTAAGTCCTGAGTCCCTTGTGGAATACGCCTAGATGTTGGCTCAAATTTGAATTTATCTCTTGGTATTTCGATAGGAATGACATTTGGCCTGGACTAGATATTTAGGATCCTCTACAAATTAGAACAGGTCTCTTATAATAGGAAGACAATTCTTGGGGACAGGACTGTCCATTGAAAACAAGTCTGTATCTACAGAGGATCTTGGGAGGTAGAAACTGAATTTAGGGTTCCTACCTCCAAGATTCTGTGTAGATCCAGACTAGCAGGATTAGCAGAAAGAATTTTTTTTTCCCCACAGCAAGAGTCTATTCTAGTCAAGCTTCTTGAAGGACTGATGACAGACCTTTGCAATCTCTGTGAGTTGCTTGAGAAGAATATTCACAGTATACTCATGGTAACTGCCCAAGTACCATGCATTCCATTGAGTATAATTTTAAAAGGATTGCTTCAGTTTTCTTTATTTCTCAAACAGAAAATAAATATAAAAAGCCTTTTCACTATTACTAATCTAGTCTACACTGAAAACACAATTCCTATGTATGTTCATTCATTCTTTAAAAATTGTGACTTTTTCTTCTCAAATTATCTTATTAACAATTAAAAATAATTATGTACATTAATATATATCAACCTATTATAATATATACTATGTATCGTAATAGATGTAGATATAAATGCTATACTATATATATAGTATAGTAGATACAGATACAATATTTTATGATTGACATAATTCAGTGTGAAATGGCTCTTAGACCACTATCACACAAACCACTATATATGTATACATAGTATATATATATTCATACACATATATTGATTTGATACACTATAGATACTGATATAGTTTACTCTAAACACAGATAGAGTTTACTGCACCTAGATAAGACACAGTTTACTCTATCTGTATCATATATGTTACACTATATTTAGTATTTTATAGGGATAAATACACACCCATGAACACACACATATTTATAGTAGTTTTCTGTGATGGCAAACAGCTTTTCACATTTTGAATCATTTCAAGGTCAGGAAGAAATAGGAATACATTCATGTCTTTGAGGCTTAAATTAGAAGAAAAAGACTACTTGGATTACTAACTTAGATGGCTACAATATGATTAGGAAAGTGTCCTTTTTTTTTTTTTGTATAAGACCTTGAACTTCAATGCCTTCTTAATTGTGAATCTCCTTAAGTGTTCAGAAATGACATTATTTTTTAAAGCTCATGTCCATTAAGCAGAACATAGCCATTTAGTTGTAGTTATTAAGATACTAGGAAATCCTGTCCTGGAAAAGAGGCTGGTAAATTAGAGACCATTGAGCAAAAATAAAACATTCTGGCTAGGAAACTAATTATATAAAACAAGGTGGAAAAATGAAGCTTCTATTTCTAGAAGGAGCAGGAACTAAAGTTAGTCTAATCTACTCTAATTATATGCCTACATATTTCCACACTGTTTCTTTGAAAGGGCATCTCTGGTAGTCTTTCAGAATATTTGTCATATTTTTTTCACATAATTGCAACTTACCAATCATATGAGCTCAATGATGATAACAAATTGAATAAATGCATGCACAAATGAATTAATGAATAATCCTAGCTTTGAACATAGAGTTCTGGAGAGGCTTTCTGCTGAATTCATGCAGACATTTTATGTATTAATCAGAATCAGTGGGTAAAATGACAGGGAATGGCTCTCTTTCCCGTGCAGTTCTGGCTCTTTTTCTAGGAGCCCTGTCAGTCTCTTATGACCTCATAGAAACACCCTGGCCATACCTTTATACTCTGTGCTCTCAACATTATTTAGAGAGAAACAGAAAAAGATATCTTTGGAGTTATTAATCCTAATATTCCTTTCCCCTGACCAACCTGGTTATGCTACATTAGGAATGCCAGCTATTTTTCGTCCTGATTAGAAAGCAATTACTGGTCTAGCTTAAAATAGCTTACTTAATCAGGTACAGTTTCATGATTTTCTCCCTTTCCATTTATGTTCACATTTGTAAACACTAAGCATATTATTAAAAGCTGTTAAATTAATAGGACATGATAATCTTGATAAAAGCATATAATTATATGTTATAACCTACAGATAGAGGCCACCTAAACCTTTCTGACCAATTCCTGGGCTCCAGATTCCCATACAGGCTGTTTCAGAAGTCCTGGTACTGATTGTCAGTGCTGTGGAGTGAGGTCAATACAGCTGGGTCCTATCGCTGATGAGAAGCACAGCAGAGACCTTGGACAAGTTACTCAGCCTTGATACATAAATTGGGACTCATGTGATAGAATTGCTGAGAGCACTGAATAAGATAACGTGCAAATGATTTAAGACAACAGAGTAAGTCATTAGTAGACGCTATTAAAATATTATAGGTTAGTTGAACGTCTCCATATTTTAACCTTTTCATTTAAAATGAACAAGTTAGACTGAAAGATAAATTTAGGTCCTTCTATTGCTACAAACCTACAAATCTAATATATTTCCTACTGGGCTGTACCAAGAGTAGAAACAGTTTCTACTTTCGTATTCTTACCAAGGACAGTGTTACCTGAATGCATTTTGTAACATACAAAAAAAACACAACAAAAAATGTTGATTGTTCACTATCAAGATACGTGCCTGAGTGATCCTCATAACCCTCGGAGCCAAGTCTTATGAATTCCAAGCCAGTGGCATTTTTAATATGCAGCTCATATCCTGCTGTCCCTCATTTTTCTAAATCTCAGTTATACATTTCCTTTCCTTTTGCAGGAATCATGTCCATGTTGTTGGTGGTGTTTATAATAATCACTCTCCTTTGCTTGTATCATAACAATTGCCTTTTGTCATTTAATCTATTTTTAATTATCAATTCAACAAACATTTAATGAAGACCCACTTATCTTAGACATAAGTGGGCACAAGAGAGTGAAAAAGCAAAATCCCAGTGCAGCATCAAACAGTTTTAGCTACAGCTGTTATAGTTGGAGGGGATTCTGTATAAAGAGAAACATAAAATAAGATACAGTAAGAGATTTCTGAGCGACAGCAAAAAGGTGTTTTTCTCTTCCCTCCAAAATTGCTACCAAAAAAGTCACTGAAAGTATTCTCTGGTACTGAAGTCCAACTGCCAAAGGGATGATTGCAAATTAGCAGAATATTGTATTTGGGACACTTTCACAGATTTATGAAAAAAACAAATCAGAATATTTGCAAATCTACAGCAATATGATTATAGCTGGTATGTATTTATTTATTTAGCCATATGACCAAGCTCAGCTGGTACCACTGCTGCAGAGGTGAGCTATCTAGCTGCGCCTTGATCAATTGCCAGTCCTAAGAATCACATTGTGTTGTGAAATTGGGAACTAAGCAGCCATCCTGAGACCACGGGAGGAGGCAGCTGCTGAACAAGATTAGTCTACACCCTATGAATATGGAAATAAAATAGAGAGATTTTGGTCCTTAGTGATAAAATGGAGTCAATGGCATTATCTAACCAGGGTACTGACAGTTAGATAAATTGGCTCCCATTGTATCCCCCGTCCCACGTTATTTTATTCATGTTTCAAAATCAGAGGAGACTGAATCCAATCGGTTTGCCTTAGGCCCCACGTTCATGCCTTGGCGAAGGGAAGGCAGGCCATCTCAACTGAAGTGACCACCCCATTGCATCATTGTCTTTTTTGGCTTTCCTCAAAAAGAACATGACAATGGGAATGCTTTAACAGAAGATAGGAGACTAGATGCTTAAGAGTCACAAAACCAAGTGTTTATTACATGAAAAGTCTATTTTTTCCCCAAGCATATCCTTTTTATAAAGGATATTTATGCATTCTGCATAAATCTTTATTAATTGAATTTCAATTAAATCAAAATTATATTTTTAAAAGATTTATTTATTTATTTTTAATGGGGGAGGGACAGAGGGAGAGAGAATCCTGAAATAGACTCCCCACCAGTGGGGAAACCTGACACAGGGCTCGATCCCAGGACCCTGATATCATGACCTGAGCTGAAATCAAGAGTCAGCCACTCAACCAACTGAGCCACTCAGGCACCCTCAAAATTACATTTTTATGGAAGGATTTTAGGTATGCAAAATAGTACACCCTGGAAAATTACTTAAGTTCTATCCAGATTTTTTTTTAAAGATTTTATTTATTTACTTGACAGAGAGAGATAGCCAGCAAGAGAGGGAACACAAGCAGGGGGAGTGGGAGAGGACGAAGCAGGCTCCTAGCAGAGAAGCCTGATGTGGGGCTCGATCCCAGAACACTGGAATCACGCCCTGAGCTGAAGGCAGATGCTTAACGACTGCGCCACCCAGGCGCCCCCCATCCAGACTTTTTTTTTAACACACGTGATTATCCTCATATACATTTGAATTCGAAAATATGACTGCATTTTTCAGAAGTTATATAAGTTGGATAAAATTCCACCATCTAACTTAGAAGGTGTTTTTGAATGGCATTTGAATACTGTCATAAATACATTCCATTTAAAGTAAACCTACAATATACCCTGCTAAAAACAAAAGCAAAACTTTCATATTTAAAGTAGATTGTGTGAGAAAAAGGGAGGTGAGGTTTCCTTCCTTCCATTATTTCCAATACACTTTACTAATAGTAGATGGTAACTGAAAAGTAATGAGAGATACAAGCAATGATGAAGTCAACATGGTCAGGGATTAGGTCAATAGATTTATAAGTTTTTCTACCAACTTGAGGAACTTAACCTGAAATACTATTCCTTGGATATTTAACATAGCTCCTTTTCTTGTAGCAAAATAGACAGGGAACATTGACTGATGATAATAGTAAATTATAAACTCTGCTAAGGAACCTTGGTGATCTGTGTAATTTCCTAGTAAGAATAAGTACATTCAATGAGGAAAAGGACAGGGCACTGGGAACACCCAGTCCCAAGGGATTGACAATTAGCTGTATTTACAGAGTGTTTACTGTAGGTTAAGCACTGTATGTGCATTATCCATTTTGATTCTCACAGCCTCCCATAAGTTGAATATTATGATCCCCAGTTTACTTAAAAAGATGTTGAGACCCAGCAAGAACAGACAGCTCCCAGTAATTCACCAAAGCAGGATTCCTATGTAGGCCCACCTTCCTTCAAGCCCTTTTTTCCACAACAACACGCCAGCCCTACCATTGTGACTTGATGGGAAGACTGCGCCTTCCATTAGCTTCTCAGATCTCCTCAAAAACACTTAATTACCTGGTGACTAAGCCCAGCATCATGTAACTACACTGCTGATTGCTGCTTATTTGTGTCACCTTCCACTGCAGTCCCTCTCACTGTAGCTCCTTGGGGAGGTTTCTTTTAGGTAGTCCTAACCCTCTATCTCACTCTGTTTCCATCACTGCTTTCTCTACAAAGAAGACAGATGTGTGCAATTATATTACTGTTATTATTATTATTATTAATTCTTAAAACAACTCCGAGGTAACTGGAAGAAAGTTGATTATTCCTAATTTACTGAAGATAGGACAATCTGATGGTGTAGATATCCAGCATCCCTGAGTTAGAAAACAATGTTGTTGCTACTTGACCCCATATCTACTCTTGCTGCCACCTCCTGATGGGGGTCACTGCATTAATTATTCACTCAAGGCACTGGGCAATATTCACAAAGGGGCCATGCTAAAGCTTCAATTTGCAGTTTGTCTCAGACGATACTTTCTAGTCAAGTTTAAATTAAATGAAATATGCCCTTAAGTTTATTGATTGCTTTTTGCTATTTATTTTGTGAAAAGAACATAAATAAAATATGACACCACCTTGCAACACTTCGAAGAAAACTAAGTGCTTCATTTTCATTTTTCCTACTGGCTATTCCTTACAATCTATCTGTACTGAGGTTTCAATTTTTTGTCTCTATTTTCTAGACATCAAAAACAGGGCAAAGTGTGCCTACAGTTACAAAAACGATTATAGACCATGAGAGTTTTGAGCTCGCTCATTGCTCCTACTCTTATCTCTCCCAATGTAATATATAAGAGATGGTGTTGACATGTTGCTAAAATCTAAAGACTTTCAATATTCAAAATATTTTAAAATATATTTTTAAATGAGAAATTATACATGGATACCCATATTAATTTTACCTTCAGATATGTATGTTTGAAAACCCAAAAGAACAGAAATAGGATGGAAGGTAAAATCATACATAAAAAGAGTAAGTATAATAGCTAAAATTTAGTACTTAGCATGTGCCATGAATTTTGATAAGTACTTCTTATGGTATTTATCTTATCAATAATCCCTTGATATGGTCTGTATGTTTGTGTCTCCCACCCCCCAAATTTACATGCTGGAATTCTAACACCCAATGTAAAAGTGTTAGAAGGTGCGGCCTTTGAGAAGTGATTGGTCGTGAAGGTGGAGTCCTCATGTATGGGGTAAATGCTCTTATAAAAGAGATCTGACGAAACTCTCTAACCCTTACCACCACTTAATGATAGAATGAGAAGTCTGTGACTGGAAGAGGGCCCTCACTCAACCATGTTGGCACCCCGATGGTAGACATACAGCCACCAGAACCGTGAGAAATCAATTTCTGTTGTGTATAAGCCACTCAATCTGTGGTATTTTGTTATAGCAGCCCAAATGGACTAAGACATCCCCCAAACTTTAGAAGGCAGGTTTATAGAAGAAGAATCTGAGACTGTAAGAGGTTAAAACTTAGTTTTGCTGGTAAGTGGCAAAGCCACAGTTTAAACAAAGGATTTAATTGGACTCTAGGGCCAACGTTCTTAGCCTACTGGCCCTACCACCTCTTTGATAAATGCTGCCTTACATCCACTTCTATAAAAGCTTAAGTTCAAGGGACGCCTGGGTGGCTCAGTCTGTTAAGCATCTGCCTTCAGCTCAGATCATGATCCCAGGGTTCTGGGATTGAGTTCCTGCATCAGGCTCCTTGCTCAGCAGGGAGCCGCTTCTCCCTCTGCCTGCCACTCTCCTGGCTTGTGCTCTCTCTCTCTCTCTCCGACAAATAAATAAAATCTTAAAAAACAAACAAACAAAAAACCCTCAAGTTCTACAAAGATTCTATATTGCTCCTGGTACCTACTGTTTTTGCATTGCTACAAGTAACAGTACTTCTAGCTATTCTTGTATTTTTTTGTCTGTTCAATTTCTTCCAGGTTAAGATAGTTCTATATTCTAAGAACTTCTCCCAAAATCTCTCCATGAAATTTTGAAAAAAACAGAACTCCCAGTAGATAGCATTCTTAAGTCATTAACACACATATTTATTTATTCATAACCAACTATTGACTTACTGTGCCACACTCAGGTAAGCACTAGGGATACAAAGATGAGTAAAAAGGAATCTCTACTCTCAACTTGATGTCTGGTGAGAATGTGCTAGAGAGTAGACAATTACATAAAATGAGAAACAAGTGTTATAAGGTAAGCATACAAAGAAGGTATCAGAGATTGGAGGCAAGTGCTAGAGAAAAATAATGCTTGAGGGAATCTAGAAAGGCTTCTTTGCTGGGTAAGTGTCATTTGAGCTTATCCTTGAAGGATGGAGTAGAATTAAGCAGAATAATGAAAGAATAACATCAAAGCATCTAAAAAAGTGTGTGTTCTGAACTGTAGATGCTCTCTGCGTATTAATAAAAGGAAGAAAACCGCACATGATGAGGTTTTTTTTGGATTACTTAGAAATGATGTCTTTGGACTCTGGATATGCTGGACTTACACATATGGATAGGTTACTGCCAAATAATGACATCTCTGTATGACTCCAGATAAAATGTTTTACATTTTATAAAGTTCTGATTTAAAGATGCCATGTTTATTCATAAAAATAAAACTAATCAAAAACATTGCATACAATGAAATGGATCAATAAATACTGCAGTGATCCTGTTGTACTCCTCGAAATCTTCTAAGTTACAAAAGTGGATTTCTCACATTTATTAATATTACCAAGACCTCCTCAAGAGATGTACTGTTATTGATGTTTTTTTAAGTTGTCATTCTCTAGGTTTACTCTCCAACTCTAGTCTCATGGGTAGTCTATAGCTAGCAGTCAAGGACTATATATATGAGTTAAGTGCAACTTTTATAGAGAGTGATATGCTACACATATCAAGAGAGTGTGACTGGCTTACAAAACATATGGTAATAAGAAGTTTGAGAATGGTACACATATTAATAGCTTTAGCATATGCCACATTTCCCTAGCTCTTTGTAAATTAGTGAGTTATAAATGTATTTGTTTGTCATCACATTTGAAAATGAAGATATCCCGTCTTCTTGAGAAAAAGTCAGCTTTAATGAGGCTAGCAGCAAAACATTAAAGTAATAATGTAGCCCTGAAAGCCATGTGGAAATTTTACCATGATTCTTCATATTTGCATGTTATTTTTAATTGTAACAGCAAATGTTGTAGCCTTTAAAAGTACATTACCTTTTTTTTTTAAAGATTTTATTTATTTATTTGAGAGAAAGGGAGGGAGGGAGGGAAAGAGAGAAAAGGAAAGAACGACTGGAGTGAGGGGCAGAGGGAGAGGCAGACTCCCCGATGAGCAGGGAACCTGACACAGAGCTCCATCCCAGGACCCTGGGATCATGACCTGAGCTGAAGGCAGATGCTTAAAAGAATGAGCCACCCAGGTGCCCCAAGTACATACCTTTTTTTAAAAGATGAATTTACCTTATGGAAATGCTTCTTAAAAAATTAATAGAACCACTGAGATGCTGCCTCAGTGTGTGACACTTTATGAGGCTTTTTCCCACCCTGCCTTCCCTAAGTGGCTCACTGTTGTCCCTTCATTCCCTGGACTGGCCACCACAGTTCTGTTGTTGTGCTGTTTAAAAAAAAGCGGCACAGGTCCTTTCAATTCCTTAGCACATTCTGTGTCACCTTGGAAACTAAACGTGTGTATCAGAAATCCCACTCTCCAATCTCAAGCTCATCAAATGCTATAGCCCTGCCCCAATTACAGCACCCACTGCCAAGTGTTTGTCTGAAATGTAGGTGAGTCCTCAGTGTAATGAGGATAATTATTACCTTTTAAGATATTTTAAATGGTTAAACTCTTACTATAATTAATTACAGAGAATTTTCTTATCTGGCAGGGCCAGGGAATGGGGTATCCTGGTTAATGGTTCAATTGAAAGAAAGAGAAAATAAAAGATATTAGTGCTCCTGAGATTCAGTCTGTATAAGATGATTGGATTTTCCCAGAGTGCTCTCCCTCATCCAGAAGACCATGACATTTCACCATCAGATATCTAAATAGCAGCCAAAGAATTTTTAGAATTGTTATCAACCCTGGTTTAAGTGATCTCCCACATTCTTTCCCTCTTCCAATTTATAGGCTTTCCTCAGAGAAAGGATGTGGGAATGAATTTGCTGCCAGTCACCATTTACTGAGCTTAAGACAATGCGAAGCAGTAACAGGAACAGCGGCAGAACTACCATGGGGAGATTAACAATGTCTTTTTCACTTTCCCATTCATGTGGTATAGGAAGATTTCCTTCTGTGTATTTGTCAAGCTGTACTAAAGTATATTGCTTTTCCCCACTGGTTTAGGTCAAGGATTCCATGTCAAAAATCAAACCAAAGTGATCAAAATGCCCCATTCTGGTTAGTAGTGCAAGAGGTAAAGCTTGCTTCTAAATTTAATTTGAACAATATTTCAAGTTTCCTTGCTACCCTGTTCCAGATATGTAATATATTGTTTGAGCACCATTGTTTTTAAAGTATCTATAGAAGTTTTTAAAAATGTTTAAAAGTTTAAGAAACACTATAATGCTGAGCTAAGGTTACAATGAACTGCCTTCCTTACCTAACTGCGTCACTGAGCATGGTGCCCACTTAGGGGAGCTTGATCTCCTCTGGAAGCTGTTGACTATGTCCATTTCTTGAAACTTCTCCCGTAACGTCCACTGTAGCATTCACTCTCACCTACTTGGCTGCTACCTGGCTTTTTCAAACTCTTTTGCTTGCTCATTTTCTTCATCTTACCTCTTATATATTGTTGCCCCTGGGACTTGGTCCTCAGCTCTTTCTTATTCTGTTCTGTTCTCTACTTATGTGACATACTCCTTCCATATAGCTTAAATTATACACAAAAAAGTTCTCAAATCTAATTTGATCTCTATTTCTGGCATCTCTCCTTAGCAGTGTCCCAAATGCAATCACATGCTTTAGCTAATAGCATAGAACATGGAGTTCTTGCCACCCCAGGTACTTAAAATGCACTAAGTCATTTAAGTTAGAAACATCCCCATATACTTCAAAACTGATTTGTTACCATGTCTTGTCAGATCATCCTCCATGATCTTTGTGTTACCCTAGGTTTTGGTTTCTTCACCCTGAGTTTATGCTAAAAGCTAAAGCATAAACGAATCTCCCTGACTCCTATCTGTTCTCTTTCCTATCCATCCTAATGCTGCTTCCAGGATAATTTTTATGGTATAAGGTATTATTTTGCCTGTCCCCTGAGATATTGCTTCCCCACTTTAATGGAACAATGACCAATATGAAAAGTCCTCAAAAACTTGAGCCTTAAATACACACCTAATCTTTATTTCTCCTACAGTAAAAACAAATTACAAGAACCTAACCCATTGATATTAAATCTTATCTATAGACTCCATGCAGCTTCCCAATGCCTCCTGAAAAATGAACTTTAAAATATGGTTTAGGGGCACGTGGGTGGCTCATTCGGTTAAGTATCTGCCTTCGGCTGCCTTGGGCTCACTCCTCAGCAGAGAGCCTGCTCCTCCCTCTCCCTCTGTCTGCCGCTCTGCCAACTTGTGTTCTCTCTCTGTCAAATAAATAAAATCTTTAAAAAATAAAAATAAAGTATTATGGCTTGGAATTAATTCTTGAGTCCTCACTATCACCATTACTAGTACCTCTCTCTGGGGTCTTTGTCACCAAACTTCGTGATAACAAAAAAAACAACAACAAGGTACCTAGGCTGTATACACTCCATAGACAAAGGATCCAATCCAGAAATGGTCATGGTTTTGCTCATCTCCTCTTGGAATTTATATCCAATGAAAATATCCTTCAGAGTTGGTGGTGAAATACATTTTCAGATCAACAACACCTGAGATAACTGATAGCCCATACATGTGCCATGCAAGAAATGCTTAAAGAATATCTTTAGGCCAAAGAGAAATGTCTATGGAGCCCTATATCTAAAGGAAGGAATGAAGAACAGCAAAAAGGAAAAAAAAAAGTTTGCTAAACATAAAAGGCCGATTTTTAATGTCCTAATTTTCCTTATTTTTTAATAATTTATTTAAAAGATTACTGGGAAGCGATATCAGCAAGATGGCAGAATAGAAGGTCCCAACTTTCATTCATTGGCCCCACCTCCAACCATGGAATTGCCAATTTAACAACCATTCATGGATGAAAACAGCTTTATCAGAGCTCTGGAAGCCAAGTGAGAGATTACAGTACACTGGTGGAACACAGAAAGGAGAAGAGTGGAGTTGAAAAGGGTGAAAGCCCGGCA
The DNA here is from genome assembly GCF_002007445.2 of Ailuropoda melanoleuca. NCBI lineage: Eukaryota > Metazoa > Chordata > Mammalia > Carnivora > Ursidae > Ailuropoda > Ailuropoda melanoleuca. Next base: position 36,148,865 of record NC_048226.1, read on the forward strand.
CAGTGCAAGACAGAGAGACCCTCCTGGCCAAAGAATTCTCCCCTGCCTTACACGCAGGGAGGACAGCTCCTTTTCACTGCAGAGTAAAATTCCGTGGTTTCAATGTGTGATTGTTTAACTATTCCCCTTATGAAGGACATCAGGGCTCTTTCCTGTTTCGGTCTATTATCAATAAGCTGCTATGAACATTGGCATATAGGTCTTTGTGTGGACATTTTTTTGTTTTCATTCCTATGAAATAAAGCTCAAGTGCATATTCTAGGTCATATGACAATTGCACCTTAATTTTATAAGAAAGAGCCAAGCATTTTCCAGGTGGCTATACTGTTTTACATTCCTACCAGCACTGTATGACTGATCCAATTTCTCTGCATCCTTGTAAGCATTTGGTGTTGCCACTACTTTTTATTTTAGCCATTCTGATAGGTGTACAGAGATACTTTATTGTGGCTTTAATTTGCTTTTTCTGGATGGCTTATTATATTGAGCAACTTTTCATGTGCCTAGTCTCAATATAGGTGTATGTCTTTTTCAGTGAAATGTCTGTTCATATCACTTGCCCATTTCGTAACTGGATTGCATGGGATTTTTACTGTCAGGTTTGAAAGGTTCCTATGTATTCTGGATATCAGTCCTTTATCAGATAGGTGGGTTTCAAATATTTTCTCTGAGTCTGTAGCTTGTCTTTTTGTCCTTTTCACAGGGTATTTTGGAGAGCAAAAGTTTTTAATTTTGATGAGGTCCAAGCTATTAATTTTTCCCTTTAGGATCATACTTTTTGTGTCAAACCTAAGAGCTCCCTGCCTCATTCTAGATTACTAAGATTTTCTATATCCCTTCTCCTAAAAATTGTATAGTTTTATGTTTTACATTTAAGTCCATTATCTATTTCAAGTTATCTTTGTATAAGGTGTGACATTTAGAATGAGTTTCCTTCCCGCCCCCCACTAGATTTTCCAATTGCTCTAGCTTTTGCACCTTTCTGACAAATCAATTGTGTGGGTCTGTTTCTGGGTTCTCAGTCAAGCACTGAATCAGCATCTTTATTTAGCAATTGCTTTATTAAGCAATATGTCTGTACCTCCACCAATACATACTGTCTAGATTACTGTAATATCTATTAAAACTCATTAGATAGAGTGATTCCTTCTATTTTATTCCTCTTAATCAAGACTGTTTTAGTTATTCTAAGGCCTGTGACTTTCCATACAAATTTTAGAATAAGCTTGTCTATGTCTGCAAAGAACACATTGGCATTTGATAAGAATTGCACTAAATCTATGCACCAGTTTAGAGAGGACTGACATTCGTACTCTGTTGAGTCTTCCAATACATGAACACAATATGTATCTCCATCTATTTCATCACCCCTTCATAGTCATCCACACACAGATCCTGCACATGTTTTGTTAGATTTATACCCAAACGTTTCATTTTGGGGAGAGCAACTGTAAATGATGATGTGTTTTTAACTTTAACATGTTTGTTTGGAATATATAAACATGTATTTAATTTGGTGTATTGCTATATATACTGTGACCTGTTTAAAATTGTTAATTCTATGACTGTTTTATTTCTTTAATCCTGGAGATGTTCCATACAGAAAATCATGTCTGAATCTGAAATCTGAAAAAAGAGGGAGTTTTACTTCTTCCTTTCTAATCTCTATGCCTTTTGTTTCTTTTTCTTGTCTTATTTGCAATTGCTTGAACTTCCAGTACTATATGGGATAAAAATGATGAGAGTGGAGGTCCTTGACTCATTCCACTACGGACTGAATTCTTTGCTTCCCCCAATTCACATGTTGAAGCCCTTACCCCCAATGGGATTGTATCTGGAAATAGCGTCTTCAGGAGTAATTAAGGTTAAAGGACATCATAAGGATGGGGCTCTGATCTGACAGGATCAGGGCCTTACTAGAAGAGAAAGATCTATGTCCGTCTGTCTGTCTCTTGCTGCCATGAAAGAGCACATAAGAAAGCCATGAAGGAAGCTCTCACCAGAAGCCAACCATGCTGGCACTCCAATCTCAGACTGCCAAGCTCCACACCCAGTCTATGATATTTTGTTATGGCAACATGAGCTAAGATATGTTATCAATCTTAGGAGAAAATATTCACTCTTTCACCATTGAGTATGAATTTAGCTGTACGTTTTTGGTAGATGCTCTTTATCAAGATGTGGAGATTCCAATCCATTTCTAGTTTGTTTTGTTTTTCATCATGAACGGGTATTAGATTTCGTGAAATGCTTCTGTGTCAACTGATATGATTACATGATTTTTTTTCTTTATCCTGGTTGTATGATTGATTTTCAAATGTTGAACTAGCCTGGCATACCTGGAATAAGCCCCATTTGGTCATGCTGTATAATTCTTTCTGCACATTGTCAGATTCAGCTTACTGATATTTTGGTGAAATTTTTTGTGTCTTATCTCACAAAATATATTGGTCTCTAGTTTTTGTTTTTTTTATATCTTTGTCTTGTTTGGTATCAGGCTAATACTGGCCTTGTAAATGAACTGGAAGATGTTCTCTCTCCCCCCTTTTTTTAAGATCATGAAAAATGGTCGTGTTTTGTGTTGTTTTTTTTTTTAACGTTTGGAAAAATAAGCTAGTGCAACCAACCTGGCCTGGACGTTTTTAGGTGTTACACTTTCCTTTCAGTGTGTCTGCTCTGCTAGTTTATGCACAAATACTGTCATTCAGATATCTACCCCTTTAATTATATTATTTGTTGAAAAATATGAAAATTTTATTAGCTTATTTTTTCCAAACATCTTAATGTCTTCTCTTTATAAATTTTCTTTTTATTTGATTATTTACAGTTTGATTGAGATATTATTCACATACTATACAATTTACCCATTTAAAGCGTTCAAGTCAATGATTTTTAGTGTATTCACAGAACTGTGCAACCATTATGACAGTCAATTTTGGAACATTTTCATCACCTCAGAGAAAGTCTTATACTTTTTAGTTATCACCCTCCTAGTCCCCAACTTCCTCTCTTAGCTTTAAGCATGTGCTATCTACTTTCCATCTAAAATATTTTCTTATTCTGCATGAAATCATATAGTATGTGGTCTTTGAACTGGCTTTTTTTCACTTAGCATGTTTTCAGGGTTCACCTGTGTTGCAGTGTATATCTGGTCTTCATTCTTTCTTATGGCCCCATGGGATTCCATTGTATGGATATACCACAATTTTTTATCCAGTTGTCTATTGATGGACATTTGGGTTGTTCCCATATTTTGACTAAAATGTGTAATGCTGCTAGAAATATTTCTATACAAGGTTTTGTGTGGACACGTTTTAATTTTTCTTGGGTATATACTTAGGAGTGTAATCATTTAATCAAATGGTAACTCTATGTTTAATCTTTTGAGAAACGGCAAAAATGTTTTCTTAAACGGCTGCACCACTTTCTACTTCCACTGGCAATGATTGAGAGTTCAAATTTCTCCATAGCCTTGCCAACATTTGTTATTATTTGAATATGTGAATATTTGATTCTAGCTATCCAGGTGGGTGTGAAGTCTCGTTGTGGCTTATATTTCCCTGAAGACTCATGATGTTGACAGTCTTTTTGTGTGCTTGTTGGCCATTTTTTTATCTTCCTTGGAGAAAAGTCTATTCTGTGGTCTTCCCCGCCTCCCCATTAGTGTCATTTATTACCCTGGTCTTAAACGGTCTTTTCACTTTTTACCTCTAATGTAATTTCATTTTTGCATAGCTTTTCCCCCCAAAATACATAGAACGTACACATATTTTGTGAGTTATTCCTTCCCTAGTCTTGTTCCCTGTGTGGAAACTTCTCTTGTAGGTCACAGGAGAATCTCAGATACAACAAGATGTTATGTCCACAAAATCCAGATTATTCTCCATCTTTTACCATACTACATTACACATAAACCACAGTGAAATATAGACTCTATTTTTTTTTTAAGATTTTATTTATTTATTTCTCAGAGAGAGAGAGAGAGGGAGAACACAAACAGGGGGAGCAACAGGCAGAGGGAGAAGCAGGCTCCCCACTGAGCAAGGAGTCTGATGTGGGACTCGATCCCAGGACTCTGGAATCATGACCTGAGTTGAAGCCAGATGATTAACCGATTGAGACACCCAGGTGTTCCTAGACGCTCTCTTTTTACCATTTCTCCTTGTTAGTGTTCATATTCTTTCAGTGTGGTGCAGTGCATAATGCCGGTATTTTATAGTTTTTCTCTTTGGACCTTTCTATTAAAATAAAAAAAAAAAGAATCATGTTTTTCTTTTTAGCTCATGAATGCTAGCTCATTTCCCTAGATTGAATTCATGTTAGGCAAACAAAACCAACAACTTTTCTTTGGTAGTTGTTGAATTTCTGATTTACTAGAGAGGTATTCTCCTTCCCCTGTTCCCATACACCATTTCTCTTATTCTCCAATTTTTGTACTACCTTCAATTTGTTTTATAATTTCCCTCCTCTATATCCATTGTATCAGTGTCACAACTATTCTTCATGCTTCCTGCACTGCATTCATTCATTTTTAATTCCCTTGTTTTTCTGCTTCTCTGTGGTGATTCCCAGAACTTGCAAGAAACACCTCCAAGAAGCCCTTCTGCAGGGCTGCATATGAAGTCTACATCCTTATATACACAAAATGCTGCTTCTAAAACCCAAAATACAAGAGTGCTGAGTGTGAAAATCAAAGGCTTGAGCTAGGAGAGGTTAAGATGGCGGAGGAGTAGGGGACCCCTTTTTCAGCCGGTCCCCTGAGTTGAGCTGGATAGGTACCAGACCAGCAGGAACATCCACGGAATCAGCCTGAGACGCAGGAAGATACATCTGTATCTCTACAAATGAACAACTCCAGCGCTGAGTATCGAAGTACGAAGCGGGGAGCCGTGAAACCGCGCACAGATATCAAAAGCTAAACAGNGGGAGCCGCCGTGTCAGGGAGCCAGGAAGCGGTAGCCACCTACACGGGGGAGCGGACAGACCGTGGACCCACACGCTTGAGACAGCAGACTGAGAAGGGAGCTCCGGGAAAGCACGCGGGAGGGCTGGCGGTTGGCGGGCCACCTGCACGGGGGAGCAGGCGGACTCTCGGACGGCACCCGCGAGACAGCAGA
>NC_048226.1:36154081-36160958 GCF_002007445.2 Ailuropoda melanoleuca
AAAACCAAGGCCATCTACTTATGTTATAATGAACATAAATGAACTTTCTGCCTAACATTAGCCCTAGCAACCAATCACACATAGATTAATGTGGATAAACCAGCACCAGTCACCCTTTCTTCAAAACAACTTATGTAAATCCCCTCTTTCCTCTTTAAAAACTCTAACTTTTGTCTCTCCAGAACCCATTTTTTATTTCAGTCAAGTCTGTGGCCCCCAGATTGCAATCCCTAAGACCCCAAGTAAACACACATATTTTATTTTGCAGCTTGCACTTTTGTCTTTCATTGTTTGACAGCACCATCCGTGTGGAAATTGTTTCTTCGGCTCATGGCCAGTATGTGAGCAACAGAGCCCTTGAAGAGCAAAGAAATCAGTCCGAGTGCTGCTAGTAGGTGGACCTCACCTGCAGTTCCTCACCTTCAGAAGCCATGAACAGGAAAGCAGTACATAATGGAGGGGGGCAAAATGGAGAGCTCACAGAATATCCATCAAGGCCTACTTTACGGGAATTGTGAACATCCTAGCCTGTGCCGCCTGTGCTGTGGTGCCTCTGCAGTGGCCCAGATAAAGAAAGCCTGCAGCTCTCCACTCTTCCCATTGACCAGGTTAGCATTTCTCACTGCCAGGAGAGCATGGATATGCTGTTGATGACGTCCTTGTCAGAGGACCCTGAACATATATGTGTGTGCTTGTGCATGTGTGTGAACGCATGTGTACATGGGTGTGGGGAGGAACATGTAACTCTTCTCCCATCCTTCCCCTCATTCCAGCCCTGGCCAGGAGTCTATGCTCTTATCTGACTCAGCTCCTGTGTATTTCCCCACATCATTGATACTCTAACATTTTAACTGGCTGTTCCTTCCCCACCCCCTATGCAGGAACATTCCTCCCACTGAGTTTTCCTAGGGGATCTGTAATAGCTTCCTCTGATTATTCTTGGACCTTTTCTATGTTGTCCTCATCAAAGCTGCCTCTGCATTTGCACTCAAACCACATATCTTTCCACCCTAAAGTTACATTATATTCCCTTGTCTCTCCTTTCCTCCTTTATAGCTGTATCAATTTAGTTTAAAGTCCCCATGACCCCTTTAGAATGACAGAGAAAAGCTATATATTATTTATGAAAGAGGTGAAAGGAGACAGGGACAAAGACAGCAAAGTAACATATAAATTACCAAAAAGAAAAAAAATGGGTGAAGTGAAGGATGTATTTCAGGTACTTATTTTTAGAGCTACTAGAGACACATACACCTACTATACAAATGTGCACACTCATAGCAATGTTGAAACAATAAAAATACAGGAGTCATTCACTTCTTCTACCACATAAGTCTTCAAATGTGCAGACTTCTCTGTTTTAAATCCCATCTAAAAGAAAAAGTTACTCTCTTGATCCTTCCCTATGTTTTCATAAATCTATTTCTCAGTGGCTCAACAGTAGCATGAAATAAGTATCATTGCACTGGTTCTAAAAATTTAAACCTTTTCATTTGATCCTCGTACAGAGTAGCAAAATGTTTAAGGTTGGTGCTAGTGCAAGTCTAACTGGCAATTTTATTAGTATGAACTGCACCGATAATGTTAACAAATGTTTATGGAGTGCTTATCACCTGCCAGGAACACTTCTGAGCACTTTACTTATTTTGTTTTATTTAAATCTCATTTCAGCTTTGTAAGGATGTATTGTTGCAGCTAAGTAAATTAAGGCACAGAGTTTGAGCAATCTGTCCAAGCTCCTCAGTAAAACATAAGGCAGAACATGATTTGTCTGCAGGGAATCAAACCACAGAGCTATCAGTCTCTACCACACCTTTATGCAACTCTTTAATAAGATACACTACTCTGTAGCATGCCATTTTCTATTTAAATTGACCCGAATTTACCCAGGCAAACATGTACAACATTAGGGGGCACCACATACATAAATACAATGTGAACTGTGTGCCTTGGAGAGAAGGGCAGTGATTGGGCCTTCAGCAACATGAAATTTCCATGGGATTGTTCTCATCCTCATAATACTTCTGAAATTCTAAAGTCTAGTCAACAGGTCAAAAGAAAAAAAAGTTTGATTAGAAGAGAAGTATTGGGGGGCCCCTGGGGGCCTCAGTGGGTTAAACGTCTGCCTTTGTCTCGGGTCATTATTCCAGGGTCCTGAGATCGAGCCCCACATCAAGCTTTCTTTTCAGCAGGAGTCTGCTTCTCCCTCTCCCTCTCTCAAATAAATAAAATCTTTAAAAAGAAAAAAGAGCAGTATTGGTATAATGCTTCTCTAACTCCAGTCAAAAATGCAGATTTCTGGGTCCACCTTCCAGTGTGTGGTGTCAGTGGGATGGCTAACAAGGATTTACAGCAGTACTGACACAGGCAGTGCCCTGAAGGTATAGGAAATGCTGTGGTTTGATATAGAGGAGAGCAGTAAGTGGCGACTGTATTGTCATCTCTGGCATGATCTCCCCCTTGTCTATTCCATCACTATAAAGCTTAAGCATGTGCTCCATTTTCAACCCTTGCTCTCCTATATTCACTTCATCCCTGCCAACTTGGCTGTCAACCAGCCTTCATAATTTTATGCTTGGGTGGGCTCCATGGTATATTTGCCTTGATGCTTATGGGTTGGCCCACATCACAGAACTGGGCTGTGGTGCTAGTCCCCTCTGAGGCAGTATTCTTTGAGATTGTTCATCAGCTACTACTTTGGGGCCATGACTTGAATTCCAGCCTGCATGGTACCCTGACTAGTAGCTAACATGGCTGTTTCCCACTCCCCTCCTTCCTATCTTTGCAGGAGACCTCCTTCACCAAGACAGTTCCTGTTGATTCTCTTGCTTTTATGTTTTGCCCACTCTATCAGGTTCACTATCCCTTCTAGACACCAACTCTCCCCCTGATTACTGTGCTTGATGTCATTTCTCTAGAAGATGGCTGTCCTCTAGAACTAGTATCTCAACCATCCAATGTGCCTAGAAAAGACTTAAATAACATGGGGAAGTAAAATATGATTTTATTTTAGATCCCAATTTGTCTTATATTTTTCTAAGGACAACTGAGTTGAACTACCTGTGGATAGATGCAGAATCCAAGGAAATATTATTAAAGGACTTGGGGGAGAGTAGGTTTTAAAGACACTGCCTTTTAGAAAAGGTCTTCTGACTCTAGAAAGAAAGATGGATTTTAGAACAGTAGGATTGTTTTCTTACTTATCTATGAAAAATAAAAGCATAATCCAAAGAGAAGACAAGAAGACATGATTTCTATTCTTAATAAGCTGGTAAGGCTGACTGAGGATATAACACTAAACTTGTTTGAAAATAAGAGGTGACAAGTGACAGGTAGAGATGCTACATATCACAGAATTTCAAAGGAGTTGGAGAAAAAAAACACAACAATAGAGGCAAGTCTTGAAAGGGCTCAGAAAAGAAAGAAAAATTGAGTTGAGCTGTAAAGGATGAAAATAATTTGGAAAAAAGAATCCCAAGATATCCTATTTAAATGTCATATAATATACATATAGGAAAATTGGGAGGAAAATGATCAGAGAAATCTACTTGCAAAGTTCAAAAACGGTTGAGATTCCTGAATGTCAGTATAAATATAAAAATAATAAACTTTATTGTCAAAGGGCAATAAGAAAGCTTTTTCAATATTCTTCAATTGACCTCTTTGAAGATAGCAGTAACAATAAGAATAAATGTTGTGCCATAGACCTTCCTTAGAGAAGTCCTCTTCAGATTTTATAAAGCTGTTTGCTTCAGTAAAATTCAATTTTTGTGTTCCATTTATTCAGCTAAAAGAATGATGATGATGTCACCATCAGGAATGTGGAACACAAAGTTTTCCAATTTCTATCAGAAAACTCAAAATCTAAATGGTGTAGAAATTGTAAATGCTGCGCAGAAGACATTTAAGCAACTTGCTGCACTTCAGTATGTAATTAGAAATCCTCCCTGCAGTCTTCTCAGATATTCAGACCTGCCAGGAACTAATTAGCTGCTGTGGCTATGGGAAGATGTGGCAACACAATTCAGTATCTGAATGGCTTCAAGGTACTTAATTTGAACAACAGAATTAGAGGGCAGCAGTTAGCAAGTGTATCAGCAGATGGAGTATGCTGCCCAAATGGTTCTTATTCAATTTCAAAAATGAATTGCCTGAAGATTTATTTTTGGATTTTTTTTCAACACTAAGAGAGACTTATATTGCAAATAACAAAAAGGGAAGCCATTATTCTGTGGTGCTGCCTTAGAAAAGCAAATATAGAGTTTCTAGTCAGCAGCAACATGTGAATGAGGATTAATGGTTTAGGACGTCAGGGTCTGAACAGCTAGGCTTCCACTAAGCCTGTGTAACTGAAGCAAATGACAATACCAGCCCACCTGCAAACAATTATCTTTGAATACTTGAGAAATATATTTCCGATCTATCACCTATTAAGTACCCACACCACTAGTTATTGGTTTTGACCACCACCCTGGCTGGTCTTAGAAGAGGCAATTCACTTTTTAAGTTTTACCTGAATCCCTTCTGTATTAGCCAGAGTTCTCCAGAGAAACAGAACTGACAAAAAGATTTATATCTACATGCCTATCCATATCGAGACAGAGAGAGACAGAGATAGACACACACAAGAAACAGAAACACAGAAAGAGACAGAGAAAGAGAGATTTATTTTAAGGAACTGGATCATGCAATTGTAGAGCCTAACAAGTCCAAAATCTGCAATACAGACCAGCAGGCTGGAGACCCAGGGAAGAAATGATGTTGTAGCTTGAGTCTGAAGGTCATCTGGAGGCAGAATTTCCTTTTCCAGGAGGGTCCGTCTTTTTCTAGTTAGACTGTCAACTGACTGGATGAGGCCCACCTACAATATGAGGAGTAATCTACTATACTCAAAGTCTATTGATGTAAATGCTAATCTCATCTAATAAATACCTTTACAGAAACATCTAGATTAATGTTTGACCAAATATTTGGGCACTGTGGCCTAGCCAAGTTGACAGACACTTGACTAAAATTAACCATCCTACCTTCTAAGAGAGAGTTTCAAATAAAATCTCTGTATCGGTCTACCTCATCTCCAGCTTTATTGTCTTTTACAGCTGGGGAGGAATCTAACTTTTGTTATGGTGCCAAGATCTTTAAATCTTTACATGTTATTTTATTTAATCTCCATGAGGTTATAGTCTAGGTGAAGAAACTGAGCCCCCCCAAAATTTCAAACCCAGATCAGTTGACTCAAAGCGAACTGCATCAGTGTTGCACTCCATGACACATCTTCTAGAACTGCCATGTGTTTTTTGCCAGATCTGCTCTGATTTCCTTTGTATCTTATCTCTGACTCATTTCTGATTTTCTCTGGAGTCAAAGACACCTACGGCTTCCTCCTCATCTGAGTTGACTGCTGCCTATAACCTACTCCAGCTAATCCTAGAAATGAGATAGATTGTTGTTGACGTGACCTATAGGGCTGTTTCTAAATCATGGCAATTCCGTGTTGCTCCAGTCCCAGCTTCACCTACCAGAGAACTGAAATAGAAGGTATTTGCATTGGTGGTTTCTGGCTGCTGTAACACAGTACCACAAAATAGGTGGCTTAAAACAAGAAAAACTTATTATCCACGGTTCTGGAGGCTAGTAATCCAATATCAAGGTGTGGGCAGGGCCTCCGGAGACACTAGAGAAGGATCTTTCTTTCCCTCTTCTTATCTTCTGGTGGTTGGTAGCAATCCATGGCCTTCCTTGACTTGTGTATCATCCCTCCAATATCTGCCTCTGTTTTCATATGCTCATCTTCCCTCTGTGTGTGTATATATGTCTCTGCGTGTCCTCTCCTCTTATAGGGACACCAGTAATTAGATTTAGGATCCATCTTAATCTAGTATGACCACATCTTAACCTAATTAATTACATCTGCAGAGATCCTATTTCCAGATCAGGTCACATTCTGTGGTTCTAGATGGATACAAACTTTGGGGGGTGGGACACTCTTCAACACAACACTGTTTAGTTTCTTAATTATGTGAACCTTACTGTTATATGTCATTTCTTTCATGGCGGTTCTTTATTATTTAGAGCTAACTTCTTTCAAGTGAGGCAATTAGATATGTACATGTAATACATCCTTTCATCTGTGACTCTAAAGCACTCTGGATAAATTTGAATTTTGTTTTTCAAAGAGTATCCTAAAACTATTAATTAGAATTTAAGATTATTTTCTACATTATGAAACATTTCAAGAAAAGTATGGGAAACAATAAAACTCACGCCTATATAACCATCACCAAGACTAAACAGATGTCCTCAATTTTTTGTTATTGATTAGTTTTAAACAAGAAATGGTAAAGACACCACTAAGCCTTACCTTTGTCCTTCTTAATCTCCTTCCATCCCCCAAAGTAACACCATCTTGAAGCTAGAATAAATCATTTGCATGTACTTTTGTGACTCTCTCCAATAAAAATTGTATCCATTAAAAGTGTAGCAGTATAAAAATTTATGTCAATTTTATCCTACCATGCGCATTCTTTTGCAACTTTTTTTTTCCTGGTTTTTTCTTGGTGTCTCCTCTAGAGAAACTTGTGTACAGTGTCTGCATAAGAATTTTAACAATTAAATGGAATACTACTGGGGTGCCTGGGTGGTTAGTTGGTTAAGAATCCAACTGTTGATTTCAGCTCAGGTCATGATTGTGGGATCTTAAGATTGGGCCCCACGTCAGGCCTATCACTCAGTGTGAGTCTGCTTGTCCCTCTCCCTCTGCTCCTCCTTGCACTCCCTCCCTCTCTCTCTCTCGAATAAATAAAAAAATCTTTTAAAAATATGGAATACTATCTAGCAGCTAAAGTAATTGTATAAAATACATAGAATTTAGAATTTT
>NC_048226.1:36161058-36252865 GCF_002007445.2 Ailuropoda melanoleuca
TTGTCATCCAAATCAACCATTCTGTTTAAACAAGAAAAGCAAGGCCTTAAGCAAAACCTCTTTCCCCCTAAATCTGAGACAGCTCCCTCACCTCTTCCAGTTAGTATATGACCTTTTTTTTAAAAATGATCGTCATTTTAATTTCTATGCTTTTTTCTATTAATTTCATTGTTAGAAGCTATCTCAAATAGTAAGAAAAATGTCAGTGTATAATGATGTACAAATATAAGAATTTTTCTGAAGTCACATAACTAGGTGTTAGGAAGTCAATACTCTAGTCAAATACTCAGTAGTTGTACTTGTGATTTTGAATAAATCAATTATGTAAGCAAGTATGAAAAGGAAAATGTTTGGTTAGTTTTGTTCTTAAAAATACATCTCAATGGGAGAAACACAACATTTGAGAATCTTCACTGTCTTTTATTGATGCCAAGCAAGATCCTGAAAATGAACACCTAACTACAAGCTACCATCAGCAGCTTTTTACAGAGATCTGGACATTCCAAATCATTTTTGCCAAACTCTTGTTAATTTAAAGCAATAAAAATAGGTAATTAATGTGTAAAGGCTGATTTTACCTGCCTGGTTGAATTTGGATCAAAATTATTACAGAAAAAATTGTATTTTTATATCAGGTACTTAATTCATACATTGGTTCAATAGGAGTTGCAACTTTGTAGTATTTCAGGATTTATAGTAGATATATCTGCTCTCATAACATTTTTCACATGACTGTGATTGATTTGTTGTGAAATTCTTGGTTACAATGCCTCAAATTCTACTCCTATGAGAAAATACGATCTATTTGTGGTGTATATTTGGATATACTTGTGTGTGTGTGTTAGTATATAGGATTGCTGCTTCAATCTCTGACCTGTGTGGGGCTTGGTGACAGGGAAATTAAGAACAAGCCCTCTAGGCGGAGGGAAGAAAGCAAGGGCAAAGGTCCCAGCAAAAGGGAGTTTGGCATCTTTGGGAATAAATAATTTTGCCTTGGCTGTAGTGGATACGGGAAAGGTGGTATAGTCAGAGAACTACGGACGGTTGTCTAGGCCAAGGTTAGGAATCTAGATTTTAATGTGAATCTACTGGGAAACCATGTTTGAGTTTTAAGTAGTGAAGTGACATGATCTAACTTATCTTTTAAAATGATTTTATTCCTTTTAACTTTGAATTATTGTTATTTTGGTAAATAACTTCTTTGCAAACTAGCCAGTAAGCATCTCAATGTCAGGAACAGGTTTCAGTTAATCTCTGACTCTTCCACTCATAACTGCTTGTGGTGATTGATTTTAGATGTCAACTTGACTGGGCCACAGGAGGCCCAGATATTTGGCTAAACAGTATTTCTGTGAAGGTGTTTCTGGATGAGATTTCATATTTGATTCTGTAGACTGAGTAAAACAGATTGCCCCCCAGTGTGGTTGGACCTCATCTGATCCATGGGTGGCCTGAATAGACTAAAAGAATGAGTAAGTAAGAACTTTCTCTCTGTCTGTATTTGACCAGTGACACTGCTTTGCTCTTGCCTTTGGACTTAAACTAGGACTGGAGCTCACACCATCCGCTCTCCTGAGTATGGATTTCTCATTCTCCATAACTGCATGAGCCAATTCCTTATAATAAACTTATATATTATATACATATATATTTCATATGCTTACAATATATAGCATCACACATGATATATATTATAAATTATAAAATAAATATATAATATTGATTTATATTTATCCATTATTATATTATACAACACATTACATACTATAATAATATAATTAAGAAATATGTTATATGACATTATACAATATTATATATTATTGTATTATATAATTACATATAATAGTACATAATAACATCATACATAATATATACTATAAATCCCCTATTGTTTCTGCTTCTCTGGAGAACCCTAATACACTACTCAACAAAATTATGACCAAGAGTAAACAATCATCAAATGTATGAAAGAATGAAGAATGAATGGATTACTGAATAAATCACTGACTATAAGAACAGAAATATTAATATGATTAGGATTAAAAATGCATATTGGACCAATTCTGATCACCTCTAAAAAGTGAATGGAAATGAATAGTGTTTACATTAGTGGGCACTTAAGATTTATTGTTGGAGATGTAATTAGTCCCTGAAATTATCCTTCTCCAGCAGTTTGTTTATTTTCTATTCCTTGCATTAATTTTCTTGTTTTACTTAAGTAATCTCTTGCTGATTAGCATGCATTTAAATAGCCAGGATAATTTGTTAAGTTACATCTTTATAGAGAGTTTAAATTATTGTAATTACATATTGTAACATACAATTATAAAATAAATATGATGTTATAAGAGTAACAATACATAGGATAGTGGCAATTAAATAAAATATTATAAACTTGGAATATTAATGCTACTAACTTGAACTCAAATATTATAAAAAATAAAAGCTGCAGAGTAATAACTTCTCATTTAACTCTGAATCTACTGTGTTTTATGTGCCCAAATGTTTTCCAAATGGGTACAATGTAATTAAAAAGATTTTTTGAAAGCCAAAAATTCTCTTTAAATGATGAAATCAGTGTATTAAAATATTCTCATAGGATTTCCAAATGTGAATGACAGCCTCAGATATTTTTGCAAAGTTTGACTTTCACTGTGCTATATTACAACAGATAACTCACAAATATATCTGTTACCATGTGGCAAAGATTAATCTGTATGTTTAGGCATGTAAACTGTTGTCAAATGTGTTTTCCAATCGTTGCTTCATCCCATGTGCTCTTCTGCATGTGGCCTGGCCACTCCCCATTAAGAGGTTCCTCTTGAATCTGGTCGGGTCTGTGATTGCTTGGACCAAAAGAAAACGGAGGAAGTCGTGCTGTACGTCAGAAAAGAACATTGACCTTGGCAACTTCTGCCTCCTGTTTTCTGGAATGCTCAACCTTAGAATCTATTCTCTTACTTAGAGTTATTTCCTCCATAGTATACTTATGATTACCTTACAGATTACATATTTAATCAAATATATATTTATTTAATGTTTGGCTGCCTCCAAAAGAATATAAGCTGCTTTTCACTGCCAAATCCCTAGTACATGACAAATACTCAATAAATATTTGTTAAATCAAAAAAAATAATGCCTGGAAGGGAAAAACCCCACCCGGCCTGAAATCATGCCTAGTCTGAAGGACTAGAATCAGTGGAAGCTTCAGGCCCAGATAGAACTCCTGGTTTCCTGCAGTTGAGACCAATGATGATAGATGAGAATAAGACTCTAAGAAACAAACTACCTTTCCAAGAATGGAGTTAGTAGAACCCAATTTCCTTTCTTTTTACATTCAATAGTGAGAAGGAGTTAAACCCAAGAGGAAGGGATTTTTTTTTTTTCTGTTCAGCCTGATATGCACAAAATCCTGACACATATAGGCAATGGTATGTTTCTACAAAATGCAGACTTAAGTATGCTGCTAACTTCACCAACATTAATGTAATAAGCTCTACTTTTTAACATGGATAGAACATAAAAATACTTCATATATACAAGAGAAAAGCAAGCTTCCATTTTGGGTGACAGAGTAACCAGGATCAGACCTACCTTTCTACCCTAAACAACTATCAAACTCTGCTAAATATATGAAGCAACCATTTTTAGCACTGGACAGTAGGCAGCACAAGACTATGACTCATAAAGAAGAAAACATGAGATAAGCATTGACTCTGCCCTCTGCCTGGGAGTGCTATGTAGATTCCAGGGTAGGAAGATGGAAAATGGAGAAAAATGGCCCCACCATTTTTCACAGTGAGGCGAGTTTACGAAATGTAGGTATTGGGTGTGAGGAGGAAGGAGCTGTGTCCTTTTTATGACCTAACCTGGGAGTCACTGGTATCATTTCCGTCATAGTCAGAGGCCCTCTCAGATTCTAGGGAAGGGAACCTAGGACTCATCTCCTGGTGGGAGAAATGTTAATGGCACATTGGTGGAAGAGCTTGTAAAATGGGGAAGCTTGCTGTGGCCATACAATTTGCTATAATAGTAGTAATTACAAAGAAATGGACTAAGCATTTTGTCTCAAATCTGATTCTCCAGGATATTTTACATAAAAATCAAGGAACACTTAGTGAACATTTGCTGTATTTGGAACACTGATTTCCCCTTTAGAGTTCATGGAGTTCACTGACAGAAGCAGAAAATAAGAGAACGCATAGAACTTCTCTTCCACAGTCCAGTGTGTCCTATGTGAGTAGGGCCAACAGTGCACACTCCACACACTGGAGAGGCTGTGGGTCTTCAACTAAACTGACAAGTGTTAGCCTTCACACTCCTTTCGTTCCAGCAGCTACATGAATTAGACTCCTACATTTCAAGATGAAACTGAATGTAGCCAATAACCACCCCAGTAACCACCTTAGCTGGTAGTTCCTTATTTTATAATCACACATTACTATGATCTTCTCCTTCTCCTCCTCCTTTTTGTCATGAAGTTGGCTTTACTTTATTCAACAGGATTAAATTTCCTTCTGTATATCTTTGCCTTTGGACACAATCATTACCTGAAAGGCAAGATTCTTTGCTTGCATTGGGATTGTCATTTGTTCTCTTTAATCATTATATTTAACCTTCAACGGCACTTCCCTTTAATAATTATATTTAATCTTCAAAGAGTTGCATTTTTCATGTCCTTGGAGAAAAGACATGTGAAAGGGAAAGTGCCAGCATTACTTAAGTCACAAAAGGGCTTTGTTAATTCACTTGTGCACACTTTCCAATTTACGTTTTCCTAGATATAGGCCAGAAAGTATAGATATTATAATATCATGAAGCTATTAGTTTAATATTTAAATGGTAAAAGATGATATACAAAGAGAACAAGAGCAGAAGACATAATACTTGGATTTTAGCTTGGCCCTTAGTAGCTCTGGGTAGGTCGCATCATCTCCCTGAGCCCCTAATTACTTATGTGTAATATACATATGTCAGACCAGATCATTGCTAATGTGTGCATTTCTAATGCCAAACTTGAGAATACCTTAATTGTTTTAGTAATACCATCAGTCTGTTTGAATTTTATGTGACTTCAAAGACTCTCTTCTCTATATATATATGGATTTTTTTCAGCAAATAGATTGAATCTATGATTTTTCATGAGTATCCATAAAAATATAACATTTGCTGGCACAAATTTTGATTTAGCTGCACTTTATCAGGAATGTATTAATACACAAAGTAGTGATCTATGGGCTAAATCCAGCTCACCTCCTTTTTTTGTCAATAAAGCTTTATCAGAGCAACAACAACCATTTGTTTATGTATTGTCTATGGCTCTTTTGTGCTACAAATGGCAGAGGTGAGTGGTGGAGACAGAAACCATAGTGCTACAAAGCCCAAAATATCTACTCTTTCCAGCCCTTTACCAAAAACATTTACAAGTCCTTACTTTAGGACAAAGGAAATCAAACCCAAAAATGAAAGTCAAAATATTCATAAATTCTCATCCTTAATTGAAATACCTCTGGTGGAATGTAGGTACTTCAAAAGAGTTCCTAAATCCTTAAGAAGTTCTGAAACAAAAAGCACTTTAAATTTAAGCCAGTAGACATTTTTCAAGTATGCCATAGTAATGGGAATGAGTATGGTGCCTTGGGATACAGAATAAGTTTGTCCCTAACTAAAATAGCACTTTCTGGTGACTTAATGAGGCTATCCAGGCAACTTATCTTTATCACATCATTTTTCCTATGCCCCTGTTAATCCATTTATTAGTCTTTTATAAGTAGCAAAAATAATCTAGGGTTTTCAGTGCCCATCAATAGCATCATTGGCTCAAATTAATCACAGTGACAAAAACAAACAAAAGAACTTCCTTCAAACTGAGGACACTGATACTATATTACTGTGATTACTCTGATTCATTAAGAAAGTGACTTTATAGATTAAGTGAAATTTTTAGAGTACAAGTTACTACATTATCCTAATTTCATTCATAGCTTTGGTTTTTGATTTGAAAGACCTTGACATTCTCTAAGAGCTACCAAATTGTACTGGAGGAGGAAGAAGGGTGAGACATAACTATAAACGAAGTACCGAAAAATACACATACCCAAAGCAGGATATAATTGCTACATGAAAACAACACATAGGCATAAAACTCACCAGAAATTCAAATGTAAGGAATATTGAAATTAAAATTATGTTATTTTTGTGTCCTAGAGATCCTATTTTAAGAGGCTCTGATACTCATTCATTTCCTTTTTTAGATGCACTCAGCCAAATCATGTGAGTGTATTACTGACATGTGGCAGTCCCAGCCTGGAAGGACTGCATAGACAGTGATAACTACTTGTGGTCCATGTAGAAAATGAATAACCTTAATATGGCTCATTATACATTTGCATAAACACAAATTTAGTTCATTCTGACAACACAGCAGGATACATCATCAGCAAGAATTAAATGGGCTTAGAGGTGGGGGGTAATGTGAAGGTAATTTTCTCCCTTAAACTATAAATGTTTTTTCTAGGTGTTTTTAATACTTAAAAATTACTCCTGCAGAGAACATAATCTGCCACTGCAAATCATTTGCACATGATCTGAGGGATGGAAAATGAAAGGAACTTTAATATGTATCAAACTTTATTGTTACTTTTATGATATAACTAAATGTACATAAGAAAGCACCACTGTAAGCTATAGCTAACATAAATGGGCAATTCTAACCTAAAAGCCATAGCATAGGACTGTATGTGCAAAATAGATCATTCTGATGGTCCTAAGTGCTCCATGGGCTTTAAATATTTTATACCTTCCCTATTTGTTAATGTTTCCAGTCAAACACAGTTACAAATAGGAATACAGCAGGCTGACTGAGGCAGTGGTTCAGGAAATCAGGCATGTAATTTAATGGATGATGGATAAAGTTAAGTTTAATTTCTAAACTTGGCTTTCATGAACCTATTTTTCAAACAAAAAATTTGAATGCTTTTATTGTTTTGTTCAAAAGGAACCTATCCTCATTATAGAAATTCAGACATGACAGAAAAATATGAAATACATAAAGTAGAAAATGTACCATCCCTTTGATTATCTACCCCTCTCTCAGCCAGAAAACCAATTGTTAATTTGTTTTAATATGCATATACTAATATAAACATAAACATATATACTATGTAAGGAAATGCATACACACATATCTATNTATACATATATATATATATATACACCTATGTAAGGAAATGCATACACACATATCTATTTTTTTTAAATAGATTTTTTAGAGCAGTCTTAGGTTCACAGCAAAACTGAGCAGAAAGTAGAGACTTCCCATATAGGCACAGCCTCTCCCATTATCAATGTCCTGCTTCAGAGGGATACATTTGTGGTAACTGATGAATCCACATTGGCACATCGTTATCACCCAAAGTCTGTATTTTACATTAGGCTTCACTTTTGGTGTTATATATTCTACACATCTGGACAAACGTATAATGACACTTATCCATTAAAGTAGTGTCATACAGAATAGTTTCACTGCCTAAAATACTCTTTATGTTGTCTGTGCCTCCCTCCCTCCATCTTAGCCCCTTGCAACCACAAATTTTTTTCACTGTCTCCACAGTTTTACCTTTCCAGAATGTCATATAGTTAGATACACAGTATGTAGCTTTTCCAGATTGACTTCTTTCCCTTAGTAATACACATTTAAAGTTTCTTCCTGTCTTTTTATGGTTCGATAGTTCATTTCTTTTAAGCGCTGAATAATATTCCATTGTTTGGATGTACCAAAGCAATATAGATGTCTTTTTTTAAAAATAATTGGACTATAAATTCTATCACGGAAATGGCTTTTTTCATTTTATTATCTTTTTATTTATTATATAACTTTCTGTGTTAGGGCCAAAGGATCTTTTACATTTTCAAATACCTTTAGACTTACATCAAAGTTGCAAAATGGTATAGAAAGTCCTCTTCACCCAGTTTCCTCTGATGCTATCCACGTACATAACCATAGTTGAATTATCAGACCTAAGAAATTAACACTGATATACTATTTACTAAACTATAGGCATTATTCACATTTAATCCGTTTTCCCCCAATGTTCCTCTTTTCTGTTCCTGGGTCCAATCCAGGATCCCGGAATGAGTTAAACTGTTCTGCCTTGTCAGTCTCTCCCAATCTGCTACAGTTCCTCATTCTTTACTTTTTTCATGACCCTGACATTTCTTATGTGGCTGGTCACATATTTTATAGAATTTCTCTCAATTTAGATTTGTCTGATATTTTCTCATAATTAGACTGAGGGTTTTATATTTTGGCAAGAATGTCATAGAAATAATGTTTCCCCTTCTTGGTACATAATGTTGGCATGACTTATTACTAGTTCTCTTAACCTTAGTCACTTGAATAAAGAGGTGTCTGCTAGGTTTCTCCACTATAAAATGACTATCCTTCCCTTTACAACTAACAAATATCTTGGCGAAATATTTTAAGGCAAGGCTAATATCCTATTTCTCTATAAAATTTTCACCCATGAATTTCAGCAACCATTTGTGGAGCTTGCCTGTAAACATTATTACTGCAGTGTTTCCCTCATTTTTATATTTTGTAATTTTATATTTTGTTCAATTCTTCTACGTCTATTAATTAAAATTCTTTAGTTAAAAAAAAAAAAACAACCTGTCCCTTCTCTGCCGTTCATCCATCCACCATCCACCCAACCATCCATCCATCATCCATCCATCCATCCATCCATATATATCTATGGACTCATGGATAGTTATTTGATTCTATGGGTTATAACCCATTACTATCATTACTTATTTTATTGATCAGTTTCTCCAGCTTTGGCCAATGCTGGATCCTTCTAGTTGGCATCTATGTACTTCTGACTATGGCTTTGTGCTACAAGTGCTTCCTTATTTTTTGGCACCACAAGATGTTCTAGGCCTGTCTTGTATTTTCCCTGCCCCAGTGCTGGAATCAACCAGGTCTCCAAGGAGCCCAAGTTCCTTTTATTGGAAAATTGTATTTAGAAACCAAGATCTGGGGCGCCTGGGTGGCACAGTGGTTAAGCGTCTGCCTTCGGCTCAGGGCGTGATCCCGGTGTTATGGGATTGAGCCCCACATCAGGCTCCTCCGCTATGAGCCTGCTTCTTCCTCTCCCACTCCCCCTGCTTGTGTTCCCTCTCTCGCTGCCTGTCTCTATCTCTGTCGAATAAATAAATAAAATCTTAAAAAAAAAAAAAAAAGAAACCAAGATCTAGGCAGTAATATACTCATTCAACAGGCATTGCACATAGGCCCTCTCAGTGAACAAAGCAAGGAAATATATGAAAGTATAGTAATCTTCATGTGCATACACACATGTATATATGCATGGACGCATGTATATGCACATATATATACACTTATCCACATATGCATACATATACATGTGTATGTGCACGTATATATTTGAATCAGAGGTATCAATATTACCTCACGTGTGTGTATGTGTGTGTGTGTGCGTGTGTGTGTGTGTGTGTAGCCATGAGTTAATATTGATACCTCTGATTTAAATCAAATACCACAAAGTTCCTTCTAGATTCCTTTTCTTTACCTTATTTCTAACTAACTACTTTGTTAGTAAGAAATCTGGCTCTTTTCATCTGTTACATATATTTACTTATCTGTTTCATGCTAGTAAACACATGAAGTACTTACAGAGCTAACATATACACTTGCAAGAAATAGATACACTAACTAGAATACAGTATTTCTGTACAAATTTTTTGTTGTTGTTACTGTTCCTTTTTTTTTGGCTTTAGCCTCACAGAGCTCCATTAAAATACTGTTTTCCAAAGTTAAGTAGTTTATTTTCTTTTCCATACTCTTCAATGTGATTATGATATGTTTGTAATATATGGGAATTATGCATGTATAATTACTGGGGTTTTTTCTGTTATAACAAATCCTTGGTTCTACTGTGGTTCTATTCTTTATAACAATGTTTTTCTTTCATTTGTGGTCACGATTTTCTGAATTTGTGTTTTATTTTGTTTTTGCATGTCGTGTAGTGTCTTATTGCATATTGAAACTTCTGCATTAAAAAAAGAAACCAGTAGGCAGGAAATCAATGATATTTAATTTCAGAAAAGAGGATATCTCTTCCTCAGCAAGATCTGATCTAAGTTCTTATTGAAATGGATCTGATATAGGTTGAGACTTTTGTTCATTTAATTCACTCCTGGCTTCAAATGTTTTGAGGGTAAGATCAAGAATCCACATTTCAGGGGCGCCTGGGTGGCACAGCGGTTAAGCGTCTGCCTTCGGCTCAGGGCGTGATCCTGGCATTCTGGGATCGAGCCACGTCGGGCTCCTCTGCTATGAGCCTGCTTCTTCCTCTCCCACTCCCCCTGCTTGTGTTCCCTCTCTCGCTGGCTGTCTCTATCTCTGTCAAATAAATAAATAAAATCTTAAAAAAAAAAAAAAAAGAATCCACATTTCAGAAGGAATTGGGGTCTGTGGACTGTGAACTCTCAAGATACTTTTTATGTTTTATGTATAAAACATCCCCTTTTGGGGATGCTGGTGAGTTCTCCAACTATACCCTGTCCATAATTATGCATTTCAGGAGACTGTTACCTGACTCTTTGTTTTGGCCTCAGCATGTAGCATATTTCCATATATTTGGAGCCCTTTGGGGAAAGAATTATGGATGGCTGAAGAAGCATTTTGGTTCTGGGGATTTTTGAAATAGAATCCATCTTGCCATCAGGAATGCTCCTTTAGAAGTCTGGGTAGTTTCTTTTTACTTACGAATTGCCCTTTGTCTATAGAAGATTTTATTTTTTGTCCATTCTGCCCCAAGCATAAAAGTAAGCTGTTTTCTCTTTTTCTAGGAAGCATTAATTTTTCTCAAATTTAGTTCTTTTAAAATTCTCTGTACCTTCAGATTAAAAAAAAAAGAAAACTTGAAAATCTTTAAAAGAACAGTGACTTTTAAAAAGTCATCCAAATTCGTTTGTTGTTACAGTGAGAATCACAGCTTCTTTTGACTCTTTAAATGCTAACCAGACATAGAAGTTTAACCCCAGTTCCCTTGTTAGTAATAAAGAAAGGAAAGAGACGGTATGCCATTTAGAGAAAAATGGGAGAGGGCAGCAAAGGGGGAAAATGCACATGTATATATATTTTATCTGATGAACTGAAATCCATATACAGTTGACCCTTGAACAATGTAGTAAAAAATCCATGTATAACTTTTGACTGCTCCAAAACTTAACTAGTAAAAGCCTACTACTGATAGGAAACTTTACCAAAAACATAAACAGTTGATTAACACATATTTTGTCTATTATATGTATTATGTACTGTATTCTTATAATAAAGAGAAAAGAGTTATTAAGAAAATCGCAAGCAAGAGAAAATACATTTACAGTATTGTACTGTATTTACTGAAAAAATTCACTTGTAAGTGGACCTGCATAGTGCAAACCCATGTTGCTTAAGTGTCAACTGTATGTGCATACACATACACACATATATATGATTATATACCAACCATATATATATATATATATATACACACACATATATATGTGTCAGATTAAATACAAAGATGTTGTTGGAACAGAAGTATTTTTAGTATAGTAAAGAAAAAAATCTTTCCTCAATACAGGTAGGTATTTTACCAGATCTCAACAACAAACACAAATTGTTTTTTTGTTGATTGCACCTCATTTTCAGTGGCAATGGTGGTTCTATGCAAATATACTGAGGAAACTATGTCAAGAAAGTATCTGATAACATCTGTCTGAAAACGTTCAGAGCATTCAACACTTGAATCTATGTGGGAAAGAACAAGTGTAAATGTTTCTAAATTATACTGAAGGCGTATGGAAACTGCCAAGTCTGACTTGGCAGGTACAATGTGAGGGAGACACAGTCTGTGCATGGAATATTTTTCTCTGAATGGTGAATGCTGCATGCAAAGACCTTTGAGGAAAGTATATTTGTTAGCCATGCACTGGTGCTTGTGTTTTAGTTTGGACTTTTTATTTTACCCTCAAATACTGCTAAGTTTGGTCTTTCTATGAACTAAAGAAATGGACTGAAAGGAGTCAAAATAATATAAACAGAGAAGTTGGAGCTGCACAATAATTCTCAAATAGTCTTCTAAAAGGCACCACACCTCTGTTATTACTAGGTTTATGAATAGTAAACTGCACATAAATGAGTCTTCCTTATGGAAAGAGAATACATTTTGGAAAACAGTGGAACTTGGATATATATCCAAGTATGTCCTTTGCCCGCTGGATGACTTTTGACCTGATGCACATTAAAGGATATAACCCTTTTAAAAACTTAAAACCCTCCAGAACTTCCTACTGAGATTACTTAACACGTTCTGCAAGATTGAACTACGCTCTCCAGTCTAAGTTGGACTACACAACGTTTAATTTTTATAGCACAGCCACACTGGTCTTCTCTCACTTCCCCAAAGCTCAGCACTCCTCTAGCATTCCAAGGATAGGAAACATTGGAAATGTCAGGTAGCAATACTTGGAGAACACACATTGGTCATTTCAAAGACCTGGCCTTCAAAGGTGACAGTCATGCTTGGCAGAAGGATTCCTGACACTCACTTTGTAGTAAACTTCATTGGTGTGAGACAAGAAGAGGGCGAATACAGCAGTTGTCTTTGGGTGATTCTGACTGACAGAGCAACCTAAGAGCTCAAAGAATTTCAAATAACTTATGTGCTTATGTACATGGAGGGGATGAAAGAGTATGCTCACAGAACTGTCATTTGAACATAACATTAATGTTACTTTTTTTGAGATCACAGGAAAGAGTTAATGAACACCTATATTCCAAGTATGAAAGGACTGTTAAAAGCTAAGGTAAAACAGATCACTGGTTTCTGCCCTTCCATGTAAAGATGTTGGATGTCATCACTCCTGAAAAGCAGAACTGAAAGTCAATGACTTTTCTTGGAGCCACTGAAAGACTAAGGTTGCTGGGCAATTCACCATCACCAAATCCAAGAACGATGACTACATAGTCACAACCAAGATCTGCCTCCCTGGGGCAGACACTGCTGGAGCCATAAACTGGTAAACTGCACTCAAATGGTAACTTTGGTGAACTGATATGGTGGTTCAATGAGAAGAAGCTTAAGTGAGAGAATTCTGGTGCCCCTATTCTGAGGGGCATCCTCACATTTTTGTGGATTTTAGTTTCTGGAAACCCAAGTTCTCACGGTGAAGTGTGAAGAAAAACTTCCTCTTCGCTCAGGCAGGGGAGGGGAAGAGTAACCATTATAAAATATGACCAGAACATTCTCAAAAATGAAGACCAACTCTTCAAGGGGAAAGCCCTTAGCAGATCATCACCCTACCTGAGAGAAAGGCAGTTCTCTGATACCAGTTCCTTCTAGCTTTCCAGGCTCACCTAAAAGGAGAGAGAAAGCAGAGAGACATTTGCAAAGGTCACATCCCAGGGACACCATCCCACTAAAAGGCTGACATTCATTTGTAAGATTATAGAGCCCTTCCCCTAGTTTACCACCATATCAACAGGGCTTCAGTATAGTAACTGGGGATTACAGCTGAAAGAGATGCAAAATGCAAATTCTATCTAAAAGGAGTTCATAGCAAGGCTCAATGTCAACAAGGGAGACAAAAGCCAGACGAAATAAAGCCTCTGGCACCACAGACTAAGGTAAACATTAAACACAGCCTGACTCCAAGCCTGATTAACATAAAACCTCATGCTGAAGGCCTATTTATCTCAGTAAATAAATAAGAAATACAGATTTCTCATCAGAATTCATGCAAGGAATAAGACAAGTAATGAATATTTAAAGTATTGAAAGAGAAACAACCCACCACCTACACTTCTATGTCCAATGAAACTGTCCTTTAACACTGAAGGAGAAAGCCCTTCTCAGACAAAAACTGAGGAAATTTATTACTAATAGACCTGCTTTGCAAGAAGTGAATAAAAGGAGATCTTCAGGAAGAAAAATGATATAGGTTAGAAACTCAGACAACCATATAACAAAGGAAGAGCATTGGAGAAGGAATAAATGAAGGTAAAATAAAATATTTTATTTTTCTAATCCTTGATTCATCTAAAAGATGTTTGTTTACAGTGATACTAGTAATAGTCTGATTACAGCAATTGGCTAAGTGACACAAATGATAGCATTAAATGACAATAATAAAGGACAGGAGGAGGAATGGGGAATACTCTGTCATAAATTACCTAAACTACATGTAAAGTGGCCTAGTGTTATTTGTGGTACATTTAGATTAGTGTAAATATATATTGCAAATTCTAGAGAAACCACCAAAAATTTTAACAGAAATAAAAATGATATGCTAAGAGAGGAGATAAAACCAATCATATAAAATGCTCAGTTAAAATCAGAGAAGACAGAAAAGAACAAGGGGGAAGAAAAAAAAATACTCCAAGCAGAAAAGATTACAATTACGGTAAATATTAAATTAGCTATTTAAGTAATCCTTTATTTTTTTATTAAAAATTTTTTTAAAAAACTATTTATTTATTTACTTATTTTAGAGACAGGTGGGGGTGGTAGAGGGAGAGGGGGAGAGAATCTTAAGCAGACTCCATGCTGGGAGTGGAGCCAACACAGGGTTTTATCTCACAACCATGAGATCATGACCTGAGCCAAAATCAAGAGTCAGATGCTTACTTGACTGAGCTACCCACGCGCCCCTAAGAAATCCTTTTAATGTGAATTCGTCACCACACCAATTAAAAGATAGATTGTCAAGAGGGATAATCAAGAATAAATTTAACTATATGTTGTCTACAAGCACCTCACTTTAAGTACAAATACTCAATTACTTTCAAAGCAAAGGAATGGAAAAAGATATACTGGGATAACATGAATCTAAAGGAAGATTGAGTAGTTATATTAATTTCAAGAAAAATAAGACTTCAAAAATAAAAGAATTTTCAGAGATAAAGAGTGGTATTATATAATGTTAAGATGTCAGTTCTCCAAGAAGGAAGAATATAATAATCTTAAATGTATAGGTACCCAACAGCAGACTGTCAAAATATAAGAGGCAAAAATTGATAGAACTACAGGCGAATAGACAATTCCATTATTCCAGTTGGAGATTTCGGTACCACATTTTCAGTATTGATAGGTAAGACAGACAGGAAAGACTTAAGGATATAATTGACTTGAACAACACTATCAATCAACTGTATCTAACTGACATTTATACACTACTGCCTCGAACAACAGCAGAATAAACATTTTCCTCAAGCTTGCATGCAACATTTATCAAGATAGACCTCATTCTAGACCATAGAAAATACTTTACGTATATTAAAAAATAGAAGTCATACAAAATGTGTTTCAGACCACAATGGAGTTAAACCAGAAATCAGTTAACAGAAAGACAGCAAGAATAGCCCCAAATATTTAGAAATTAAGCAACATATCTAAGACACATGAGTCAAAGAAGTCTCAAGAGAAATTTAAAAATATTTTGAGCTAATGAAAACACAACTTGTTAAAATTTGTGTAATACATTAAAAGCATTGCTTTGAGGGAATTTTATAGCATTGAACGAATTTATTAGAAAAGAAGAAAGTGCTAAAGTCAATAATTTATATTTCTGCCTCAGGAAAACTAGGGAAAGAAGATTAATTTATGTCTAAAGCAAGGAGAAGAAAAGACATGTTAAGAATTAGAGCAGAAATCAATGAAAATGAAAATAGGAAAACAATAGAGAAAAATCAGTAAACCTCAAAGCTGGTTCTCTGAAAAGAGACACAAAATTATTGTCTCTATCTAGATTACTAAGAAAAAAAAATAATACACAAATAACCAATACCAAACGTATAAAAAGGGTTTATCACTGTGAATCTCATGGACATTCAAAGAAAAAAACAAAGACCAAAAAGAACTCTATGTCCATAAATTTGATAATTTAGATAAAATGGACCAACTTCTCGGAAAACACGAATTACCAACACTTACACAGGAGAAATGGATCATCTGAATAGATTTATGTATGTTTAAGAACTTGAAGCATTAATTTAAAATCTTCAAAAAAAAAAAAAAGAAAGAAAACACCAAACCCAGATGTTTTAGTAGTGAATTCTACTAAATATTTAAGGAAGAATTGATACCAATTCTCCACAGTCTCAACCAGAAAATAGAAACAAAGTGAACACATCCTAATTCATTCTAACCAGCATTATTCTAATGTTAATAAAAATATTATGAGCAAGAAAAACTGCAGACCAGTATCTCTCAAGAATACAGATGTAAAAATCTTCAACAAAACATTAGCAAATAGTATCCAACAGTGTATGAAAAAAATCTACATATTACAATGAACTGGGATTTATTCCAGTTATGTGAGATTGATTCAACATTTAAAAATTGATCAATGGAATCTTCCTATCAACAGACTCAAGACGAACAATGATACAACTGTATCATTCGACACAAAAAAAGATATGACAAAACTGAACACCCTTTCATGATAAAAGGTCTCAGAAAACTAGCATTAGAGGGGAACTTCCTCAGTTTGATAAACTGTCTCAAAAAGCAACAGCTAACATCACACTTAATGGTGAGGAATTGAACATTTTCCCTTTGTGCTCATAGACAAAACAAGCATGTTCTCTCATCACTTCTAGTCAACATTCTACTGGAATTCCAAACTACTGCAATAAGACAAGACAGGAAAAGAAAAAATATTCAGATTGGGAAACAAGGAATAAAACTGTTTTTGCCCACTGATGACATGACTCTTCATGTATAAAATCCCAAAGAATCAACAAAATAAAATTCCTGGCTCTAATAAGAGGTATAGCGATATTATTCCTTCAAATATTTTTTGGCTTTTCTCCATTTTGGGGACTCAAATTAAACATGTTAGACTGCTTTACATTTTCCCACAAGTTGTAGAGGTGCACTTAATTTTTATACTTGTTTTTCTCTCTGTGCTTACCATCTAATTTTTGCTATGTCTTAAAGTTTATTGAAAAAAGTTTTTATAAATATCTGATAACATGTTAAACCTCTAAAGGATTTTTCACCTCCTACACTGTATTTTTCTTGTCCAGAAATAACATTTGGCTCATTTTTATGAATTCTCTCTCCCTTGACTTTAGGTTTACATTTTCTTTAAAGTTTTTATGTATTTATTAATTTATTTTAGAGAGAGAGAGAGAACATGTGTGTGCCTGTGCATGAGTGGGGGGAGGGACACAGGGAGAGAATCTTCAGGCTGACTCTCCACTGAGCACAGAGCCCAATATGGGGCTTGATAGCCATGACCCAGGAGATCATGACCTGAGTCAAAACCAAGAGTCAGAACCTCAACCAACTGAGCTACCGAGGTGCCCCTACATTTTCTTTAAATTCTTAATTATGTTTGTAATTGCTGCATTAGAGTCCTTCTCTATTGATTCCATCATGTCTGTCATATTTGGTTCTTTCTATAGTCTAATTTTTCTTCTGGTTGTGGCTAAGACTGTCCTCGTTTTTCATATTCTAGTAAATTTTAATTGGGTGCCAGCCATTTTGTTTGTTGCATTTTTGTCTGGAGTGTTTTGTCTTCCTTTAAAAAGTGTTGAAGTTTGTCTTGACAGGTGTTATTTGTGGAGCAGCTTGATCCTTTGGAGGCTTATTTTTAAAACTTTTTAGGGTGGGTCCACACTAAGTTTACTATAGGTATAAATCAGCCTTATTGCTGAGAGGTGATTCTCCAGATTTCTCTCCTCAATAGCCTGATTGTTCAAGTTAGGCATCTTCACTATGGCAGGTTGTAACCTGAACATCTTATAGCACTGGGTGATCTCTGAGAATTGTTTATCTTATAACTAAGAGTATATCTTTGCCTGACTTCAGGGTATTTATCCTATACATGAACAAATTAATGTTCAGCAACAAACTCAAGTGGCACTCTCTACAGATTTCTGGTACTTTTTTTCTGCACAGATCTCTTCTCTTTGATGCTCTGTCTTTAAACTTTTGGCTACTATAGCCTCATCAAAATGCAACTTCTATCTTCTAAATTCAGCAAGCTCTGCAAGGTCTGCTCTTATATTCTGATTCTTAAAGTACCTCCATGAAAAAGGATGACTTGTAAGCTTCTTTGTTTATTTTAATTTTCTCAGGGATCACAAGCCTATAGCAGCTGTTGTCCAATGTGTAAAAATCACCCGTTTCATAGGTTGTGCCCAATTGTTTTTCTAGTTGTTTTTGCCAGAGGGCAAAATTTGATACGGGTTACTCCAACATGGTTTACTGTAATATTGTAGCTTTTCTGGCTTATTGTCCTTGTTACAATCAGAAAAGCCGTCTCCTGAGTCATTTTGCCTTCTGGCTAGATGTTAAACTCTTGCAAATATAAAGAGGTTCCATGAAATTATAAATTGTTATTCCACTTGGGGTTGTGCCATTCTGCTATAAGAGTTGTGAGTGGTCTCTTGCCTGTCTCTGAGTGAGGGAGATTTAATTTCCTAGTTCAAAATGTACCAAGTGATCAGACAAGACTTAGGGCACAGAGTAGCGGTTAGTGCTGAGCCTTGATCAAAAATATAAAGACGATGTGGAGCTAAGTGTTGAGCAAGTCTTAAATGCATTGTAGTTTTCTAGATAGCAATATTAAGGGACACAAATACTCATATTTCTTGGATTCCTTGCTGCATGCTCATGTTGAGACATAATCTACTCTTTGGTGACATAAAATCCATATTCAAATCACACGGTCTAGGACAAATGGTAATTTTTAAAGTGTAATACCCTTCACTTAGGCTATTCCCCATGAAAAGATCAGAGACAACATGACAAAGTATAAAGTATAATATTATAAGGCATAGAAAAGCATGCTAATGTACCATGTCTTTCTCAGGTAACTGAAGCATATTCCCTTGATTTACATCAGTGTCACAAAGACCCTTTCTTTCTTACACAGTAGTTCACTAAAATAATTCTCTAGCAATGAGAATTAAAAAAATACTCCCCAAATTTCTTCTTTAAGGACCTCAAAATGATTGAAGAGGGCTAGGTTGAGTTATTCCTCTACTAGGAAGGGAAGACAGAGTGGGAAATTCAATAATATGTCCAGAGGGACTGTTATCCTTCTAGATTTTGTGATGGTTTCAGATTGGCAAAAAACATTAATAATGATTCTGTTTTCCCTCAGAATCTTTGAAAGGTCAGAGACCTGTGGTATGCATTCCCATGGATTACTTTGATGATATGGGCGTTTCTAGGAAAAATAATTTAAGGCGAAAGTAGCAAAAGTGGTTTCAAGGGGAAGTTAATAATAAGCAATATAGGCTTACTCAAGGAGCAAGAAAAATTTCAAATAAACAACATAATCTTCCAACTAAAGGAGCTAGACAGTGAAAAACAAACAAAACCCAAAAACAGCAGAAGGAAGGAAATAATGGAGATTAAAGCACAATAAATGACACAGAACCTTAAAAAAAACAATAGAACAGATCAATGAAACCAAGAGCTGATTCTTTCAAAAGATCAACAAAATTAATAAGCCTCTAGCCAGACTCATAAAAAAAAAAAAAGGTAGAAAGAGAACGAACTTTTAAGTAAATAAAATCACAAATGAAAGAGGAGAAGTAACCACCAGTACCACAGAAATACAAACAATGATAAGAGAATACTATGAAAAACTATATACCAACAAATTGGACAACTAGATGAAAAGGACAAGTTTCTAGAAACATGTAACTTACCAAAAGTGAACCAAAAAGAAATATAAAGTTTGAACAGATCAATTACCAGCCAGGAGACTGAATCAGTAATAACAAAATTCCCAATAAACAAAAGTCCACAACCAGAAAGCCTTCGCAGGTGAATCCTACTAATCATTTAAACACAAGTTAACAGCTACTCTCCTCAAACGATTCCAAAAAAAACAGAAGAAGAAGAAAGAAAACTTTCAAATTCATTGTATGAGGCCAGTATCACCCTGATACCAAAAACAGATAAAACACTACAAAAAAGAGAACTACAGTCCAGTATCTCCGATGAACACAGATGAGAAAATCCTCAACAAAATACTAGCAAACCAAATACAACAATACATTAAAAAAAACATTCACCACGATCAAGTGGTATTTATTACCAGGATATAAGGGTAGTTCAATATTCGCAAATCAATCAAAGTGACACATCACATCAATAAGAGAAAGAATAAAAACAATAAAAATAATAATAAAAACAATATGATCATTTCAATAGATGTAGTAAAGCATTTGACAAAGTACAACATCCATTCATGATAAAAGCCCTCAACAAAATAGGTTTAGAGGGAATATACCTCAACATAATACAGGCCATATATGAAAAACCCACAGTGAACATCATACTCAAAAGGAAAAAATGGAGAGCTTTCCCCCTAAGGTCAGAACAAGCCAAGGATATCCACTCTCACCACTTTATTCAATATAGTACTGGAAGTCCTAACCACAGCAATCAGACAATGAAAAGATACAAAGGCATCCAAATTGGTAAGGAAGAAGTAAAACTTTCACTATTTGAAGATGACATGATACTATATACAGAAAACCCAAAAGACTCCACCAAAAACTACTAGAACTGATAAATGAATTCAATAAGTCACAGGTTACAAAATCAATGTGCAGAAATCCATTGCATCTCTATACACTAGTAATGAAGCAGCAGAAAGGAAATTAGGAAAACAATCCCATTTACAATTGCACCAAAAATAATAAGATACCTAGGGATAAACCTAACCAGAGGTAAAAGAACTATATACCATCTGAAAACTATAAAACATTGACAAAAGAAATTGAAGATGACAGAAAGAAACAAAGATATTCTGTGCTCATGGATTAGAAGAATAAATACTACCCAAAGCAATCTACAGATTTAATGCAATCCCTATCAAAATACCAACAGCATTTTTCACAGAACTAGAATAATCCTAAAATTTATGTGGAACTATGAAAGCCCTCAAATAGCAAAGCAATTTTGAAAAAGCAAAGCAAAGTTGGAGGTGTCACAATTCCAGCCTTCAAGTTACATTACAGAGCTGTAGTAATCAAAACAGTATGGTACTGGAAAAAAACAAAACAAAACAACCAACCCTCCCCCCCAAATAAAAAACCAAACAAGAACAAAAAAACAAACAAAAAAATAAACCAGGCACAGATCAATGGAACAGAATAGAAAACCCAGAAATAAATCTACAATTATATGGTCAATTAATCTTTGACAAAGCAAGAAAGAATATCCAATAAGAAAAAAGACAGTCTCTTCAAAAAATGGTATAGGGAACCCTGGTCAGCTACATAAAAAAGAATGAAACTGGACCCCTTTCTTACACCATACACAAAAATAAACTCGAAATGGATTAAAGACCTAAATGTGAGACCTGAAACCATAAAAATCCTTATAGAGGGGAGCCTGGGCAGCTCAGCGGTTAAGCATCCAACTTGAGTTTGACTTAGGTCATGATCTCAGGGTTGTGAGATCAAGGACTGCATCAGGCTCTGTGCTGGGTGTGGAGCCTGCTTAAGATTCTCTCCCCCCTGCCGCCCCCAGCTCCCACATGCTTTCTCTCTCTCTCTCTCTCAAAACAAAAACAAAAACAAAAACAAAAACAAAAACAAAAACAAAACAACAACCCAAAAAACCTTGGAGAGAGAACAGGCAGTAATGTTTCTGACATCAGCCATAGCAACGTTTTCCTAGAGAGGTCTCCCAAAACAAGAGAAACAAAAGTAAAAATAAACTATTAGGACTACATTAAAAAAAAAAAACCCAAAAAACAAAAGAACCTTCTGTACAGAGAAAGAAATAATCAGCAAAACTAGAAGGCAACCTACTGAATGGGAGAAGATATTTGCAAATGACATATCTGATAAAGGGTTAGTATTCAAAATATATAAAGAACTTCTACAACTCAACACCCCAAAAACAAATAATCCAATTAAAAATGGACAGAAGACATGTACAAATATTTTTCCAAAGATGTCCAGATGACCAACAGACACATGAAAAGATGCTCAAC
This sequence comes from Ailuropoda melanoleuca, assembly GCF_002007445.2. Classification (NCBI taxonomy): domain Eukaryota; kingdom Metazoa; phylum Chordata; class Mammalia; order Carnivora; family Ursidae; genus Ailuropoda; species Ailuropoda melanoleuca. The sequence continues at coordinate 36,183,103 of NC_048226.1, forward strand.
ATCACTCCTCATCAGGGAAATACAAATCAAAACCACAGTGAAATAGCACCTTACACCTGTTAGAATGGCTAAGATCAAAAACGTAGAAAACAACAAGTGTTGGTGAGGATGTGGCGAAAAAGGAACCCTCTTGCACTGTTGGTGGGAATGCAAACTGGTACAGCTACTTTGGAAAACAGTAGAGGTTTCTCTAAAAATTAAAAATAGAACTACCCTGAAATCCAGCAATCACATTACTTGGTATTTACCTAAGAATACCAAAACACTAAAAAAAATTACAAAAACACTAATTCAAAGAGATATATGCACCCTGGGGCACCTGGGTGGCTAAGTCAGTTAAGTGTTCAAGTCTTGATTTCGGCTCAGGTCATGATCTTGTGTTCATGAGATGGAACCCTGCGTTAGGCTCCCTGCTTAGCAGGGAGTCTACTGGAGATTCTCTCTCTCCTCCTCTGTCCTTGTCCCCCCTCAAGTAAAAAAATAATCTTTAAAAATAAATTTAAAAAACCAAAGCAATATATGCAACCCTATACTTATAGCAGCATCATTTGCAATAGCGAAATTATGGAAACAGCCCAAGTATCCATCTAGAGATGAACAGAAAAGATGTGGTATGTATTTATATATACAATGGAATATTACTCAGCCATAAAGAATAATGAAATCTTGCCATTTGCAATGACATGGATGGAACTAGACAGTATAATGCTAAGCAAAATAAGTCAGTTAGAGGTAGACAAATACCACGATTTCACTCATAACAAAAAACAAACAAAAAAAATGAGCAAAGGAAAAAGAGACAGAAACAAACCAAGAAACAGACTTTTTTTTTAAAAAGATTTTTATTTATTTATTTATTTGACAGAGATAGAGACAGCCAGCTAGAGAGGGAACACAAGCAGGGGGAGTGGGAGAGGAAGAAGCAGGCTCATAGCAGAGGAGCCTGATGTGGGGCTCGATCCAATAACGCCGGGATCACGCCCTGAGCTGAAGGCAGACGCTTAACCGCTGTGCCACCCAGGTGCCCCAAGAAACAGACTCTTAACTATAGAGAAGGAACTGATGGTAACCAGAAGGGATGTGGGTGGGGGGATGGATGAAATAGGTGAGGTGATTAAGGAGGGCACTTGTCATGATAAACACTGGATAACGTATGGAAGTGTTGAATCACTATATTGTACACCTGAAACTAATATAACACTGTATGTTAACTCTACTGGAACTAAAATGAAAAAGATATGGGCACCTGGGTGGCTCAGACAGTTAGGTGTCTACCTCCAGCTCAGGTCATGATCCCAGGGTCCTGGGATCGAGTCCCACATCAGGCTCCCTGCTCGGCAGGGAGTCTGCTTCTCCTTCTCCCTCCGCCCCTCCCCCCTGCTCGTTCTCTCTCTCTCTCAAATAAATAAAATCTTTAAAAAGAATTAAAAAGATAAAAAAATAAAATGTTTTTATTGCTTATTTCTTCATCTTGCATAAATTATCATATATCAAACAACTATGTTAACAATATTTTATTTATATTTCATTGGATATGTATAGTCCTTAGCACAAGTTAATTAACTTTCCTTTTTTATAAACCTCTATCAATTGTTCTCAGAGGATCTCAAAAAGATAATTAAGCATTCTCTAAGGAACTTTCACAGTCTTTATTACCATTGATTGCTAATAAGATAGTAGAAAGTAATTCACTTCTTTTCAGGTAATTAGAATATTTTTGAAAAGTCTTCGTTATTTTTGAGTATGATAAAATCAATTACTATAGCAACTGTGCTTTTCAGACACAAGCTGGAGTTAGAACAAACGCAGGATGTCAATTGTTTCTATTTTGTTATATTTGGATCTGTCAGTAGGCTTATATACATGAAATTAGGAATGTTTCCCCACCATCCACATCTCAGAATTCACAAATTCAAATTCAATAGTGGTTACTATAAGTTTTATGTCTCAATAAATTCAGCACCAGTCAGTTCAGCCTGAGCTCCAGGCATGTAAAAGAATATAGGTGCCACAGAAAAATAAGCGTTACTAATATTTTTATTCTGAATTACATACAAGTTGCATTTAACTGCAGGAGTGTACTTTGTAATACATTTATATTAATTCATGATCTTGTCTCTAATGAGCATTCTAAATGACTAAATAAAAATGTCAGCACATTTAGAAGAAATGTTTATAATAAAGAACCATAAGAACATTTAAAGAAAGTCGAAATGCCCCTGTAGCTGTTTCCAAACCAAATCAAGGACAGACTTAATTCCCCATTTTTCTTTTTTCTTATTTAACCTGGCAGTCCCCATACTTTAATGCAACCATTCATTCATTCATTCATTCATTCATTTAACAGACTCTAACAAACACTAGAGTAGTCTACCTCTCCCTGGGAAATTTTTTTTCCTTTTTAAATTTTTATTTTGTTTATTTATTTAAATTCAATTAGCCAACACATAGTACATCATTAGTTTTTGGTGTAGTGTTCAATGATTCTTCAGTTGCATACAACACCCAGTGCTTATCACATCATGTGCCCGTCCATCCACCCACCTTCCTTTCCATAACCCTCAGTTTGTTTCCTGGAGTCAAGAGTCTCTCATGGTTTGTCTCTCTCTCTCTCCAATTTCTTCCCATTCAGTATTCCCTCCCTTCCCCTATGATCTGCCAAGCTATTTCTTATATGCCACATATATGAAACTATATGATAACTTTCTCTGATTGACTTATTTCACTTAGCATAATACCCTCCAGGTCCATCCATGTCAATGTAAATGGTAGGTATTCATCCTTTCTGATGGCTGAGAATATTCCATTGTATATATGAACCATATCTTCTTTATCCATTCATTTGTTGAAGCACTCTTGGGCTCCTTCCATAGTTTGGCTATTGTGGACATTGCTGCTATGAACACTGGGATGCAGGTGCCCCCTTTTTTTTTTTTTTACTACATCTGTATCTTTGGGGTAAATACCCAGTAGGGCAATTGCTGGGTCATAGGGTAGATGTATTTTTAACTTCTTGAGGAACCTCCATACTGTTTTGCAGAGTGGCTGTACCAGTCTGCCTTCCCACCAACAGAGTAAGAAGGTTCCCCTTTCTCCACATCCTTGCCAACATTTGTTGTTTCCTGTCTTGTTAATTTTAGCCATTCTAACTGGTATAAGGTGGTATCTCATTGTATTTCCCTGACAGCAAGTGATATGGAGCATTTTTTCATGTGTCTGTTAGCCATTTGTATGTCTTCTTTAGAGAAGTGTCTGCTCATGTCTTCTGCCCACTTCTTGACTGGATTATTACTTTTTTGGGGGGTGTTGAGTTTGAGAAGTTCTTTATAGATCTTGGATACTAGCCCTTTATCTATTATGTCATTTGCAAATATCTTCTCCCATTCCATAGGTTGCCTTTTAGCTTTGTTGACTGTTTCGTTTGTTGTGCGAAAGCTTTTTATTTTGATGAAGTCCCAATAGTTCATTTTTGGTTTTGTCTCCCTTGCCTTTAGAGACGTGTCTTGAAAGAATCTGCTGTGGCTGAGGTCAAAGAAGTTACTGCCTGTGTTCTCCTCTAGGATTTTGTTGGATTCCTGACTCACGTTTAGGTCTTTCATTCATTTTGAGTTTATCTTTGTGTACGGTGTATGAGAATGGTCCAGTCTCATTCTTCTGCATGTGGCTGTCTAATTTTCCCACCACCATTTCCTGAAGAGACTGTCTTTGATAAAGTAACACATGTTGAAGGAAACCTCTACCCCAGACTTTAAAATCTTGGCATAGGAAGCAGAAAGTGTCTGAAGAAAAGCATTGCAAACTGCTAGAGAACTACTCCTCACAAGTCAATATCCTGCCATATGCTCTTATGGTGGGTACAGCATGCTGCTTTTGCCCAACTGCTCCTTCACTTGGCAGGCCTTTGTCAATCTCTGCATCACATCATATCTACCTGGTAAGCACACTCATTGTTCAAGATTGAGTTCAAGCTCACCTCATTTCATTTATTAAATCCTCGCTGAACATTCTCTAATCTCAGTCCAATTGGCAATTCTATTGTTTTGGCGTTTTTGGTCAGCATAGTAAGGGCATGGCATATGTCTTTGACTAGTCAAATAAATAAATATATTTTCTATTTACACAAATACACACACGTAAATTTCCATTCATCAGTACTCTCTTCTGTAGCCATATTACATAATAGTGAAGAGTGGATGTTCTGGGTTGCACCAGCTTTGTTCAAATTTCAGCTTCATTACTTACTAGTTGCAGAACATACAAGTTATAATTTATTTAACTTTTCTGTGCCTCAGTTTTTCCATTTAGAAGTTGGGGATGACAGTAGCTATATTATAAGGTAACTGTAAACACTGAATTAAGTATGTACAAAGCAATGTAAGTATTTAATATGCATTAGGCTATCCAGTAAAGAAATTCTGCAAATCCATATCCACAGGCAAATTAGGAGAGAGGAAAAGACATGAATGGAGTGTCCTTGGAGAGCTCTCCCAGTTGCTCCAGAAAATTAACTCAGCCTAAGAGCAGATGGGGCAATGTTACCCAAATAGACTACTTTTCCAAAGAACAAAGCCATGAACCATCAGATTCTTTTCTGGCACCAACAAAGCTCAACACATTTATGTTTAATTAAGTAATTGGTGTTTGGGAGGGCACCAGGAAACAGATCCCTTCATACACACATACGTGCATGAGTTTAAATTGGTATAAAAAGTTTAAATGATGGTTTGTTTGACAATACATGTCAACATCCTTGAAGATTTGCATATACTTTACCAAGTAGTTACACTTTCAGAAATATATCCTGATAAAATCATCAGTCATGTATGCAAATATATATAAAAGAATACTAGAGCTTCATATGTATAAAAAATAAATAAAACTATACAATGTCCAACAATAAGGTTAATATTTAAATTTTCCAACATTAGGGTTATTTTATTTCTATAAAATAAAACATTATGTAATCAATAAAATTATATTGTAGAATATATACCATAAAGGATGTTCATAAAGTATTATGCTATAGTCATATTTTATTTTATACATGAGGTAGAAAAGAATGAAGATTATCTATCTATCTAGATCATAAATTTACACACACACACGTGTGGCGTGTGCACATACTTCTCAAATGATTATCTGTAGATAGTGTCATTATGCTTATCTATATTTTCCAAATTTTCTACAATCAGTTTCTATGATTTTTGTGAAGAAAAAAATTAACATTTAGAATATGACCTGTGCTTCCTTTCTCTTTGGTAATGTTATTTAAGTCAGGATTCTAATACTTTTTAACAGGCTCTCACCATTTACTCCTCAATCCTTATTAGGGGTATGATCCTGGGATTGCCAGGGAGGGAACTGAATATTTCAGTGGAACTTCCTTTGTATGAGTCCTTTGTGGAACAGGAGTAAGGATTCTGAGAGGGTTACTCTTGTAAGAATAGTTACCTCTCCTCTTGGAAATACTAACCTGGCTAGCTGGATGCCAGGTGAGTTTCCATAGGCACAAATTAATAATGGCCTACCCGGGACCAGAGAGCCAGGAGAAAAGGTCCAGTTTGGAAGAAAGATGATGCTGGCTGCCTGGCTGCTTTGGATTATGTCCTCTAACTCTGTGTTAAGTTTGCTAGCCTATAAACAGTAAGGATGCCTACCAAACTAAATGTTTTAGCTTGTTTTAATGCTCTTGTCCACAGTCAAAAGTGAATCATGTAAAAAAGTATTTAACTCTGAGTAAAAATTAAAGAGAGTATCAGCATTTTTTCTAGGAGGAATGAAAGGGTAACTCTCTACTCTAAAAAGTCTTACATCTATAAAACTCTGCAGGTAAATAAAAGCCAACATAGTCATTTGATGAAGTGATAAAATTTGCCCTTTGATTTTTATGCTATAGTGTCTAATCTCTAGGACAAAAAAAGGTCACTGCATAAAATAATGCCATAGCAGATTTTTATTAAAGACTACACAGTAAATTATAGCAATTATATAAAATATAAATGATGAATATAGTATTAACTGTCATTTATTGCTTACCTACTTGTGTCAGATGTTTTATATGATACCCACTCATCCATCCTACAGTATATATTGAACATCTACTGAAGGGATGCCATTAACAATACAAAAATGACTTCTGCTCTCATAAACAGACTAATGAAGGGGAGAGGCATTAAACAATAATCATCTGTCAATTTCCATTGCGGTCAAAACCATAAAGGATAAATCAAACGATAAGGGAAGACTTTCCTGAAGAAGTGATATTAAAACTGTGAGCTACAAGATACCAGGTGAAGTGTTGATGAGGGACAGAGAGACATTCTAGGTAAAGAATACGGAGGCACGTGGTACGCTGAAAGAGAAAAACAGAGAAAATTGAGGATTTAAGTAAACACCTAAGTCCCATAATAGGCAAACATTAAGAGCCAGAATTTGGACCTAGATCTATGTGACGTCAAAATTCACCTTCTTCTTTTTTTTTTTTTTTAAGATTTTATTTATTTATTTGACAGAGAGAGAGAGCCAGCGAGAGAGGGAACACAAGCAGAAGGAGAGGGAGAGGAAGAAGCAGGCTCCCAGCGGAGGAGCCTGATGTGGGGCTCGATCCCAGGACTCTAGGATCATGCCCTGAGCTGAAGGTAGACGCTTAATGACTGAGCCACCCAGGTGCCCCCAAAATCCACCTTCTGAAATTATTTTATAATAATTGGCTTGATTTAATCTGAAAAATTATTCCCTCAATTTTAATTCTCAGTTTGTTTACTCAGTTTCTGTTCAAGTACTTTTTTTTTTTAAATGTATGGTGTTTTTCTTTTCTTCACTTTTGATTATGTGCAAATTGGGATAATTGTAATGTTTATTAATATTTAATGGATTAATACAAAGACACATCTTTGAATGTCAGTTTAGGGTAATCACATCATCAGATACGGTAAGTATTTCAAAAGACTTAAATAGACCCTAAAGTTTAGAGCCCATTTTCATTACCAGGGCAGATATATATCCTATATGATTAAGATATATAAGGCAAATAGTCTTACATGGACAATATGAAAGGTTTATTCAGATACCATTTTTCAGTCCAAAGTTTCACCATATTGGTTATTGATAAAACATTAAAATGTGACTAAAAAATTCATTTCAATATATTTTGCATCAAAGAAAGACTTCAAAAGCCATAAACAAGGCTTATCAATAAATGTAGCATCAGATCATATGTTTTTTGTTGTAATTTCACTATGGTCTATTCATCTTCACAAGTATTACTAAAACTATCTAATACTAATAATTTCCAAAAATTTCTCTCAGAATACGAAAGAGGCAGACCACTTTTTGGATATCCACACTGGGAGTTGATGACGCTTTTAGAATCATTCACTAAGAATTGTATCTGCAAAGAAAAAGATTAAACTCTACTCATACACACTGTTCTTTGATTACAGCATTCAGTTTTTCAAGCACCTGGAGAAACAGCCTTATTTTTTCTACTATTCCTATTACCCACTCCTTTGCATTCCTTCCTCTCCATTGTGCTAGCAAAGTCTTTCATCTCAACATTTTTAAAGGTAGACCATGTCTGAGTCCAGGTTTTAGTCATATAATCATATAACCAAATGCACTCACTAATACTCACCAACTTATTAATTCCTGGTAAGTACACTCACATCAATCATTTTGGTCTGATCCTCTCTTATATTCTTTTTAGTCTAATATCCTCGAATTAACTCCAAGACATGTTTCTCTATGCTTTTGCAATGCTTCTGTTGTATTATCTGTTTTTTCCTAATTTAGACTGTATACATGTCTCCTGGGCATGCTGACATAGACACAAGCACCAGCCCAGTATGACCCCCTCATTAGTCATCAGGTCCAGAATATAGGTACCCTCCTCCAAGAGCTAGAATTACCCAAAGAGAATCAACTCCCTTCTCTGAGGTCTGAGTTTCAGCTTGCTGGGGCTCATTTTCCAAGCTTCTAAATTTTAATAATTTTAATAATTTCAACTTCTCCCCAAATTACCTTTCCCTGTGATAATATATACTTCCTATATATAGCTGTAAGTATAGAATATACCTAATAGGAGATGTATTGCCATTATATCTTAATGTATTTTTTCATATTGTTCTCTAGTTTACAGTTCTGTGTACCAAGCTAACAATTCTCTATATTAAATTTTCTGTTAAAATAACTGCTGTAATTTCTGTCTTCTGAGTAGACAGAGTGATACAGAAATTTTTATCAGCAGTGGCCCCAGGAAATGTCCCTCAAAAATGGGATTTGAGAATTGGCTTGCTCATGTCTCAGAGCTTGACTACAATCCAGTGTTCCTTGCTAATGTCATAGGATGCTGCAGAAATATGAATAATCATATGTGGTTGATATTAATGAAATGCCTTCTCAAGCAAATATCTTGGGGACCATGAGGTTTCTGCACTGAATCTTATTACAGTAATGCTGACTAAAAAAATGTGACATGGGATTAATGTCAGGCTGCTAAACGTTTTAAAAACTGATTCTTTTAAAAAAAAATTGTCTGTAGTCATGACGAATTTCTTTGGAGAAAATATTCCCATCATGGCCACTATCAAGCTAGAAACGTGGTGTTACTGAACATGGAGCTATGGCAATGGATTTTTTTGACTGCACTGGATTTCTTTAAAAAACAATTACAAACTCAAGTCTAAAAATTCTTGGGTAAAACTATGATCAGAGAACTGAAGAACTTCTATATATAGCAGCCTTTAAAGAATCTTATCTATGAAGCCATGGGGGAAATTTTTTTTCTGAAAAATTAACAGACTTTTGTGTGAAGGTTGCAGAACTACAACATAAGATGGATTCACAGTTTCGTCAAAATTTTTAAGAGAAAATGAGGACTATCACTGGGAAAATGTGGGACCCTGAGGCTTGAAATGGGGATATCTGTGTAGGCTGGCTGAAGCTGAGGCCCCCAGGTCACATTAATATTTCCTTTAAAGTAAGAACAACCTGTCCTCATGTTTCTGAGAAATCAGTCTCCCCTTGTTTGAATATTTTGTCTTAAATAAAATAATCATGAATATTATCACCTTGGACCTTTTGCCTTCCTCCCTCATGGTTGTTGGAACATGGTGGTGCTGGAACCGAAGTAGCTGATTTTTGCTTTAGTAAAAAGAACACTTTATACACTGGTTCTTAAAGCATGTTTCTAGGAACAGTAGCATCTGGGTCACCAAAAAAACTTATTAGGAATGCAAATTATTGGGTCCCACCCTGGGCCTACTGAATCAGTTTCCTACAGAAACTCTGGGGATGGGCTCAGCAACTTGTTTAAAAAGCTCTCTAGGAAATTCTGATTCATGCTAAAGTTTCAAAACCACTGCTTAAATTCTACATTGAGCAGTTTACAACTTTATTTCCTAGATTAGGGGGGAGAAAAACTTTAGCATCAATTAGGTTAAGTTTTTAAAAAGTTACACAAGCTCTTCTAAGATCTCACATACACATTTCATATATTACAGGCCAATGCAATCTTTAGTGAAGGGTATCATTCTTCCTTTTATTTTATAAAAATATATGTAATGAAATTTACATATTTATATATTTGCCATATCAAGTCAATAAATATTTATGGGATACTTTATATGTACCCACTCAAGTGCTAGGCACTAAGGGACAGAATAAGAATAAATATATCTTCCCTGAAAAAAGACATCAAAATGACATTCCATTTATCATTTGTGGTGATTAAGATAAATCTTCTTTAGTTTTACTCTAGCAAGCTCCATTGATTAAAGATCTCACAATCTTATTAAGGAAATGAGGCTTATAAAGTAGAAACAGTAATTAGTACAAAATAATTTCTAGTCAAGTGACATCTTGTATAGTATAAATCATGAATGCTTCATTTGTTAGAATAGAGGAATTACTGTGAGTTAAAAGAGTAGATAGGCGTCACTGGAAACACTTGAAATGAGGTTTAAATATGAGCAAAATTTTGTTAGAAAGAATAGGATGGAGGGTTTAGCTACGGAAGGCAAGATGGAAACGAGCACATGCACAAGACAACAAGATGGGTGTTTAGAGTAGTTGAAGAAATAGTTTTAATTAAATGAGAGCTTAGTTACATTAGATATTAATATAATTTAGACATATTTATATTAGCGATTTAACCTCTTTTAACACTGTGTAGCCCATAATTCATGGAGGATTTGAAAATGTGACCTGAAAAGAATGGAAGTATGCTAATTTGCCTGAGGCTGGTGAAGGGCAATAAAGTCTAGGCAGGAAAACAGAATAAGACAAGAGAAAATACTGGGGTCATAGTGGAGAAATGTACCATTTGATCCTTGATTTGACCAACAAGAGGTAAATCTAAAACATGAGACTACCTTTAGGAAAGAAGAAAACAGTGTGGCAAAATCTTACACTGCTGAGACCACACAAAATGTATCAATGCATTAGCAACCCATACATTTTTGTCATTTGTCCATCAACGAGTAGGCTGACCTTCTTTGCTCAGTTTCCCCCCCTTTACCTACCATATTCACCCTTCTGAATTTTATGTTGCAGATTAAAATGAGAAGGGGGGGTCACTGAAGAAAAGACATGGGTAGAACTGGACTAGGGAAGAAATTTCGGGGATGGTAGATATAAGCCATAAGGTATAAGGGATTTAAATGAAAACGAAAAACAAGAAAACTTAAGTATTGCCATGGCCTATGTAAACTATTCACTGCACGTGAAAAATACAAAGAATACTTGAGTTATTTTGTAATTGCTTACAATTACTGTAAGTGATCTGCGTGTTCTTTCCTCTGATATTAGACCACATGACTCATGATGTCAGTTTAGATATAGTGAGCATCAAGTTTATATACTATATTTGCTACAAAAAAAAATGGATCTCTTAAGTACATCATGAGTTAAGACTAATCAGTATTACTCTTCAGCTTGTTCATACCTCTAATGTCTGAAGGAGATCCACATTCTCCATGACTTCGAAAGAGCCACCCACTGCTTTCCCAATCCCTCTGCCCTAGAATGGTCTCTATGCTGAGAAAGGAGAGGGAATGAGGATAGGCACAAATGTCCTTGAACCATTTGAAACAAGCCTAGAATAGCCTTTAGATAAACCCCCTATTGTGAGTCGTATCATCCTGACAGGTACCCTGAAATATCACCATAAATTCAATTATGACTTATATTACTACTAATTTTAGGAAGTACATTTGTAGTTCTTTGAAAGGAAAAAAATATTTTTCGTTTTGGAATCATCCACAAGTTACCAGTAGTTTTCTGAATAGATAATTATAACAATAACAACACTATGTTTCCTGAGTGCTTATTATATGGCAGGAGCTATTTTAAGTGCTTCGCAGGTTTTACATGTAAACAAATACTCATGAGAAGGGTTCTGCTATTCTCATCACTAATTCCCGCTTAGTGAAAGGTATAGGTAGGATTTACCATCAGGCCATCTACTGCAGGATTACTTGTTCTAAATATTGAAATAAATTTTAATTGGTCAATGATACATCTAGAAAGATTCCTCACAAAACAGCTGCAAATAAGCCATCCAGAAAAGATGGTCATAATCTTTTACTGGAAAGTTTTAAGAATAGAAAATATTATTACTTCCCATGATAAGTACAGCCTAATATTTGCACTATTATTATAAATGAAGTTTCATTTTATATATTAAATTTAGTGGTTCTCAACCAGGAAAGATTTTATCTCCTGGGGACATGCAACAATGTTGTCAAAATCAAGGGTTGCTGCTAGCATCTAGTGGGTTGAGACCAGGGACAGTGCTAAACATTTTACATAGCACTGGACAGTGTCCACAAAAAAGAATTACCCAGATTGAAATGTCAATAGTGCTGAGGTTGAGAAATCATGATGTAATTTAAAACTGTTCTCTTTGCATTATTCTTAAAATGAGAGAATTAATTTCAGTAAGTACTTACTGGTTTCTCTCTTTCTACATTTAGATTATCACATGCCTTCAGGACTCCATTCACCAAATTATATCCTGAATTGACATTTATCACTGAACCGTAGGTCAAGCCATCATTTCTGCTTCCATTCTTGTTCCTCCTACATTTCATCAGTAGCAGTGTAACTTCTCTAAAGCCTATTAGATAATGACCTTCTGTTCTACATCCACCAGTGATTTCTTTTATGGTATAAAATCAAACCCAAGGGTGCCTGGGTGGCTCAGTTGGTTGAGCGTCTGCCTTCAGCTCAGGCCATGATCTTGGGGTCCTGGAATCGAGCCCTGCATCAGGCTCCCTGCCAGGTGGGGAGTCTCCTTGTCCCTCTCCCTCTGCCCTTATCTCCCTCTGCTTGTGCTCACTCTTTTTCTCAAATAAATAAAATCTTTTAAAAAAATCAAACCCAAACTGCAAACTATGACCTGCAATATGCCATAGGATTTGGCTGCTACCTAAGTTCAGCTCTTATTACCCAAGATGCTTAATTTTCACTATTTTCCAGGTACTGGTCTTTTCACTGTCCCATGGATATGCCAAGTTCATGCCATTTCAGGACTCTGTACTTGGATTTCCTCTGACAAGAATGTTCTTTCTCTTGAGTTTGACATGGACTTTCTTCATTTTTTAGGATCTAGCTCAAATGAAAGTTTCTCTAAAAGGCCTTATCCCTGACCCATGATTGACTTGCCTCCTAATATTTATCATTTTCTGAAATGATCTTGTCTTTATGTATCAGTGTTCCATGTTAATTATAAAAGTGTAAGCCTCATGAGGAAAGGACTTTGTCTTACAAAGTCTATTGCATTCCTCATGTCTAGAACAATGTCTGACATGTAATAGTCCATTAATAAATATTTGTTGAATAATGAATTACTGAAAGAATGAATAAAATCTAAAGACTAGGGACTTGCTTAATGCTATGGATGCAACAAAGTAAACACTGTATCGATCCTCCAGTCTTCGAACAGGGTCACTTTCTATTCAAGGAAGTAAAGTATAAAATGAAACATAAAGAACAGGAATGAGTTATCCAGGTGGACAGCAAGGAAAAGAGCTTTCAGTGTAAAGGAACTATAAAACACCGAGGCTCAGGGTTAGAGGCAGCTGAGCCAGTGGTAGGAGCAGCACGGTTGTTCTGGAGACAGGCATGGAGGAACCAGAATTGAGGCTGGGTGGTAGAAAGGCACATCACAAGGACCTTAAAGATATTAAGAATGTGGACTTTATCATGAGTGACTGGAGGGTTTTAAATCAGTACGTAATGCTATCATATTACACAGTGATCAAAGCATGGAACCTGAATTAATCAAGGCTGCAACTAAACCACATTTGCATAAGCAGTAAGATCATAATTTGGGTAAATAGAGAGTTGGTGATGAATGGAGGGTTCATACTACTGTTTATAATCCAACATTCAGGACTGAATTTAATTTTCTCATTCACTGGGTGAATGACAAAATGGCTCAGTGCCAGTCAAATCCTGAGTCAAATGACACTCTTCTGCAATATATTAAACATTTCACAGATTGCAGAAGACATGTTTTTGACTAGTGAAATCACTTCAGTTGTGAACCCTTCCAGAATTTTCCATTTTTAATAAATTGATTTAATTTTTCTCTTCTATTCATGTGCAGATCTGCTAAATTATATTTCACAAAAAGTAAAGTGGCCAGATTCAATCAGACCATTCATTCATACCAGCCAGGGCTCTCAGTAATTACTTTTTATCTGAGATAATTTTAATTTGCCTTCCATTTACATAATGAAATCATTTTGTATCACTCTACCAAGAGCTCAGGAGAAATATTTTAGGATACCAATATTGCGTTTATTTCATTTGTTTAACAATATTTATGTATATCCTACTATGTGCAGGGTGATCTTGCTGTAGTCACATTAAGCAGAAGATCATGATTATTTGTGAAGCACAAATATAAACAGTAATTTGGCTATCTATGAAAAAATAATCCAGATAATTTAGGACCAGTGTTATTTTTGGGGGGGGAAATGCATAAATCAGATTGGACCACCTTCACAAAAATATTAATAAATAATTTTATTTTCAGTTTGTCATTTGTTAACCAAAATTAATGAAAAATTATTTATATATGTGAGTATGTTTTAAAAGGTGGCTTATACTGAATCCAGGAATTCCTGTAGCTGTAACTGTTTTGTAATTAGAAAATGAATCTTACTTACTTTTGTATTCTCTTTATCTAGCACAGTGTTGGACACAGAGTAAATGCAAAATATATTTTTGTTTAATGGAACAGAGTAGAAATAACTGTCTTTTTTTCCCCCTGAAAAGCATTTAGTTGTTAAATTTGACTGCTGGGCAATTTATTTAAAGGTCTATGAAATCTCATATTGAAAACCGACTCCCCATTAATTATGTTCTAACTCTAGTTAGCAACATTTGGTACTTACAAAATCAAGGTTACTGTCATTTTTTCCCCTTTCATATGTATGCTATTCAATCGCTTTTATCACACGGACACCTGTGATTCCCCAAAGGTGAGCTTTTGTAAAAACATTAATGCCTTGCTTGTACATAAATAATTTATATTCATATTTGTTCCACCTATCAATTTTACTGACATTGAAATATGGACAATTTAAGGCATATCATTATTAATATTAAAGCAATGTGAAACTAAGATAGGAGTTTGTTTTGCATTAATGAAGCCCTTATGCAAACTATTTTTCCACTGTCAAATTAGTAATGTAGAAATGTAAATATCATTCTCCAAGGGTTCATGAACTTGAATACATGGTAACATCAGGATTTTAATTACTGATTAAAAAAAAAAAAACCTTTTGCTGAAACTATACACTTAATAAAGTTTTAAACCCTGAAGTAAAATTTAAATTTTAGATTAAACAGATGTCAGAAATAAATCAGTCAAACTGAAAGAGAACAAAATAAATACATCTGGTGAATACATTTCAGTGGCTTCCTTATCTATTGTAGAATAAAATGCAAACCTTAGCCTTATACAATCTAACCCCTGCCACCTCTCTGACTGCATCTCTTTGTTTTCCCTTTATAAAGGACACTCCAACCACAGTGGCCTTCATTTTTTTTTTCAGTTGTATTAAGATATAACTGACAAATAGTAAGCATATACGCTTAAGACATTCAACTTGATATTCTGGTGTAGGTGTACATTGTGAAATAATCACCATAATCAAGCAAAGAACATATCCATCACCACACTGTTAGCATCTTCCCTCCCTCCCTCCCTCCCTTCCTTCCTTCCCTCCCTCCCTCCTGTGGCAAGAACACTTACCTCTTTCTGTTCTTCTAACACATGATGCTCATTTAGCTGTGGGCTTCTCTTGCTTGGTGAGGTGTTTATTTTGAGAGACAGCAAACACAGAAGAAGCTCTGAAAATAGAGAGGTTACCCTTCTGTAACATTAGAAAGGGGAGCCTGAACCAGGAAGAGAGCTACTACCAGAGAAAATTTTTTACTTGAGAAAGTCATGTGCATGCAGAGCAACCCCCTACCCAACTTCAGAAACCCCAAACTCCTATCCCTTTTCTTAGCTCAAGATGGTATATAACCTCAATAGTCTCAATTCTCTGGGTATCTTTTGAGTTTTACATCTTTGTGGGACTGCCATATAAACAAACATGCGTAATTAAACTTGGGTTTTTTCCTCCTGTTAATTTGTCTTTTATTACAGGTGTGGGGGGGGGCACTCAGCCAAGAACCTAGAAATATAGAGGGAAAGTTATTTTTCTCCTCTACACTTTCTTTACAGACTTCCAAGATGCATACAAGAACTGGAAAACATAAATTCCATAACTATCATTAAAATAATAAAATGGCATTAGGAAGGAAATTTTTTTCTAGCCAAAAATAATTCATTCACACACACAGAGGGATGGAGGGAGAGAGAGAGAGATACTGATAAGGGAGGGAGGAAGGAAGGGGATCCCAAATTCAAAGAGCTCACAATGAGGTAAACAATTTTCCTTATATTTCATCTGTAGAATATTGAATTGTATTTCAGACATTTTGGTCCCTCAAAAAACACTGACAGCACCTTACTGGGATGGCCTTTATTTGCTAATACTGTTTATCCTACACTTTCCCTAAGCACAACCTCTGTGAAACAGCATATAGGATTCTACACTTAAAAGGTCTGTTTCCATCCTGTCTGTTCTCTTAGTCTCTCATGCTGATACACCAGTGTGTCTGCACTTGTTGTCAGGGTGAAGATGTGTGCAACGTGTATCCTCTGGTATTGCAGTTCAAGAGACCATGGTGCTGAATAGGAAATCAATTTTCATACTTCAAGTCCTAGAATTTATTAGTGGTATTGTTGAAGAAGATGGTTATAAAATTTTCATTTAATTCTAATCAGCATCCTTTAAAGAATACAACCACACATAAATTATAATGGATGAAAAAGGAAAGACAATTGCAAAAAAAAAAAAAAATGCTGTTTCTCCATTCACCCTGACAGAAGTAGAACTTGGTGGTTAATTTCCTTCGGGTTTTTAGTTTGTTTGTTTTCCACTCTTTTACGACTAATTAATTTTTTTGTATACTGGACTCTCATTTAATGGTTCAATAAATAAAATACACTTGTATTTTTTGTTGCATAATAAAGTACTCCAGTAAGTAAAATAATTTTCTGAAGTTAATATACTCACAGGCTCCCAAAACAATTCAAATATCTCACATTTTCAACTAATACTATTAATAAAATTATATTGTAAATTCTCTCTATAAACTTGTAGCCTAGCCCCAAAATGAGCTTTAACCCACTGAATGAGTCTTCTTGATAACACATGCATTTTTTAAGAGTATGAACTTTCAGTTATAAGATGAATAAGGTCTGAGGATTAAAAGTATAACATGGGGATTATAACTGATAACAATGTATCATATAACTGATAAGAGAGTAGAAATGCTACTGCTAAGAAAGTAGAATTTAAACGTTCTCACAGAAGAGGAGTAAATATGAAAAGTGATGAATGTGTTAATTCATGGGGGAATCCTTTCACAATGTATATGTATATCAAATCATCACATTGAATTCATATCTTACAATTTTGTTTGCCAATTATATCTCAATAAAACTGTTTAAAAAGTTTTAAAAAGATTATATAACTGCAAAAAAATTTAACTCAGATTTAAAATATTTAACAAAACAAAATTATTAAAATTATAGATATTCCACATAGCTTCTCAAAGCCTTACGAAATCTGAAATATGTCAGGTCATGATTATCAAAATTAATATATTTATTTTCTCCAAAATAATTTTGTAGAATTTCAGTTATTAAACCTTTCTTGGTATGGCAATTAATGGCTTTGTTTAAACACAAAGAAAAGGTCATAAATTAATGATCTGGAGATATATTATAGCAGTTGGCCCAAATAACCCAGGTAATAATCATACTATAACAGAAAATTCATTGAAAACATATTTGAAACAACTTTTTGTCACTATATACATTTTCCAATTAAATCTAACATTTTCTTTCATTCTAGCTGCAAGTTTTTAAGTAGAGATAATAACAGTCACTTTGCAAGGCTATTATGATAATTAGAAATACTACATGAAATATGTATTCCAGAGTGTTCAATAGATGTCTGCTGTTTTTATTTGCGTACCCAATTTTTTTCCCATGCACTTTCTTTTATCATTTGTTTCCAAAGAGGAGAATGATCAAAGTAAGGATTGGTACTATTGTGCCTCCATCATAATGATGATGTGGAGATCCTGGGGAGCCTGGGTGGCTCAGTCAGTTGAGCGTCTGCCTTTGGCTCAGGTCACAATCCCAGAGTCCTGGGATCAAGCCCAGCATTAGGCTCCCTGTTTAGTGGGGAGTCTGCTTCTCCTTCTGTGCTACCCCCCACTGTCCCTGCTTGTGTGCATACGTGAGCACTTTCTCTCTCAAATAAATAAATAAAATCTTAAAAAAAAAAGAATTATGTGCAGATCAAAGGAAGTGATTATGGAAGTAAAAGTGTTTTAAACTACACGGTTTGTGTAGACACACTGGCAGAGACATCTTAACGACATGAGTAGGGAGGTTATTGCTGTTACCATAAAGTGACAAGCCAGAGAAGACATCAGCTGGACCAGGCAAAGCAAGGCTGCAGTAGTTTTTAGCTTTTGATTCAGAAACTGGATCTTCTCCTAAGATGATCAACCAAGTAGGAGAACTCACAAAAGCATAAGACGATGATGTAGGAATCAGGTTACCTAATTACTTACATTTATAATTAGAACTAAATAGAGCAAAGGATTCAGAGAATTTCCATCTTCTTGCTACCTATTCTTACCTGTAGAAAACATTATAAAGAATCTGAAATATGAATACATATGGGAAGACCTCAAAATGGCTTGTGTTACCAAGATCAACCTTTTAAATTATTTGTGCAGATGGCTAACTTATCCATTGTTTTTGACTTCTCCTACTTGCACTCTCAAAATTAAGAAAATGCCTTACTATCTTTCTCAAATACTGCTTATCCTCAATAACTAAGAAATGCCAAGGAGTGGTTTACCTTTAAGAATCATAGTAAATGCTAGTCAGTGTGTGTGTGTGTGTGTGTGTGTGTGTGTGTGTGTGTGTGTGTGTGTGTGGTTTGTTTGGGGGGAAAAGAAAGTAGCAAGGGAGTGGGAAATAAAGAAATGGAAGAAAATCAGCTTGAATAGCAAACAAATGTCCTTAATGACACATAGGCTCACGTTCAGTGCCACTTAACTCTGGAATTACAGTATGTCATATTTTATACCCTCCATTCTAAAGCAGGAAACTATATTTCAAAATTGGTATTTTCTCTCTTTTAAAGAAATTATTTTCCCATCTCTATTTAGAAGTACTATTTTCAAATGTATTTTTCTTTCTTGTCCATAGGACTTTAGAACTTTTCTTTTTATTACATGCTCAAACTTTTCTCTTCTTCATTATAGTCAAATAAATTTTCTTCACATTTAAAGTCCTTCTTCCTATGCTTATTTCTATATTCTCATTTTCACCTATTTCCAATTTCAGGTATCTTTCTAATTTTACCTTGTCTCTGGGACTCTTACCTTATTTCACAGCCTGGATTATATCCTTATTTCCATCACCAAGTTAGTGATTTCATTTAACTCCTTTTTTTAAGGATAGTGTAAATGAACCATCCCTTTGTCTACCAGTATCTTCAACACTCAGAATATACAGAACATCCAACCTGGCCTCCCCAAAAAAGCCCAGGAAAGTCATCAAGATGCCATCAGTGGCATTCCCTGAAGCAGGAACTATTATTCTCCTCATCTATCCCCAAAAACGTAAAGGTATATGAAATCAGGCAGATAACTATTGCTCCCAGAATGTTTATCTTTACATGGGCTAAAAAAGCAAATACTCTTCTTAGACTAAACTGAATATCCATTTTATTCATAGAAAAAGCATTTGAAAAATAACACTAATTCTCTAAGATAGTGCATTATTACACTGCTTTAAATGATCCCCAAGGGGGGGGTCTGAAAATTTAATTGGATTCCCTGCAGTTATAAAATTATATCAGGAAGCAACTTAATAAACAAGATATTTTGCCCTTTGGAAGACCAAAGACATTGAATAACTTTCCTTATTTACTCACATGCCTATATCCATTTGAGGAATGCCAACACAGAACAATATTTGCAATTTCCCTGTTTATAGCATTGTCTACTCATGAAATTTTAAGCAAAGGAATGGGTTAACTACTCAGCAATATTGAGCTCTTCCTGAATCCTAAAATGAATAATGCCTTAAAGCATGATTTCTTCATTTCGTATGGCAGATTATTCAAATTAAGATGTTTTTGAGAGTAACTTGGAAAGGTTATGCGAACCCATTGCTGTGCTTTTCTCATATTCTATTTCAGCTTATAAAGGTAATTAGTCCCAGATAGAGGAAACATTCATCTTTTCCAGAGAAACATCTCTTTTCCTAGCTGGGACCCTCTTAGAGAACAGGTCAGCCATGCTGCGGCTTCGCCAGCGACACCCAAGTGGGTAAATTCAATTCAGGCTTGTCTTGGGAGGCCTACTGAAGCCCTTCCTGGCTTTACCAGAGAGCCCTGTACTTTGTGGCTTTGCGATATTACTGTGGCTCATTAATAAAACTGGGAAGCTGGCTTCTCATTTGGCCACAAAATTCTTCGCTTGTAAGTGACCAGACCGTGCAATGGTCAACAGATGGTCATATGGCAGGTGAAAGCTCTTGTACTTCCGGTACAGACAGAGCTGGGTTGAATTCCCAATTCAGGGACTACCTAACTGTGATAAACTGAGAAGTTTAAGCCCACTAAGCCCTGGTTTCTTAATTTTAAGTTAGGGTAATTTAACTGTAACAATTGTTTGAAAATTACAGATAAATAGTGCCTAGGATAATGCCTTATAAACAATACATACAGAATTTGATAAAAGCAGCTGATTAAGTGTGAATAAAAATTAGTGTTCTTAATGGTTTGTGATAATTTACCACATTCATCATTTACCATATTCATTAGGACTTAATAGGGAAGAAGAGTCATAAACAAAAATTTATTTGGAATAAGAAAATAAAATTTCCAAATCATGAAATAAATCCTGGCTCCAAATGAAATCTCCAACTACTAAAGATGGAAATAGTCTAAATGTCTAAAAATAAAAATTACAGGTTTTGTACATCAAAGATAAAAAGATAAAACTTACTATTGTGAAAGGCACTTGTAATGTTCCAAAGTAACTCAGAGGCAATTTGGCATTCCATTTGGAAAAAAACATTAAAGTATAGCAAACAGACATCACATTTTTTTCTAGTACCAAACCACTGCAAAAAGTCTATATAGCTCTGGGGAATCTGGGTGACTCAGTCAGTTAAACTGAATTCTTGATTTCAGCTCAGGTCCTGATCTCAGGGTCCTGGGATGAAGCCAGGCACTAGGCTCTGCGCTCAGCCAGAAGTCTACTCCAGATTCTCTCTCCGTCTTCCTGTCCCCCGCCCCACCCCCACCCCCCTTGAGCTCTGTCTCTCTCAAAAATAAATAAATAAATCTTTTTAAAAAGTCTATATAATTCATAGAGGATACGTAGGAAAAAATGAATTAATTTCAGAATTCTGTGCTAGCAGGTTATAATTTCTTCCATTAAATAATACGGTACATGAGTTAAATATACCAACGACCAACAGTGTAGCCTTTGAGAGAGTTTTTGAAAAGTGATCTTCGTTTCTATAAAGAAAATCATTATTTTCACCAGCTATTTACCCAGGCAACAGAAAGCTTAAGCAGCGCGATTTACTTTTTCCTCACGCGCACTATTTTCAGTCCGGTTCAGAAAGCACCCCCAACTAGCTCAGGCGCACCTGGAATTCCAAGCGACCTCAGTAGGCCAGCAAGGGCACTTCCCGAGGAACCCCGGGCCTCCAGAACCAGTCTGTGACTTCGAGGGTCCTCTCAAGACGACGAGCGTATCCAACACGCACCCACCGGAGCCCTCAGCCAAGCTACGCCCTTGGCGAAGCTCTTCTCGCGATGTCGGAGGAGGTCCTCGGGAAGATGTGCCTGCCACGTGACCACCGGTTGCCCGGAGAACACGCACAGGCTCCTCCCCCTCTCCCCTGGCCCTGAAACCTCTCCACACCTGGAGCTGCTTTAGGGAGCCAGCCGTGAGAGAGCCGTATGTTGTTGGACTGTACACACTTGTTCCACGTTAACCCCGGGAAAGTCTCTGTCTAAATAAGAGTTAGGCCGGCCGGCAGGCGTGGACATCTACTGGACCTGTGGCCGTGCAAAACAAGTCTTGTAAGTTCCTTTGCTTGTGAAACCTGCCACGTGCCAATCTGGAGTGACCTGCCTCTTTCTTCAGGCTCTCCTTGCCCTCCGCGTACTGGGTTTGAATTTCACCTAGGGAATCTCCCAAGGTTGCAAATCAACATGTATTGTATTTGATATCATATACACATTTGATACATATATACACATTTGATATCAAATACACATATTTGTTATATTGTTGTCTCATTCCAAGTGGAGAAACTTGGAGCTTGAAGAGGTTAACTCACCTGCCCAAGGTGAGGGATTGACGTAGCAGGGCTAGAATATAGATCCAGATCAGTCTGTCTCCTGAGCACCCACTCTTGGCCACCTGGACAGGTACTGTTTCCATCACTAAGGACCGTGGGTCACTGGAACACCGCCTTCCACTCCAACGAATGACTTGGCCTCAACTTCTTGAAAGACCGCACAGCAGGTTTGCATGAGGGTATTTAGAGTGAAAGTTTAGATTGCTGATTTGATAAGTTTATTTTTTCGAATATAACCTTTACTGTGATATTTTTCTAAGTGCTTGTTCATTTGCATCCTACAAATTTCGAAATGTTGTATTTTCATTTTCAATTAAAAATATTTTGTAATTTTCTGAGTGCCCATTCAGTGCTCAAGAAGTCTGTTTTGAAAATCCTTTACTTCATTAGATTGTCTTGTTGTAGGAAATGGGTGAGCTGTGTAAGTGTGGGTGTATTTCTGGGAACTCTATTAATAGTTTCATTGACCTATTCTTTATCGTTAGGCTGGCACCACATATTCTTGTTTATTTTTATATTTATCGTAGGCTTAAAATTTGATAATGTAGTCCTCTAACATTTTTGTTTCTAAAGAAAAAAGTTATTTAGAATATTCTAGGTTGTTTGCATTTCCTTATAAATTTTAAACTCAGTTAATCAATTCTTAGCAGAAAAAGAATGTGGAGGAGGAGAAAGTAAAAGAAAAGAAGCCAAAGACTTCCTGGGATTTTATTGAGTTTATATAGCAGTTTGGAGAAAACTGACATAGTAATGCTGTCTTTTAATGCACAAATATGATCTCTTTCTCTATATTTAGGTCTTCTTTAATTTCCCATACCAATATTTTGTACTTTTCAATATATAGACTTATATGATCTCTTAAATTTTTAATTATTTTTATGCTGCTGATGTTTTTATGAATCATTTTTCTTAAATTTTGTTTTCTAAAACTTTGCTACTGACAAAGATTCTCTCCTTGACCAAATGCTACTCAGCCTCCCCTGAACTTTTCAACTAGGCCTTCACATTTAGACTTCTGTGTTCATGTCTACATTGTCCAGTTTGGGTAGGAATCCTGCTAAGTTAGTATAGCTAGAATCCACCATCTTTCCTATCTGATTCTCTTGATACCTGCTCAAGTTCCTCATCCTCCACCATCCCCCAGGTGACATCTCAGCTCCTGGCTTGCCTTCTGCAACAGTCATGTGAAGTCCGTATAGCCAAAATCCCCCCTAACCAGTGCGTTAACAAGTGTCACTGAATAACTTTTTCTTTAACAGTTAGAATGAGTATTTTTTCCTGAATACTGCTAGTATTTAGGAAACATCGTTGATATATATATATATATATGGAATTTATTTCTAATATTCTGTTAAAGGTATATGTGCCTGTGTTTATGAGGGATATTTGTAATTTTCTTACTTTGAAATTTATTTCTCAAGTTTGGTTATTAGGGATAAGCTAGCCTCATAAAATGATTACAAAAGGGTTCAGCCTTTCTTTCCTTCTGAAGGAGTTTGTCTGCAGTTTGTGTCATTTTTTTTTTAAATGTTTGATAGAAATCACTGGCAAAAGACTCTAAGCCTGGAGTTTTCATTGTGAGTATGGTTTGATCATGATTTCATTTTGTCATGTGTGTGAATATATTCATATTATTTTCATCTCATCTTGTGTCTTATTTGCTTTTATTTTTAAATGAATTTGTCCATTTCATCAAAGTTACTGTATTTGTTGGCATAAAAATTATAATATATATAACATATATGTGGTTGATAATTCATAGTCACTATTTTCTGTACGATTAGCCTGATAGAAGCAAATACTGGAAGCCATTATTGATTTGACTTGATTTTTTTTTAAAGATTTTATTTATTTATTTGACAGAGACAGAGACAGCCAGTGAGAGAGGGAACACAAGCAGGGGGAGTGGGAGAGGAAGAAGCAGCCTCATAGCAGAGGAGCCTGATGTGGGGCTCGATCCCATAACGCCGGGATCACGCCCTGAGCCGAAGGCAGATGCTTAACTGCTGTGCCACCCAGGCGCCCCTGATTTGACTTGATTAACTTGATTATGGTAATCATATGTAAGTCCCCACATTTTAAGGAATTAAAAATGTAAATAATAACTGTCAAGAATACTAAAAATATATCTTTTTTTATTAACTGAGAAGAAAATCTATTGTATTCATTTCCTTTAGAACTCTAAATCCTTTAATAGTACTTATTTGATGAAATATAGATGGACATATAATGTTTTTGCTCTCATAACTAGTTATATAAAAGTTTAGATACCTTATTGTGTACTGCAAATACAGATATTTTCAAAATTTTATTCCTTTTTCATTTTCAAATGACAAAAACAGGTCCATACAGTATATGTTTAATTTTAGCTATAGTGCTTCTCTTTATAAATATTTACTTTTTTTCACAAATGTGTTTTATTATTATCTGCAGAGTATTGTTTCTATCTTTGTTGCTTTGCTTGTGCTGGTGCTTATGTCAACAATTTCATGTCCACAATTTTATCTTTCTCGGCATGTGTGAATCCTGCTTGTCAGAAGTCCTAATCAAAGATACTTTCTCCATGCAGACTTCTCTGATAGCCTTCAGTCACAGTGATTTCTCACTTCTCAACCTCTGCAGACTTATTTATTGCCCACACTGTGGCCAAATCACTTTCAATCTTGTATTTAAATTATACCTGTATATGCCTCAGTTCCCCCCACTAGAAAGATTGGTATCTATGATATTGTTATTTATAATAAAAAATACATATTTGGTCTTTGCTCCTGTTTCTGGCATGGAGCTTATAACATCCTTGGGATATCCTAAGTGATGAGAGAGTCTCTAAATGATATGTCTTTTGCTATACTAATGAGGAGACTCCTGGAAAACCCTGGGTGACATAAGGATGGGAGCTGGTGGCCCGTGGAGCCAATCCTGATTAAAGGGTTGGAACTTTCAGTCCCATCCCATACCTCCAGGGTGCAGAGATGGTCTGGAGATTGAGTTCAATCATCAGTGGCCCAGTGATTTAATTCATCATGCCTATTAATGAAGCCTACACAAAAACTTAAAAAGTGAGGGTCCAGAGAGTTTCCACGTTGGTAAACTCATTCAGAATTGGGGAGAGTGGGGTGCTTAGGCCACAGAAGCACTGTGTGCTTCCTCCATACCTAGCCCTATCATCTCTTCCAGTGACTCTTCCTGACTTACATCCTTTTATAGTAAACTGGCCATCTAGCAAATAAAATGTTTCTCTGAGTTCTGTGAGCCCCTCTAGCAAATTAATCAAATTCAAGGAGGTGGTTGTTGAAACCTCCAATATCTGTACTCCATTGGTGAGGAACACAGGTGACAATCTGGACTTGTGACTGGTATCTGAAGAAGGGATGGGCGGGGGGCACTGTTGTAGGACTGAAGACTTGACCCTGTGGAGTCTGATACTGTCTTGGGTTAATAGTGTCAGCACTGAGTTGAATTATAGGACACCTAGCTGGTGTCCAGAACATCTCTTGATGGTGTGGGAGGACCTCACCTCCCACCCACACATAGATCAGATTTGGTGACCAGAACTTTTAGTATCCTGTTCATTTTCAACTAT
Source organism: Ailuropoda melanoleuca (assembly GCF_002007445.2). Classification (NCBI taxonomy): domain Eukaryota; kingdom Metazoa; phylum Chordata; class Mammalia; order Carnivora; family Ursidae; genus Ailuropoda; species Ailuropoda melanoleuca. Next base: position 36,208,725 of record NC_048226.1, read on the forward strand.
ATTCCAGCCCACTTGCGCAGCAAATTCTGAAGTTAGTGTGTAACAGTTGAAAGATATGACACTTTTACTTTTAGGCACATTTGGATTTAGGATTGGGATATTTTGATGGTTGCTTTGGGTTTATTTAATCACGCTTGTGTTTTTAGAGGCCTGGGTTCATCTGTTATTTATTAATTCAATAATTTATTGTATAAACAAACATTATAGTATTCCATTGTCTTACATGAGGACAATGATTATTGACCAAATACAGTATTTGAAATAATAATTCTTTGTACTTACAAAAGATAATTCACATTTCTTATATTGACTAGTTATATTTCTCCATCTCTGTCTCTCTTTTTACACACACATATACACACACACACACTCTCACACACACAAATACAGTCATATTTTTAATGTTCCGTATTTCATAAGACTCAGTTCTATTTTGATTCTTTGCTTCGGTAAAGCATTTCAGTGAATCCATATGTAATAAATGCCACTCCTTTTGATCCTACTATTCCATCTTCATTATAACCAATTATGATATCAGGGATGTTTTCTGTTATCCCCCTTCCTCACCCCCCCTCCTAAAAACAAACCTAAAATAATTACAAATCATTTACCAGGAAATATCCCCTGATCATTTTAAATTTTATTTCTAAGGAAGTAATAAGTAGATTATAGTAGCAGAAGGAGGGAAGATGGAGTAAATTGCTGAAAATCACTACGAGAAAATTATAAACATTACAAAATAATACTGTTTTTATGTTATTTCTGAAGACATTGCTTAGGTGCTAGAATGAATACTAAAACTCTCCTGAATTGGATTTTTAATAATGTTCCATCACACTATTCCTCTGGAACAATAAAAATATACTAATAAATGCTAACAACTCTCTTTTGAGTGGTAAAGGGAGAAGAAAAGAAACATAAAATTATACAATGTATTTTAAAAGATTTTATTTATTTGAGAGGGAGAGAATGACAGAGAGAGCACAAGCAGGGGAGGGATAGAGGGAGTGGGAGAAGCAGACTCCCCACTGAGCAGGGAGCCTGATGTGGGGTTTGACCCCAGGTCCTGACCTGAGCCGAAGGCAGACACTTAACTGACTGAGCCATCCAGGTGCCCCCTAAAATTATATTCAATATTCAATTATTCAATAGATTTTATTGAAGAAATTATTTTGCTTTTAAGTTAGTACCACAAAATATATTCAAAGTATCTGTATAATTTAGGATGTTTCTTCCTTTCATATATCGGTAGGGAAGTCAGCTCCATATTTGCCTGAGTAGATGACTATTTCAATTCACTTAACACTTTTCCAGTGCAACCTGTTATATATATATTACCCTTCTCTCAAAGTTAAGCATCCCATGACCAAAAAAAAAAAAAAAATGTTTAGAGTTTAGTAAAGCTAGAGTACTTCTTTGGAGAATTGTCAGTTTGAGATATTATTTCTCAAATTTCATTCCTTCATCTACTCTCTTCCTGAATTTATCCATAGGCCCAGCCACACCAGGGGTATATGTTTGATTTACCCTGTCTCTGTTAGATGGATCAACACAGCATAGCTTCCTTCAGCCATCCTCTAAGCAATAATAGCAATAAAATTGTGTACTAGTTACTAGTTATAAATATATGAAGCATAAAATAAATAAGTTTTAAAAGTCTCTTCCTGATATGATTTAAAATTAGCTCATGTCCGCACAGTGATCTGTTTACCACATTTGAAGAAACACTGACCACAGTGGCAACATGGCCAGTTCCTCCCTCCCCATTCACATCCTGAATGGAACTGTCCATTTGTGCCAAGTCCCTTCCTTAGCTTCACAACTCCAGGTTTAACACAGGACTTACATCTCTTTGGTCCTGATTATTTTTGCCTGCATACCTTACCCAGCCATTCCCTGAAATTGCTACTGAAGTCAGACATGTATTATTTTATTTGTTTTTCAAACTTTTAAAAAATGTCATTTCCCTTCTTCTCTCTCCCTTCTATAGTGAAGTCCTTGATCCTTATTTCCTACACCTTTTGCGAGAGACCACCCATTGTCTGACTTTCTTTTTCTGAGATAGACACTTCTCTGACATTTGGAAACACAGTGCTTCCTTTATCCTATTCTAACCTTTTAGTAGTTAATTTGGCGCTGCCCTTTTCCCTTCAATTACTAAACTTTTTTCACATATTATACCAACATGCTGAGAAAGCCTGCTGCCTGTATAAAAGTTTAGATTGTTTGGAAAAGACCAGGTGGCTATTAGTGCTTCACACAATTTGGAAAAATCTGATTTCCTCACCTACTATTTGAATAGATCCTGCTTTGCATAAATTTGACAGTTTTGTATAAATAGTGCCAACATTTTGTTCTATTAAACATTGAATTATAGACTTTACTCTGTTACATTATTCACCTATGTCAGGGGTAAAAAATGGTGTAAAATGCTGTCAGAGCTCAGGGTAAAAGCTCCATCATATTTGAAACGGTCAAGAAGGGCTTCTCAGAAAAATAGGAGTTGAGATGACTGACAGACGAAGGTGGAGGAAAATGCAAGAGGTAGGGGAGGTCAGGATGTTCAAGAGGAGTTGTAAGGAATCCTTTGTGTTTGTAGAAGGTGCAAGCTTCAGATACTGGAGATGAATGTGCACATTAGACCAAAGATATTTTATAGAGATTATTTAACTCCATACTAGGACTTACTTATATAATTTGGATCTAAAGAACATTTGTGAAGAAAAAAATGACTAAATAATATTAAATATCAAAACAGAATTGTGGAATCTGAAGGTGTGAACGTGATGCAGGATATAACCATTTTTGTAGTGAGTTATACAACTGTTGGGAAAGCAGGGCCTCATTCAGATGAAAAAGAGTGCAAAGAGAAGATAAATAGAGCTCCCAGTTTAAAGGTATTCTTTCATAAGTCATCATATATTTCTTGAGGATTTATATTAGAAAGCAGTGGGCTGGTTTCAAGGGCAAACAGAAAACAAAGGTGACCCAGACACAGATTCAATCTTTTTCAAGTTTACTGCTTATAAATGAATTAAGCCATGTAGACAAATAAATATAATTCACGATAGAAAGTATTAAATGCCATGAAAGAAGTACAGTAAAAATATTTTCAGAATGCAAAGGATAACAAAAGTCCTTTCTGATAAGGAAAGTAAGGAAGGCATCAGAGAAAAGAATGACATTTCATCTAAAGACTTAAATTTAGGAAAGCTTTGGTTACACTCAATCAAGGAATGTGAATTTCAGCTGTGGCAGAAGTAACATGAGTCAATGCAAAGATTTCAGAAAGCTTGGGGTCTGTTTGGGAGAAGAGCAGGTAATTCAGTTTGAAAACTATGTCAGTTCCCTAAAGGATGCTCACTTCAAGGGCACATTGACAGGTTGGACACTATTTATTCAAGTAATCGTTAATGAGTAAATGATTCTTTTTTTAAAGCTCTGATCATCCTTTTCTTCATATTTCACTGAGGTCAGTTTTACAAGTGAAGTGGAAAGTGAAGGTCAAAGGAATAAAGAGTCAAAGTCAGCTAGTATTATTGTTGAATTTAGTGTCTCTCTCTCACACACACACAGTCCTTACAATCCCCTCCTTGTGTTTCCAGCCTCTGTCAGAGTTGATGGTCGTGCTGAGATGGGAAAACTTGAGCTTTAGTTGCATGTTTAATTGAAAGGATGCTGCCTTCTGCCCCTTGCTGCCCTTGACTTTCAGTCCATCTAACGCAACCCTGAACGGGAGTCCCCCTCAGCCAGCTGCTCTTGTCGCTCTGTCTGTCCATAAGTATGACTACCTGTGGTACCAGGTAGTGCTTCTCTATTGCTTTTATTGTACTGCTCAGGAAGATCCTATAAAGAAAAAGCATTTTCTCCTTCTCCTGCTCTCTTTAATAGGTACATAATTAGTACTAAAATTTAATGAGGGTAATAAAATTCTAGAATCAATGTTTATGTAATTTCCTGGTTACAAATCATACTTGTTAGCACATCATTTGGAAGATGGGCTAAAATAAATTTCTGGGTCCCTAAACCCCTCCAGTCTCTAATACTTTCTACTTAGTTATCAAGAATAAAAAGAAAATACAAATACCTTGGGGTTTAGCATTCTAAGGTCTATATTAAGAGATTGTGATGTCAGCAAGATGGCCAAACAAGATATCCATCACTCATATTTCCCCCTCAACACCAATAATTTGGTATCCATCCATGGACAAAAGGGCTTTGTAGGAGTTTTGGGATCCAAGTAGGGAATTATGAAACCCTGGTGCAGTCCAGGACTGAGGAGAGCCATTTAGAGAAGGCAGGCCCACACCCAGGCAGCTGACTCACCAATCAGGTCCCAACAATAGATCCAGAAACAGTGCTATACCCTTGAGGACTTGGCAACACCCCATCTGGCTTTAGTTCTATCACAGCACCATAGCCATGGGACTCAGGAAGTGTCTCACCCATCTCTGCATGGGGTAATAGGCATACAGACCTTAATCCCAGCTGTGGCCCCCAAATGGCCCATGACTGGCTCCAGCCCCTCTCAGCAATGGTCCAGGAGCCCCTGAAGAGCACAGATTTCTTTAGTCACCCAGAGACAAAAGAGCCTTTAGGAAGTCCCAGAAAACTGTCAGAGAAGTTCCAGCACAGCATTGGAGGAGAAATATCTGAGATTGGATGCTTCAAAGAGGGTAAGAGGAACAGTTTGACTTTCCTTGCATCACCTTTACCCCAAGGCAGCACAGTTCCATACAAAGAGAGCCCTTCTTAGTTCATCATTTATCTTGCAGGGGAAAGTGCGAGCATATGCGTGCCCACCTTCCCTGGCTGTGCAGAGTGATGCCGAACAGGCCATTCTTATCAGGGCGCAGAATGGAATGTATCAAAGGGACTTGTTTCCCACTAATTAGTCATTGGCCTCCATTGGGAGGCCTACCCATGAACTTCTGAGAATGCCTCAACTGTGAATTCTCCCAGCTGGCTCATGGGCATCCCCAGCCCTCTGTGTGCCTCACCCACACAAACCGCTACAACATGACAGGCTCCTTGTGCGTGTTCCAGATGACAGCAAGAGCTTTTGCAGATGGTTAGTGAGCATGTGCAAAAAATCTGGCCTGTATCGGCAAGCCTGGGGGGGGGGGAAGCAAAACTTGGGCACACAACCCTGCCCTACAGAAATCAAAAAGGAGGTTGTCAGCACCTGGTCTGGCTTTGCAGGGTAGAGAAAAGGCATACGTGCTTAAGAATTCTGCCACTAGAGGAAGTGAAAAGTATGGAGCAAGCATAGCCACAGAAGATCTGAGAAAGTCTCAGAACCTCGAGTAGGGCTGATGGAATTTCTCTCCAGAAGTTAGACAGTGGAGACTAGAGGAGGTGACTGCTACTTCAAATGTGAAGATCTTAAGGAACGCACAAAATCAAAGAAACATGAAGAAACACAATAATTTACTAGTAATTGAATCCAAACACATAATCTGCAATTGCAAAATGAAAAGGCAATCTGTGGAATGGGAGAAAATATTTGCAAACCTTCTATCTGATAAGAGGTTAATATCCAAAATATATGAGGAATTTACACAACTCAAAAGCAAAAAAGCAAACAATCTGATTTGAAAGATGGGCAGAGGACTGAATAGACATTTTCTCCAAAGAAGACATGCAAACGGCTAATAAGTACATGAAAAGATGCCCAACATCACTAATAATCAGGAAAATGCATTTCAAAGCCATAATAAGATATCACCTCACACCTTTTAGAGTGGCTGTCATCAAAAAGCAAGAGATTACAAGTGTTGGCATGGGTGTGGAGAAAAGCAAACCCTTGCACACTGTTGGTGGGAATGTAAATTGGTGCAGTCACTATGGAAAACAGTATGGAGGCTCTTCAAAAAATTAAAGATCAAACTACCATATGATCCAGCAATTCCACTGCTGGGTATTCATCCAAAGAAAATGCAAACAATATCTCAAGGAGATACCTACATCCCCATGTTCACTGCAGCGTTACTTATAATAGCCAAGACTTGGAAACAAGCTAAATGTCTGTTTATGGCTGAATGGATAAGGGAGATGTGATATATATATGAAGTGAATCTGCACATGAGTTGTTAGAGTTCATGTCATTTGACCTGCTCTTTGCCAAATACTGACGTTCAGGATGGAGGTGGTCCAGCAGTTTTGCAAAGCTAAGGACTATGAGTTCCATCACAGCTGTAGAAGTAATCACCAAAAGAGCTGTAATCATCAGATAGTCAAGAAGGACCTCTTCGTGTAATCACCAAAGAAACTGGAGAGCCTCTTGGGCCTCATGGAGAACCAGAGAACTGAATGTGTTGGGCAGAGCTGCTGTCAGTAAGCTGACAGTTCTCAGAGGATAATCAGTAAATTCCAGCTTCCAAATAAAACAAAGTCATTTCATATCATATGTTAGCAATGTTGCAGTTGAATAAAAGCAGCAAAAATGAAAACAGAGGCTGAAACAGAGTCCTTAGAAACAATACAATGAGGAAAAGCTATACAAAAAAGTTGGAAATGTCCAAACTGGTCATTCTGAGTAACCTCAATCTACAGCAGACAACTGGAAATTTGTGTTGAGTTGATACCCTGGATGGGGAACTCCCTCTGGGCAGTGGCAGTATTCCCCCAAATTATGTGTGGAATTCTCAGTACCTGTGTGTAGGGATGTGATTGAGATAACAGTCAAACGTTTTTTTTTTTTTTTTTTTTTTTTTTTAAATGCTCTGAAAACTCTCTTTCTCTGCATTCTGCCTTTTCCCGTGTCTCCTGGTTGGAGAACGCATGATCCGTGTTCACTTTCTCGGTGGAAGCCGAGTGGCCAGGGCTTCTGCCACTAGAATGGCACCATGAGCTTGTCTCAGCTGAGTCAACACAGGAGTGGCAAAGTCACACCAGAGACTGGGCAACCTGACAGGACAGCACTGCTGTTTCCATTACGCTAGATGTCACATGACTGCGTATAGCCTGTTTATCCTTCTCAAATAGTTCCTGGGAAGTAGCTTCTAATGCAGTGAATGCTTTCATTTGGTTCTGCAGGCCCTGGAGTTCTGAGCTGACTTTGCACCAGCTGGATTTCTTCGTTTTATTAGGGATCTGGAGAATAGGATGAAAGATGGGATTGTGAAACATTTTGATAAAAAGAGCCTGGATGATATTTTGATGAAAAGGGATGTGCTGGCTAAAAAAAACATTTTAGAAAGACTGAGATAGTCATTAAAAGCCTGACTTGGCATTAGAGTGAACTGGATTAGGGTCCCGGCTCTACCACTTGCTATGGGAGTGTGCTTGAGCAACCTAATAGGCTTCTAATTAATCATCCAAAAGAGGGGTAGTGATATTTCACAGGCTTGCTTTGAGAATAGAAAAGGGTGATGTACTTAAAACTCACTGTAATGCCTGACCCACAGGCTACACCCAATGGCAGCTGTTATGGTCATTGTTCTTTTGTAGGATAAGGCTGGGATGGCTCTCAGTTTTCTTGGGTTAATCATGACCCTTGTATGTCTTAGCATGGTCTTAGCACAGAGCAGAGTCCAATCTAGGGTAGATCCTTGGTCAAAAAACCAGATCCCACTTCTAGAGGCCCAGGCAACTTGTAGATAATACTATAAAATGAATTATCAATAATTATGGGGGCTGGGAGGTATTTTAGAGAAAGTTCCAGGCAAGCTGAGAAAATCGTTTCAACCAAGCTATCGATCGATGTTAATTGATACATTTGGTTTTTGGATTATAAATACTTTGAACTCCTGATGGTTACTATGATAGCAATTATTGAAATTTGTATACACTTCTCCCCCAAATCTTATAACTATATTGTAAGGCAAATATTATTAACCACATTTCAAACATTAAGACACAGAAGACCAAAATGATTAGGGAACATACTCAAGATCAGAAGCCAAATTGGCAGAGCACTGATCTAACTCTAACATGCTGCTCATTTTGTTCTCCCCCAGCCTTGGATTCCTAGCAAATTCTAAAAACCATACTTGGATGGGAGCTTCAGTGTTTGGCAGGTGCTCTCATGGCTATTTGCTGCATTTTGTGGGGTGTACTGCTGTTCAGGACTGCCTCCCTGAGATCGGTTCCCCACGGCTGCATCAGTGACAGAGATTGCAACAGCACTTGTTCTTGCTTGGCTTTGGGAGAGGGTCGAAGGAACAAACACCCCAAACTGGTTGGTTTAAAACAACAGAAATTGTTTGTCTCACAGTTCTGGAGGCTAGAAGGCTGACATCTTTATCAGTAGGACCATACTCCCTCTGAAACCTATTGGGGAGCCTCTCCTTGCCTCTTCTAGCTCCTAGTGGCTTGCTGGCAACTTTGGCTTTCCTTGGCTTGCAGGTACAGCGTTCTAGTCCTTGCTTCATTGTCACAAAGCGTCCTCCCTATGTGTCTGTCTTCACACAGCCATCTTTTTGTAAGATCAGTCATATTGGATTAGGACCTATCCTGCTACAGTATGACCTCATATTAACTTACCTTAATTACATCTGCAATGATCCTGTTTCTAAATAAGGTCACATTCTACAGTACAGAGGTGATGTCAACTTTTTTTTTTTTTTTTTAGGGGACACAATTCAACTCAACAGAGAGAGACTTGCTTCTCTCAGTTTTCTTTTCCATACTTCCTAAAGCACGGTTTAATCTACAGTCGTGACTCTGGTTTAGAACTTGATCAGAAATGCTGTCTTCGTAGAATAAAATAGAATTCCAAGAGTCAGGAAAATATGCTGTTGATCCTTATGGGCTATCCCTGCTGGCTTCTTTCTAAGCATCATTACATATATCAGTAATCAGATGGGAAATAAATAAAAATTAAGTGTGCCTGATAGCCTGATCCACTTAGGCAGAGTGGAAATTAAGCCATACTCCTTCTGTGCCTTTCTTTTAGCATTGGCTTGAAGGTGTGATTTCTTTATAGTTAGATCATTGCCACATTCATTTTTTCCAGAAAAGTTCTCAGGCTTTATGATTCCTTAGTAGAGCCAGTCTTTGAGACTGCATGAAAATGTTAGGGGTTGGGTTAGAACATGCATCAAAATCTCACTTTATGATCAAATATTTAGGAGAGAGCCCATAGCCTGGAGGGAATGCAGATGAGCAGAGAAGAGCAGATGGAATGAATGAGAGGCCACAGTGGCCACCTGCAAAGCCATGCTGCCACAAGCATAGCAGCCTAGTGTGCAGCCATAGACACTGTAATGGAGACATGCATCAAGAAGGAATTTACCTGGACCACAGCTGCTGCGAGAGCAGTTGACTGGGATGAGACTGGGACCTGGACCCCAAACAGAAAACAATCATTCCCACTAAAAAGAGCTTGAAATGACTGGTAATGCCATACTATCTTGAGAATTAGTGGAAGTAGAAAGATACTATCTAGAATATTTTTTTTAAAGTTCAAAGAGCTCTCTGATTGTAAAGATGGCAAACAGAATCGAACCAACAGAGGAGGTCATTCATAGGATAATAAATTAAGATAATAAAAATCAATGGTCAGGACTTCCCTTGATGTCATTTTGAGCACTCGCAGATGGAAAGGCAAAGAATAAATTCTGCACATTTTTGGAAAAGCCCTAATGAGGATTAGAGAAGAAGGTGAACTTTGTGTTCAAATTAATGCTGCGCAATGTTAGTCCAATTATTATTAATAACTAACTTCTTGCAAAAGTCCCATGTTAAAACGTTTCTACATATGGGCATCTGAACCCCCTTCCTGAAAGTCCTGGGCACTACGTATTGCAGAAATTTAGTCAGGTTTGAGGAGTGGGCACACGTGAAGGGGATCAGTCTTGCCTGGGCCACACTCTGTAGAACCCTGGGGCATTGTTGGTTCACAACCCTCGGAGCCTCCCTGTTATAATCTGGATTTGGCTCCTGTACTCAGGGGGAGTAGGGAGAGACCAAAGAAAGAGGCAGACCACCCCAGGTTGGTAGGTGGTAATTTTAATAAGCAGAGGGCACTTAACAAATGAGGCTTGTCTTGGGCGGCAGCAAGACAGATGGATCCCCATACCTGCCATTCAAATCTTAAAAGTTTATGAAGTTGCCCTGAGTTCAGCTACACGTATCATGTAGGTGTTTTCAACACCACACATCATGTCGTTGAAGCACCTCTGGGAGCGGGAGAGGCAAGCAGAACCACATGGGTCAATTGGCAGTCACGCCTTTTTGATGACATCTTCCAACAGATGTCAGGCTCATGGGGAAGAATTTCAAATGAAAATCAGGCAGACCATCCAACCAATTTATTTATCAAAGTCAGCTAGGTAGAGAGGGAGGATCCAGGTGTGAGACCAAACATACAGCATTAGGAAAATGGGTGAGAACAAGTGCACTCTGAGCCTAGGACATTCAGAGGGCCTGGAGGAATGTCCCAAACAGGGAAAGGAGATTTTATAGACGAATCTTGGCTCTCAGTCAGAGGACCAGGAGAAGACATAGAGTAAATCTGAGTCAGGAACTTATTTCTTTGTCATTTTCTATGTTACTGAGACAGTCCCAATTCTCCCTTCTTTGGTTTGTCCGATCCACAATTAGCCCTTCAAGCATGGCATCATAAAATGAAATAGAGGAAACAGAGACAGCAGTGCTTCTTTTTGAGTGGCAGTGATTGCCCGGGTGTCATCTACTCAACTATGAACCACAAGGGCTTATCACAGTAAAATGTCATAACATTGCAAACATCATGTCTTTTTGCAGGTAGAAACAGCTTTAGGAAATATGTGGTCATTTGGCACAAAGGAAATCTATGTGGAATTTATTTCCTAACATTAGGATTCTGTTTACAGTAGCTTTTTGTTTCCACAACACTGAATTTTGAAAAGCTTAAAGATTTTTGGGCTTTTTTTGTGAATCCTTGCAATATTTTCCTCAGGCAGTTGGAGCACAAACACCTTCAGCACAGGTGTTTAGATGATCCATTGTACTAAATTATATAATTACAATTATAATTATATTGAGAAGCACCCAGTACATTTTTTTTGTTCTACACATGCACTCCCATACCTTGCTCTGATATCAGGATTATCCTACTTGGGTGCCCATCTTCTGTGAAACTTGACTGCATTTTCCACAGCCTTTCAGGACATCTGCCAGTGCTACCCAAACAAATCCGGTATAATTAGTGAGTTCTAATGTAAATGTTTAATAGAGGCATGGGATTCTTGTCTGATTACTTTGCTGCTGCGAGAAACAGGACCTAATTTAACATTAAGCCTGTAATTAGCAAATAGAGCTTTTTTGCTAGGGTAAACTAAATCCCTTGCATTTTGACAATAACTTACATTCAAAATTTAAATTTAAATAACCTAGATAATCATAGCCCTAATTTGAACAAACTAACCTGGTCAATCTCATTTTAGTTGCTTTCAAAAGGTAAATCCAAATCCCTATTTTCTTGAGTGGATTTTACTAGGAGCTATTATTTTGTTTGCTTTTAAATTTTTTTTTAGTCTCGTAGAAATCTTCTACTCCTTCCATAACTCTTCTTTTTCTTTTCTTTTTTTCTTTTTCTTTTCAGTGCTGCAGGGTACAAGTCTGTGTATTAGAAAGCTTATGGATTTTATAGTTCATATTAAAACAGCACAGATATAAATGGTACAAGTAGTCTTAATACACATCTTTTGTTCCCTCTATCAAGAGAAAAAGATGTCCAGCTGTTGCATGTTTTATGTTCCAAAAGAGGGAGTAGTTAAGCCAGTCTGAATTCTCAGTGTCTCAGGGCATTTGGCCTTGGCTGTTGTTGAACAAGTGTCTGTTTATGACCAGGGCAGCTGATTTCCCTGTATATTTAGTGGCACAGATTAGGATGTGAAGAGAAGATGTCATTTGTTTTACAGTTATTGGTAATGGCAAGATCCTGGGTATGGCTATGAGAGTGAGTGTCTGAGGAGAGTGGGTGGATGAGACCATTGTGAAGAAGTGATCCTGCAACTGAGAGACTAGAGTACGGGGGAAATTAGCTACATGTATGCTGAAATTGCCAAGAATTAAAACAGTAGAAAGTCTCTGTTTCATAAAAGGAGCTAGGAACTAAAATCAATAGAAATAAATAGAAAGAGGAAGAAAAAAAAGGTTATAAAGAGAATATCTGATATATGAGACTGAAAGCTTGAGGGTTCCTTAGAAGGGAGGGAAAGTAGTTTGAAAATAGCAAGGAAGAACAAGTCGGTCACCGCCTTCCAGCACAACGCACAAGGTAAGAGAGGGTTTAGAGGAAGTAAGGTCCTTGGGAGAGCCAGGTTTTATAACATCAAGAACATGGCAAGGAGGATTTAGAGAAGAGGCTAAGCATGCAGCGAGATTTGCTGATGATGGAAGGTAAGGTCTAGAGGGCATGGTGGAAAGGATTCAGAAGGTAGAGGTGGAAAAAGGGTTGAGGAAAAAGGCAGAGCCTTTAACAATAGGAGACTGGAAGTTGACTGATGGTCTGGGGCTTCCTGTAGTGAATGAAGACAAGGAGAATCAGGCTGAATAAACTTAGTCCCTGCCAATTCAAAGCAGGCAGTTGTGGAAAGGCCGAGAGCGAGGGGGAAATAAAAGAGTAGCTTCCTGGGGCTCTCTCTCACCTCTGATGAGGGTGTAGGAGCTCTAGAAGCATCACAGTGTTTAGACCCAGCATGCTCGTGATGCCTGCTGGGGGATGAGGAAATGTTCTTGGAGCATGTGTGCTTTGCACCCTCCGTGATGAAACAGATTTTGGAGAAAACTGGTGTTACAGCAAATGAGTAGGCCAATTTTTTCCTTCCAGTGATGAAGACATAACTAGGTGTGACGCAGTTCCAGTGCCCTGGTCTATTCCAGAAACTCTCCATACAGTACTCTCTTCGTTCTCCAAAATACGGGACTTCCTCAAATTCTGCAATGGTCTATACCTTAAATATGTTATTGGGAGAATAAGGGACCTAAGAAATAGTCAAGTTCAATCTTCTTCATTTTACAAATGAGAAAATTGAGACTGAAAAGGATTAAGTACCTTGGAAAACATCTTGCTGAAAGTTAATGGACAAGTCAGAATTATAATTCAATATCTTAATTCTTAAACTTTCACTTAGTTTTGAAGTGCCCTCTGTTGGCTTCTAAATTATAATGGCTTTAATCACTTTAAAGAAAAGAGTTTTGAGTCAGAAAATACACAGATTATTTAATTCACAAACTGAAACTTTTAATGTGGTAGTCTTTGCATAATAAGAACATAGAATGTATCCATATTTCAAGCATTTTCCACAAAATACCCAATACTGTTGAATAAATGATGTTAACATGTGGCCAAGGTGATGTTTTGGGGAACCTAAAGACTGAATAAAGAGTGTAAAATTGGGGTTACTATAGGAACTGTGTGTGAAGATAGTCTTCTGAGTTCTCCCCTTCAGTCTCCCTGACAGTAAAGAGCATAAGAGAGAACCAGCACTCCTGCATGGGAGACCACATCTCTTCAGTCAGGAGGTTCTGAGCCTCTTTATGAAGGATTTTTCTCAGGGTGACATTGGACACTAATCTATATTTTTTTAAAGTGACACACATAAGGCCCTTGACTGGTATGTTATTACACACCTGAAACATCAAGGTGATTGCATTGTTAAAATTCACTATTTGTTGTGGTTTCCTTGTTGCAGAAATTCCATGGTTTTTTTTTTTTTTGATAGGCTATATTGGTTAAAATATTATTTTATACTGGTCTTTCTGGTTTTTTTTTAGTTTTTCTTTTTTTGTTTTTTTTTTTTTTAAGCTGGCAGAATTTGAACATAGAGGGCAAACAGTATAATTTGGAAAAGGATAAAAGAAATGTAAAGAATTAGGTGGAATAACATGTCTATTACATTATTAATCTGTGATTTTCCTTTTTCTATATTGAAAGACAAAAGATACTATTTAGGTTGAATTTTATCCCTAAATACACAACTTTCAAGATAGAGCAGTATACATATTCAATCCAACTCAACTTTATGATGATCGAAAGTCTGAATATACCAGTTCCCAACATTACTACATCCCCTGGAACTCCTAAGTGATTTTAAGCAGTTAAAAGTCAAGGCATCAATACAAAAATAAAAGCTTTCAGATTCATCAGGTTATGACACTGTAAACCTTCAGCATTAAAATATAATTTTTCTGTAGGGCTAATTTTCTGTAAAAGATTTCAGTTTCTAGAGAAGCAGCTTTCAGATACTGTCTTGCTATTCTAAATCAGTTGCTTGATAACTTCATTTTATAACTGATCAGTGAGGAATAATAGAAAATCTCCTTTTCTGTGTTCTGCTTCTTCTGCCTTTATATTTCCTATTCTAAGTTTAATAGGGGGAAAAAGAAAAATTAAATGTAAACAATTTACATATCAACTGCCAGCATTTGCTTTGCATTCTGATACAGCATTTTTACCCTATAGAGATAGCCTCATTAATATTTCAAATACTGGTGAAATTAATGTTGCTTTGGGAACAATCATCCAAACCGTTTTACCCTTGTTTCAAAGAAGGTGTAAGGTGACATATGAAACATGTTTTTTTTTGACAGCTCAGCAGAACACTGCTTGCTGGGTGGAAACCGCTGTCACTTAGATACTATGTTTCTTGGCTCAAGAGGTGAACATATTTTCAGTGGCGTCAGAGTAATTAAAGAAAAGAAGGCAGGGGAAAGGCTCTGACTCTTAATCTATGCTTAAAAGACACAAGTAACGCAGGGTCATCACACTGAAAATTAAAACTACATAACTGAATCAGAACTTCCTGGAGGCATCTGATGAATCCTGGATGAAGGAAAAATATTAGCTAAACCATTTCAAATTTGGGGGAAATGAGATTCCAGTGTCACTATTCAAATTTTTCCTACATGTTCCTTACAGCAATATTTGCTATTTCGTTCTCTTGCAGATGAATTGGTCAGGTCTCGCCAAGGAATTGGGCAATCTGCTCATGTGGGCTTTTCTTCACATGATCTGCATTAAAATTATTTAATTATAACACGGGCTGTATTTTCTTTCCGAATTGCAGCCAGTTTGTGTGTAGAATTATAATTGATCTCATAGCATTGGGACAAAACAGAATTTTAAGGGAAAGCTTAAACTTACTATATTTGCTTACAGATTTCACACGAAATTAAGGATGAGAAATATTAAATTGAAGTTAAGAAAGGACTCTCCATATAACTCTAATTTCCTTGACTATTTCTCTTTATAGTTTCATTGCCTCATATCTGTTCAATTTTATAAACAAAATTGAGAAAAATAAACCACCCATCTCTCCCCTTTCTCAAAATCCTTTCTATTTTTCATTCCAACCTAGAGGTTTTGTTTTGAGTTAAGGCAGAACACATTAGACATTCAGAAAACAGTAAACCTAAGAAGAACTAGAGAAGATATACAAGATCTTTTTTTTTTATAATCTTGGGTGATATCAAAGAACTATCAAGCTTACAGAGAATTAAGGGACAAATATCTAGGAAAACAAAAATACCCAAGAGGTGATTCTGGCTATTAGGAGGGACCAACTTTCTCCTAGATCCTGAATGTCTAAGAAGGTGCAGAAATCTTTAATCAATTCACAGGCTCATGGAATAAAAATTGGAGGTCAAGGTCTGTAAATGCCCTTGGTAAGTGCCCAGCGCTCTGAAGAATCACCCTAAAAGAAAAGCTACACTGAAAACAGATTAACCTTCTTAAAAATATAAACTGGGTGAATATCATCTTCCTTCCTGATTGGATTGAGATTATATGAGATTTCTTTTCTCTTTAGGCTCCTGTCAGAAGTCAGTGAAAATTTTCTATAGAGAAAGATAATGCCATTACAGGTGCCCGTGACCTTTCCAACTATTCGTATTCAATACCCACCAATAAGTAAAAATAAATACATAAGTACATAAATAGCATGGCAAAGGGGTGCCTGAGTGGCTCAGTTGGTTAAGTGTCTGCCTTCAGCTCAAGTCATGATCCCAGGGTTCTGGGATCAAGCCCTGCTTTGGGCTCCCTGCTCAGAGGAGAGTCTGCTTCTCTCTCTCCCTCTGCCTGCTGCTCACCCTCTTCCCCTGCTTGTGCTCTCTCTTTCTCTGTTCAAATAAATAAATGAAATCTGAAAAGAAAAGAAAAGAAGAAAAGAAAAGAAAAGAAAACATGACCAAAAACTAAGAGAAATAATAAAAACTAAAACTATCAAGAAATTCAGATAATAGAGATACTGAAAGAAGTATTATTTCTATTTACATTGAAATAACTGTGATTGGCATGCACAGGGAAATGAAACAGAAAATTGAGAATTTAGCTGAATAACTATAAAAAGGACAAAACAAAAATTCTACGATGAAAATATACATTAACTGAAAGTAGAAACTTAACCAACAAATGTAAAGCAAATTAGACATGGCCATAATAGAATTAATAATCTGAATATTACATCAAAAAAATCTGATAACATAGTCTGTAAATGCATGAAGCAAGACTTCACATTAAAAAATAAACTTGGCAAATTCACAATCATAGTATATGTAAAATATTTACAAAAATTTGGCACATCTTTGGCAACCTTTTAAAGGACTCATATAAACAATTTGTTATTTGACCACGAGTTAACCAGAAAATTCCCTTTTTTTGGAAAATTAAGCAATATATCACTAACTCTTGAATCAAGGAAGAATCACAATGTAAATGAAAAATACTTTGAATTGAACAATAAAATCCTACATTATGAGATTTGTAGTATGTAGCTAGAATCATATTAGAGATTTATAGCTATAAATGCATATTTCAGAAATAGTAAAAAGACATAAATATATGAACTAAGTATTCCTCTCAAGAGGTTTATAAAAACAGCAGGTTAAACCAGAGAAAGAAGAAGAAAGAAAATAAAATTAAGAGCAGAAACAGGTTGTATAGAAAGCAATCACAGATTAGAAAGGACCCAAAACGTCAAATGTTGATATGACAGTAGGATGTTTCTATATAAGGACAAATAAAATAAAACTTTTTTTAAAGCTTATTAAGAACAAAAGAAGAAAAATACAAATAACCAATTCTGGAGTGAAAAGGAGATCTCACTATGTATCCTACACACAACAAAAATATAACACAAGGACATTAGAAACAACTTCATCCAATTAATTAATAGCAGAAGAAAAGTGCAACTTTCTAGAACAATACTACTTACCAAAGCTTGCTTAAGACAATGTAGAAAAATCTGAATAGTCCTATAACTATTCTTTCCACAAGGAATGTTCCACAACCAGAACATCAATGAAAAAATTCTACCAAATATTAACCAGAGTTTATCACATAAACTCTTATACAAATAGAAAAAGGGGAACATGTCAAAATGAATTTCATAAGTCCAAGTTCTTTGAAACCAAAATTTGTCAAGGGCTTTAGTAAAGATTATAAGCCTACACACCTTGTGATTTAAACGTAAATATTCTAAATAAAAATCTAGGAAACCGCTTCCAGCAATATTTATGAAAGTTAATACATCTTAAACAGTTAGACTTATTTTAGGAATTTAAAGTTAGTTTAACATGAGAAAATCAAGCACTACCATGCCATGCTTTTATAGAATATAAGAAAAATTATGAGCAATCCAGAACCTACAGAAAAACACTTTTGATAAAATTCATCATTTATTTGTAATAATGAAAAAAAAACCTTTATCCCTGTAGGAATAGAGGGAAACTGCCTTGATGTGATAAGAACAAGTATCTAATCTGAGAATAATCTGATAATTAGTTGATGGGATTATTGTAAATAATGATATTTATGATTATTTTAGATGCCTGCCAAGAACATATTATTAATGAAATATTGAACACTCTACTAAGATTAGGAATGAGATAAGGATATCCACTATTACCATTTCTATTCCACAGAGTGCAAATGGTCTTAATCAATGTATTAATGCAAGGAAAGTATATAAAATACATGAAAATTAGAAAACTAGAAATATTAGTCACAGTATTTAAAGATGGATTTAAGTATATATTAAGATAATTTATACAATTGCACCAAAAAGAATAAAATACTGAGGAATAAACTTGACAAAGGAGATGAAAGACCTGTACTCTGAAAACTATAAAACACTGATGAAAGAAACTGAAGATGACACAAACAAATGGAGAGATATTCCATGCACATGGATTGGAAGAATTAATATTGTATTTTAACAATTTAGTCCATATTTAACATTTTAGTCCATATTTTCCAATGCAATCTACAGATTCAATGCAATCCCTATCAAAATACCAATAGCATTTTTCACAGAACTAGAACACATAATCCTAAAATTTGTATGGAACCACAAAAGACCCCTAATAGCCAAACCAATCTTCAGAAAGAACAAAGCTAGAGGTACTACAATTTCAGATTTCAAGATACACTACAAAGCTACCATGATCAAAACAGTATGGTACTGGCACAAAATTATACATATAGAGCAAAGGAAATGGATAGAGAGCCCAGAAATAAACCCACATCTGTGACCCACATCTGTAAAGGAGGCAAGGATATACAATGGGAAAAAGATAGTCTCTTTAATAAATGTTGCTGGAAAAACTGGACAGGTACATGCAAAAGAATGAAACTGGGCCATTCTCTTACACCATACAGAAAAATAAACTCGGGGTGCCTGGGTGGTTCAGGTGGTTAAGTGTCCAAGCATCTTAATTTCAGCTTAGGTCATGATCTCAGAGTTGTGAGATTGAGCCCTGTGTTGGGTTCCATGCTGGGCATAGAGCCTGCTTAAGATTCTCTCCCTCCCTCTCCCCACCCCCACCACTCACACGCTCTCTCTCTAAAAAACAAATCAAAACAAAACAAACCTCAAAATTGACAAAAGACCTAAATGTGAGACCTGAAACCATAAAACTCCTAGAAGAAAACGTATGCAGTAATCTCCTTGACAGCAGCCTTAGCGACATATTTATGGATAGATCTCCTCAGGCAAGAGAAACAAAAGCAAAAATAAACTACTGGTACTACACCAAAATTAAAAGCTTTTGCACAGTGAAGGAAACCATCAACAAAATGAAAAGATAACCTACGGAATAGGAGAAGATATTTACAAATGATGTATTTGATAAGGGGTTAGTGGCCAAAATATATAAAGAACTTACACAGCCTGACACTGAAAACCCCAAATAATCCACTAAAATAAGCAGAGAACCTGAAGAGAGATTTTCCATAGAAGACATCCAGATGGCCAACAGAAACATGAAAAGATGCTCGACATCACTCATCATTAAGGAAATGCAAATCAAAACTACCATGAACTATCACCTTGCACCAAACAGAATGGCTAATATCGAAAAGACAAGAAAAATAACAAGTGTTGGCCAGGATGTGGAGGAAAGGGAATCTTCATGCACTGTTGATGGGAATGGAAATTGGTGCAGCCACTGTGGAAAATAGTATGGAGTTTCTCAAAAAATTAAAAATAGAAATACCATATGATCCAATAATTCCACTGCTGGGTATTTACCCAAAGAGAATGAAAACACTAATTCAAAAAGATATATGCATGCCTCTGTTTATTGCAGCATTATTTATAATAGCCAAGATATTGAAACAACCAAGAGTCCATCAATAGTAGATTAGATAAAGAAGTTGTCTATATGAAAAAAAATGGACTTTTATTCAGCCATAAAAAAAAAAATGAAACCTTGCCACTTGCAGCAACATAGATTGACCTAGAGGGTATTATGCTCAGTGAAATAAGTCAGAGAAGGAGAAATACCATATGATTTCGTTTAATATGTGGACTCAAGAAAAAAAAAAACTACCCAACCATACAAACAAACAAAAAAAAGCAGAAACAGACCTGTAAATGCAGAGAACAAACTAATGGTTGCCAGAAGGGAGGAGGGCAATGGGATGTGCAAAATGGGTAAAGGGGAGTGGGAGGTACAGGCTTACGGTTATGGATGAAACGTACAGCATAGAGAATATGGCCAATGGTATTATAATAGAGTTACATGCTTACAGATGGTAACTACACGGTGGTGAGCATAGCATAATATATAAAATTGTGGAATCGCTATGTGGTGCAGCTGAATGTAATATAACATTGTGTGTTAACTATACCTCGATAAAAAACAAAGATATAATTTACATATCTCCACAGATAACTTATAAGAATTAATTTATAAGTTAGGTAATGTTGCTGAATAAAATATCGATATACAAAAATTATTTGCATTTCCACATGTTATCAATATATTGCTTAAAAATGAAATAAAGTTATCATTTATAATCGCAAAAACATCAGATATTCTATCTGGAAATTCATATGGAAAAAACATGGATCTGTGTACTCCAAATATAGAAATCAATTTCGGGTGGGTACAACTGTGAACTGTGAAATGAACAAATAAAAACTTTTTCAAAGATAATCAGATGAGGAACAACAGGAATGCTCATTCATTGCTAGTGGGACTACAAAATGGAATGTTTACTTTGGAAGACAGTTTGACAGTCTTTTACAAAGTTAACACAGTCTTACCATATGATCCAGCAAACATGCTCCTTGGTATTTGCCCAATTGATTTGAAAAGCCAAGCCCACACAAAAACGTCCATGTAAATGTTTATTGCAGCTTTATTGGTAATCTCACAAAACTGGAAACAACCAAGATGTCCTTTAAAAGCTGAATGGATAAAATGTGATTCATCACAGTATTATTCAGCAATAGAGAGAAATGAGTTATAAAGCCGCAAGACAGATGGAGAAATATCAAAGGCATATTACTAAGTGAAAGAAGCCAGTTATATAACATTCTAGAAAAGATAAAACTATAAAGACATTAGATTTTTAGAAGAATAACATGATTCTTTGTGATAATATAATTGTGAATACAATGTATTATGCATTTGTCAAAACTCAAAACTGTTTAGCACAAAAAGTAACCTTCATGGATGCAAAATTTTAATTATCACTTAGGAGATTGGGGTATTTCAGGAAGAAATGCAGACTGTGACAAGGAAGTCTAACTGTATTACAAACAACTCAAAGAATCTCACTGAAGGGATTGGAGGAAAGATGATAAGCTGAATATTTTGAAAATAAGTGGCATCTGTAAGACTAAAGATATAAGGAACTACACGGAAGCACTGCATTCCAATCGATAAAGTTGTGTCCCATGGGATTATGTGTTACCAATTCTTTTTTTTTTTAAGATTTTATTTATTTATTTGACAGAAAGAGAGACAGGCAGAGAGAGAGGGAACACAAGCAGGGGATTGGGAGAGGAAGAAGCAGGCTCCCAGCAGAGGAGCCCGATGTGGGGCTTGATCCCAGAACGCCACGATCACACCCTGAGCCGAAGGCAGACGCTTAACAACTGAGCCACCCAGGCACCCCTATGTGTTACCAATTCTGACAATGCTCTACATGTATATCAGAATGGAACAATTAAGTAAATTTATGACAGTTAGTGGGAGCCAGATTTCTCACTGTTGGAGTGGGAGATTACAATTAAGTGAAAAGAAGGGCCTAAAAATATCCATGATGGCAATCAGTTAGAGTTGGAGACATCATATGCATTCATGTTTAGCTTAATATAGGTACAGATGGTTGTATGTAGAAATATTTATACATCTGTTTAAATACACAGGTTGTATATCACGTGTATTTTCTGCATTTTGGATGAAAGGGCCTAAAAGAAATGACATCCCTGTTGCAACATGCATATATAGCATCTACCGTTTGGTTTCTTTCTTTTTTTTTTTTTTAAGATTTTATTTATTTATTTGACAGAGATAGGGACAGCCAGCGAGAGAGGGAACACAAGCAGGGGGAGTGGGAGAGGAAGAAGCAGGCTCATAGCGGAGGAGCCTGATGTGGGGCTTGATCCCATAACGCCGGGATCACGCCCTGAGCCGAAGGCAGACGCTTAACCGCGGTGCCACCCAGGCGCCCCTACCGTTTGGTTTCTAATACTATTTTCTAAAAAAGGAACCAGGGCTCCTTGAAGAAATGGCTGATTCCAAGGCTAGGACAGAAAATATACAAGATGAGCTTGGAGAATTTGTAGTGCCAAAAAAATAAGAAATAGATAAAAAAAAAAAAAAAACACCTTATTGATAGGAATACCAAAGGAACACAGGGGGTGAGTGACAGAGTTCCCAGTGGCCAAAGCTGAAACAGTTTGAGCAACAAAATGAATGAGTAATTTTGGATTATTCAAAATATAATAAAATAACTATCACGTTTATACATATGTAAATAAAAGATTGAATAAATTAATAAATGCAGAAGAGATAAATCTCTCATGCAGAAGAATTCCAAATAATTTAAATAAATACTCTCTACTTAAGGAGGGGAAGCATAACTCTCACTTTGTAGGTGTTGCACATAGTGATTTTCTTCTAAAATGTACAGTAATGGAGCTAAAAGTTTACAGTGGAGAAACCTGGCAAACACTACTTCAGCCAGGTGATTAAAGCCAGTGTCAGCAAGTCATAAATCATATTGGTAGTATGTATGCTTATTATGATGTGATGATAACAGATCTTTACCTCTGTGATCTTCCTCCAAGTACCTATAATCCCAGCTTCATCATGAGAAAAAACATCAGACAAATTCTAATAGAAGAGTATTCTACAAAATACCTGGCCTGTACTCAGCAAAACTGCCAAGATTATTAAAAACAAGGAAAGTCAAGGGGTGCCTGGGTGGCTCAGTCCATTGAATGTCTGCCTTCAGCTCAGGTCCTGATCCCAGGGTCCTGGGATAGAGTCCCACATCGGGCTCTCTGCTCAGTGGGGAGCCTGCTTCTCCCTCTCCCTCTGCCTGCCGTTCCCCCTGCTTGTGCTTGTTCTCTCTCTCTCTCTCTTTCTCTGTCAAATAAATAAATAAAATCGTTAAAAACAAACACAAAACCAAAACCAAGGAAGGTCAAGAAACTCTCACAGCCAAGTGGAACCTAAAGAGAGAGAACAACTAAATTTAATGTGGTATCCTGAATGGGATCCTGGAACGGAAAAAAGGACGTTAGAGAAAAATCTAAGGAAATCTAAATAAACTATGGTCTTTAATTAATAATAATGTATCAACATTGGTTCACTAATCATAACACATGTATTATAATAATGTAAAATGTTAATAATAGCAGAAACTGAGTGTGGGGTATATGGAAACTCTGTACTAACTTCTCAATTTTTCTGTAAATCTAAAACTTACAAAAATAATTTCTCTTAATTAAGTTAAATTAAAATTGTGATGAACATTTAATAACAAATTAGATTTAACTGAAGAGAAAACCAAAAGAGATCAGAAGATATCATCCAGAATAAAAGAATGGAGACAAAAAAACATAAAATAGAGAAGAGGTTAAGAAGCTAACAGAAGAAAGCGAGGTCCAAACATGAGTTCCTGAAGGAGAGAAGAGAAGGAAAGGTACAGAGGCAATATTTCAAAAGATAATAGCTTACCATGTTCCAGAACTGATGAAAGATCTCAGTCTTCACATTCAAAATCCCAATGAAGCCAAGCGGGTTAAATAAAAAGAAACATGCACCAAGAATCATCATAGTGAAACTGTAGAAAATCAAAGAAAAAAATCACAGTAGCAGCCTTTCGACTGACAAGTGACTTCTCTAAAGCAAACATGACAGCTAGACGAATGTTTCTGGTGTCCTAAAAGAAAATGACTAGTAACCTTGAATTAATGTCCAGAGAAATTATTTTTCAAGAGTCAAGCCAAAATGAGCACTTTTTTCAGATAATCAAAACCCCCCAAATGCCTGCTACTTTAAGCCTGTTCATTTTTGCATCAAACCGTATAATTAAATGAGGATGTGAAATTACCACCCTTAAATCTTTTAAGTTGGTGATGGTTCCCACAGTCCCTGCTATCTTCCCTAACAAGGTAGAGTACTGAGATTTACGATGTGCCGCCTGGTAGGAAGAGAGTTGTCCAGGGACTTGTCCCTCTGCAATCATTGGTTTTAGTCAGTGGCATCAATGTAGGGATGTTGCCTGCTTCTAAAGACGTCTATTCAAGCTATACACTCAGGAACTGTTAAAAATAGCCATGAAATGGGATTGGAGTGTTTTAGTTTTTCCAGGAGGCTAATGTGAAAACTTCACTGTTCTCCTGTAGCTCATAAGTCCCAAATAAGACTGGGGGTATGAAGCAGTGTTTTGGGTTCCCAGCAATTACCTCAGAGACAGTGCCTGATAGTCCTTGAAAGATTTGGTATTTTCATTACACTAAAGAATTACCCCGTTCAGTAGCTTTAGGACCCTTTGATTATGGTTAGGAAAAATTTCACAGGGCATACATAATGGATATATTTCAGGGTTCATTTTGAAGTCCCCCTTGCCTTCCTTTATTAGAGAAGCTCTTGTCTGTGGACTATTTCAGTATTGGGGAATGAGGGAAGATTGAACCCATTTATTACAATGGCTCATGATAGACTTTTGTTCCCCAGACCTGAATTTTTATTTTTATTTTTGATTTTCTTCCAGGAAACTATGTTGAATTGACCATAGCAATATTGTGAATCAAAAATGTGTTTACTGTGCCGGTCCTACTGCCTCTTACGATAACCGTGCTTGCCTCATACAGTGCTGCAGCTCGGCATTTTGTCACCCTGGGGTCCGGAACATCTCTTATTCTCCATAGCAGAACAGTGCAATCTCCCAAAGTCTTGCTATGAATAGGAATCTGATTTTGGATAAGCACAGGTGGTGATTTAATTAACTAATCTAGCCATTTCATTCCATGGAGTGTTAACATTCCTCTCTGGGTTTATGGATAGGAATTATCACTGCCACCTGCCTTATTTTGCCTGGAACTGATTCCAGCCTTTGCTTGTTACTTCTAATGTTGCTACCCTGGGTTAATTAGGGTTTTTGGATGCAAGCAACAGAAACTAATATTAAAAAATGAAGGAGATTGATCAGAATACTATTGTAGAAGCTCATCAAATGGTTAGGTTGCTGGGCCCCATGTCTGGAAAACAGACAGGAATCAAGGATCCCTGAAGTGGGGGGACGGGTGGAGGTGAAAGGCATAGCAGTTAAGCTTATTCAAGGACAGAGGGATCTGAATCACCATAGTTCATGATATGAGAATTAGTATTTCCTCAAAAATTATCTTTATCATGTTCATTGCTTCTTTAATCCTGGCAAACTTCTAAACACAGCAAAAATTCAAATATATATAGCTTGCACCATTGTAATTGCTCTATCAAAAATTTTGCAAAGTGCTGGGTGTTATACGCAACTAATGAATCATCGAACTTTATATCAGAAACCAGGGATGTACTGTATGGTGACTAACATAATATAATAAAAAAAACATAAAAAAAATTTGCAAAATGTTATTGCAAGTTTATTTTGACATTTCTGCAATCACATTTTTTTCAGCTATTTCCATCAATACACTGAGAGACAAGAGAACGAGTAGTTAAGACAATAAGAATTGTGTTATTTTAAAACCAACAACAAATAGGCTAAGTCCAAGTATGACCTTCTTTAATCAGCTTATAAATATCTACCCTCCCCCCCAAAAGTATTCTCAAGGTAAGAAATTGAGTGGTAATTGGAACAGTAGCTACTCAGATTTCTGTTGAAAAATCGACTTGGTAAGTTTTATCAAAAGTATCTTAGAACATGCTGGGGCAATTTCCAGGTTTAGGAAGTTAATGTGCTTGTTAGTTTGGTAATAGAAAGCAAAGTTGAATTATCCAAAATGTAAAACCAAGTAATTACCATTGGGAAGTCTTTTATAAACCGAATTTAGGATCAAAAGAAGGAGAAAAATTCATAAATAAGAGAAAAAATGCAAATTTGGGGTATTAAAACAAGTATAGCATGTAAGAGCAAAGGCGATCAGAAGAGCTGGACGTTCCAGATCTTCAGAAAAATAAGCAAACAATTCTCAGTTCTTTTCTTTGTCTGCTGATAATACATTACCTGGATAAATAAAAGTTAATCCCTGGCTGATAACTTCATTTGGGGAGACACCCCATTCAATTCTGCTGGGGGCTTCTGCTGTAAGAAGAGATTTCCCCCTTCCAGGGAACAGAGGGAAATACTTGAGTTGGTTGAATTATATGGAGCTGTAACTAGAAATGTTTTGTAAATGGGGGGATAATTACTAAGATTGTCTCAGCTGATTAGAGAAATGTCTGACAATTCTAAACTCAGAATGGATTAATAAAGAATAAATCCTTTCTCTGGCCCTTTCTGCCGTGGCCTTTGAGTAACTTGAACTTGCTTGCCAACTTCAGAGCAGGCAAGGAATGAACGCATGTCTTAGCCACAGCGGTGCTCGGGGACTGATGGAGACAGGGATTAAAAGTCAGAGAGTGTCTCCCCACAGTTGTAAAATAGATTTATGGCCAGTGGAGTGGGTGTGAAGACTGAAATGCAGCTCCATAAACTAATTCAGACTGACTCTTTCATCCCCAAAACAGTCAGACTCAGGTTTCCCTTTTATCAAATGAAGATGTTCATCTCTGAGGTCCTTCTGGATTGATGTTCCTGTGCTCAGTATTTACTCACTAACAGCGAATTATTTTATAATGAAAAAAATTATATATTTCTTTTTAAACAATTTTGCCTTGGTCTGATACTGTCGGACTGCATGCTTATTTGCTGTTAACACTAGGGGTCAGGCTAAGAATAGTCGTTTTCTATGCTGTTATGATCTTTGCCAGATACTATAGGAACCTTGGATATTGGGATTTTTTTAATTATGTCTTCTGAATTTCTATTATATATCGTTAGATTACTCATGCGTGTGTTTTCGACAATAAAAATAAAGATTTTTCCCTAAAAACTTAAAAAGTAAGGAAGTAAAAATATACTTTCAGAGTTTTTAGTGCCAGTATTACAAATGAAAGTCTAGCAGATGTTTTGAAAGTAAATCTTACAACCAAATGCAGAGTTAGCAATCTATGTTATCTCTACCAAAATGCACCACTGTTACGTACAACTAACCTTCCCTGTTTCTTTCTCCTTTTCTTTTCTTTCCCCTGTGGAATTACACTTACTATGACAAAAGCAAGAGTTTGCCACAAACTCAAAATAATCTTGAAAGTCAAATAAATTTAGTCATAAAGATGGGAAATTAATAGCATCCACTTTAAAGTTATTTTCCAATGGATTTTACCATCATTTTAACATCTTTAAGGTTCTAGGTATTTATGCTTGTTAACTAAGAGTATAGGGACGCCATATACACAAGCAGTCTCACACACAAATGCACGCAGAAATAGACATAATATGATTTTACATGGAATTGGTAAGTTATTTCCCCTCCCATCAGGAATTCAAAGCAGAGCAGGGAAGGGTATGAAGCTGTGAGTACAGCTCAAAAGAGAAGGTCAGAAAACATTAAGTGAGGGCTTCATGGGCTATAAAAGTAGACTGTTCTCTAAGAAAATATAAACTGCATTCCATGATAAAGCCTCCAGGGGAAATGAAAAAGCATCTTCTCTGTGTGTGTGTGTGCGCGCGCTTGCCCGCGTCCCATTCATTCATTTATCTCATATGTGACTAGGTGCAACTGTCTTTTATTTAACCAGTATAAGATAGTGCCGGTGGATCTTTAAGATGTTTGTACCCCCTGAAAGACGAGATTCTTCAAGAAATTATTCTTTTTTCAAAGAACCAATGTAATCAATCATCTCCATGGGACAGTTTGTGCCTGAAGAACGATTTGTTAAAAAGTGAAGACACTGTGCAGAGGACAGGGAAGATCTTCCTAAGTGAGGTCCTTGTGGTTGAGACGGGTACACTGAGCTCAAGGAAGAAGAACCGTTTCCCCTGTCAGTCACTTCAAGCGTGCCCTGACCCAGTGCGCTTTGTAACGGCCTTCGTGTTCTTGGAATGCTGAGGGCCCAGCAAGCTCCGGCTGCCAGAAGGTTCGGATCAATTGACCTTTTATTTCTTTTATTGTTTCCGCTGCCCTTTAAATTCCCCATCAATGCTCTGTTTTCTCCAGAGCATCTTTTCAGACCTAAAGAGGTAGGGATATCTCTTTGTGGGCAGAAAATGCTGACTCCTCACCGATGGAGCGTGGCAGGTGAAGGGCTAAGAGCAGCAGGCATTCCCTCCCGCCTTCTAATGTTGCTGGTGGAATAGAGAACACCTCTGCATTCACCTGACGTTTTTGGCAGAAGCCCTCTGCCTTCTGTCCCAGTGGTGAGGTTAGAATAGGACCAGAATTTTTTGAAAAGTTAAAGTGCATTTCTTAGAACTGCTGCCACCTTTATTCGCCGACCACACAGGTGAGACAGTTTTCTGTTGTACTGGTCCTCTTGACCCTGAGAAGCTACTCTACCTGGGCTTTCTACACCATCGATACTATGTTCTCTCTAAATCTGAACAGCATGGGCCATTGAGCCCTGAGGATGGAGAACTTCATTGTTCCCTGACACAGTCAGCCAGAGGGAAAAGCAAATACCAGACAAAACAGGCATTTTTCTGCGTATTTCACACTTGAATAACAGCATTAGCTCGGCAAAACCTCAGAAAATATCAACTCAGCCTACTGACATTAGTATTTTTTAGTTTATACAAATGCAAGGCAAAGAAAGTTTGATACAGTCTTTGCCTGTCCTCCCGGCTGATTGTGATCTAGAACGTCCCCAACTGATGCGGATAAGAAAATATTCAAGTGCTCTAGCATTACTAGGGATGTCTCGTATGATGTGAACACGATGTGCATATTCTTCTTGCATATAGATCGTAAGTGTTTGGTTCTCTTTTTATATATATTCATGTGTTCATTAAATGTCTCAGGAATTGTTAATAAAAAGTAAATGTACTATAGTGGCTTATAATTTAAGAAGATCTTGCGGTGGATCTGTTTGGTAAAGTAAATAATCCTTTCTTAATTATTTATCCCATGTATTTGTATTTGTGTTTGGGGTTTGATACATTTATATAACATGAGTTACAAAAATACATGGAGTACTTTGTGTCCATAAAAGATGAGCAAAAACGGAAAGGCACAATTTATTGACTGCTATCATATAGGTATATTACTTATGTATAGATTGCAGCTTGGCATTACTTTGTTAGTGAAATTAGAAGTTTTCTTTTTAATTGTTAAGCCCACCTATATTCACTGATATGACTGATAACTCATATTTTATAATTTTATACATTTATACAATTATGTAATTAATTATACAGTTGTTCTATGTGTCCTGTCATTTCTTGCTGCATTGGTTGTGTTTGCTTTCCATTTTTATATTTCATTTGCTGTTTAGAATAGTTGATATTTTTTCTAGGAATTACCTTGTACTTATGCCTCTCTAATGTTCTTAGTACCCTGATTTCTTTTATAAACATTATTACTTGCTTTGTTGATTTTTAATAGTATCTTTTGTCTTTGCCTGTTGCCTATACAAAAATCAATGAGCTTGGGGCGCCTGGGTAGCGTTGTCATTAAGCGTCTGCCTTCGGCTCAGGGCGTGATCCCGGCGTTCCGGGATCCAGTCCCACATCGGGCTCCTCCGCTGGGAGCCTGCTTCTTTCTCTCCCACTCCCCCTGCTGTGTTCCCTCTCTCGCTGGCTGGCTCTCTGTCACATAAATCAATAAAATCTTAAAAAAAAAAAATCAATGAGCTTATTCCATGTTCCTCTTATGCTCTCCTTTCTTCCATTATTTTAGTTGCATTATTTTTACTTTGTGAGAACACATAATACTTATTTGCCATCTTTCACCTTCCTCCATACCTTAACCTCAATTTTAGTTCTACACTTCAGTAGAATAATTGTTTATCACAATTCCTTTTGCTGAAGGTTCTGCATTATCTCTTGGTTGGCTCATTCTCTAGAAAATTCTTCAAGAGCTGGAGATTAAAGTACAACCTGGGTTCTTGCACATGTAAAGCCATTTTTCTATAGCTTTGGTAGTTAAATGATGGGTTTTCTGAGTATAAAATCTTTGATTCACTTTCTTTTCATGGAAAAATGCTACTCTATTTTTTTTTTGCTTTGTATGTTGCTTTTAAGAAATCCGATGTCAGTCTAATTCTTTTGTCCTTTTAAATTATTGATCATTTTGCCTGTAAGTCAAAAGGATTTGCCTATAAGTCCTAAAGATTTTTTCAAATCATTAAAGTCTTATGGATTTATTAACATACATCTTGGAGTTGACCATTGTTAAGGTCCAATCTGGCCAGCTCTCTCGCCTTTAAAAGTATCATATGTCAAAACATACCTTACCACAGCGAGTGAGTGCAAATAATTCAAAGGACGATTACTCAGGCAAATGCAAAGTGAGGGGAGTCCTTGGGCTAGGATCCTTTGATGTCTAGGCCTAGATAGAGACAAGAGGTCTTGGTACATATATTGGTGTATATATATTTATATATGAAAGGAGCCCATCAGGGAATTTTGAATAATGCCAAGGGTAGACTGACTTCTAGCAGTAGTCCTAGTGTGGGAGAAGGCAGATGAGGAAGCAGAGCAGCTGTGATTCCGGCTGAGGTGTCTGACAGCAGTCATCCTAGGAAGTGTTAACAGTTCAACCACCTGTCAGTTTGCTGTGAGTGACTTACCATTTCCAACTTTATTTCTCCGTAGTCATTTCAAGAAAGGCTCTCAGGTACCTATTGGGTGTTCTTCCTATTTAGAAAGAGTCTTATTTTATTTCCAGGAATTTTTATATTAAGGAATTAAATATGCATTCTGTTTTATTATTTTGTTTTTCATTGTCAGAGATTCCATATTATGTGATTTTTAAATATTTGTTTGTTTTGCATTTTAACCACTTTCCTTCTCACCCTTTTTACTTCTTATTTTGACTCATTTTTATTCCTTTGATGATTTTCCTACCTTTCTCCGAAGTCCCTTATTAAGTATTTGTTTAAGTCTGTTCTCCCTGGGGTACCTCATATAATTTAGTCATCAATGCTGTTATAATTTTCTTTTACTCCCCCTCCTCCCCTTCTTCCCTCCTCCTTCTCCCCCCATTCTTCCTTCTCTTCCTCTTCTTCTCTGAGTTCAATCAGCTTTTATTTTATTTCTTCCTTAATATACACGTTACTTATTCTGGCTATAGGTTCACAAATGCTCGTCTGAGGATATTTAATTGAGTTTGCAATATTGTATGAGTTTTCTTCTGCTTTGTGGTTGGTTTCCTGAGAGAGAATTTTCACTGGGTGAAATATTTGATTCTCTCTGTTTTCCTCCTGCAGTAGCAGTGTGTAGCTCTGACAGTTGAAGTCTGTGCCCTTTGCAGACAGGATGCCAGTGGAATGGGTTGCAAGTTTTCTGTGTCAAGAATAGGAAATTCATGGTTTATTTGGTGTATTTGGTTAGTGTGAGAATATCTTATATGCCCTCGATTTCGTTTTTCATTCTCTTTTTTCTAGCAGGATCCCAATATTCCCCCTTTGCTTCTTTTTTTTTCTTTCACCTTTCAGTCCACAAAGGAAGCCACTCCCTTTCTGGTACCCTCATTCCTCAGAAGCAGTACTTCGCAATCTTGTCACTTTGAGCCCCACACTCTATTATGTCCCTTCTCTGCTGTCAGTGCTCTAATTTATCAGAAATATTTTTCAGGGGGTGCCTGAGTGGCTCACTCAGTTAAGCATCTGCCTTCGACTCAGGTCGTAATCTCAGGGTCCTGGGATCAAGCCCCAAGGGCAGGGCTCCCCACCAAGCAGGGAACCTGCTTCTCCCTCTCCCTCTGCCCCTCCCCCCCATGTAATCTCTCTCTCTCAAATAAATAAAATCTTCAAAAAATTTTTTTTCAGTTATTTCACACTTACAGTGGACTTTCTCTTTCTGAGGGAATCTTAGATCAATCATAGACCTTTCTCCTCCTATTTTCTCTTCCTCAGCGTCTTTTGTAAGCCTTCCTTCCAGCGCCCTCCCCTTCTCTGTCTGCAAAGCTTGAGGGATGACTCTGCTGAAAATTGGCATTTACTTTTGTACTTACAGGTAATTTGAAGTTTGTGGTGTTCTCTGAATTCTAGTTATGCCATTTTTCTGGTTTTATTTGTAATATTAAGCAAGAGATACTACAAAGGAGTAGCCAGTGGAAAGAATATAGTGTCACAAAACCAAGAGATACAAATTTCACAAGAACTATGGAGTAATCAATGTGGCAGGTTAAGTTGAAGACTAAAAACTAACCATTTGTTTAGGGTTATCAGTGGCCTTAAAAAAAGTCTCACGTTGAGCAGTGGGTACAAAAGAGAAAACAGCATGAGAAAGTGGATACAGTAAATGCAGCAAGTACAGAACACTTAATTGAGAAGATAACTGTAAAAGGTCATGTAATGTGTGGTAATTGAGGGCACTGGGGGTCAAGGTTTTGTTTTTTGTTTTGACTTTTAATTTAAGCATATACTTCCAAAAACTACATATATCTTAAATATATTTGATGAATTTTCAGTAACTCAGCAGCCTGTAGATCAAAGAACAGAATGTTACCACCTTCCTACAAGCCCCAGCATTCCATGCAGTCATTAATTACCCTCGAGAGATTGATCTCTATCCTAACGTCTGACACTAGTGTTGGCAACTCTTTCGTGTCTTTCTTTGCTGTGCGCTATATTTCTGAGAATCATTCACTTTGTCGTAGGTTTTTCATTCTCATTCATTAATGTTTAGTTTTCCTACTATTCAAATATACCACAATTTATTTATTTATTAATATGTTGAAGGGACTCTGGGTATTTACACGTGTTGGACTGTTATGAACAATGCTGCTAGTGCTAGTCATAATTTTCTAGATTATAGTCACGTATTTTCTAGTATATGACTTTTGGTAAACACGTGATGAATTTATCTAGAAATGGGATTTCTGGGTCATCGAAAACATATATATCTTATTATAGCCAAACAATTCTACAAATTGTTTTTTCTTAAAACAATATGTAAGAATTCCAGTTGTTGAATAATTTTGCCTACCTGTAGTTGTCTTTTTAAAATTTCATTTTATCGATTGTGATTCGGTGTGAGTTAGCATTTCACTGAACACCAGTGAAGTCATATGTTTATTGGCCCATTGTGCATTATCTTTGAGAAGTGTCATTTCAAGCCTTTTGCTCGTTTTCCTCTTTGATTAGCTCTCTTTTCCTCACTGATTTGTAGGTATTGCTTTTATATTCTCAGTATGAGTGTTTCACTGATAAATACATATCTATTTTAAGATATGGGAAATATTAAAGCATATTTGTATATTGATGGGAATAATTTAGCACCTCAAAATACAGAAGTAAAATTGCAGGAGAGAAACCCTTAAGTAGGCAATAGGGGATAGGACCCTCTAGTAGGAGGAGTTGGCCATTGTGCCTGTATTGTATTTAACTTAAAGCTTTGCTTAGAGTTAAACATTTCTAATATTTTGCTATTGTAAATGTGATATTTTAATTCAATAAAATTGTATCCATATATTGGATTACCTTTACTTTCTAAATAAGGAGAATCTTTATTTAAAAAAATAAAAAAAAGAAAGGCTTTTTGCATATATATAGAAAGGTCAAGTATTTTCTGCCGTGCTCACTGGCTTTCTCTTATGAGATCATATGCCACTATGGCATGGTATTAAGTCTTAGAATATTATCATTGAACCATTTAACTTTTTCTTTTTGGTCTATTTGCTGTTCTTCTTTAAACTAGTCTTTCAAAAAACTTCATTTTATCTGATTATATTGTTGTCTCCTTTTAAAATTTCGGCAGCTTTATTGAATATTCTAAAGTATATTTTTAATTACTCACTTGAAATTTTCTTTTTTTCTTACATTTTATCTTTGTCTTTATTTTAGCAAGTTTTAATTCTTTTGAATTTTAAAAATTTCTCTTATACCTCATTTATTTTCATTATTCTCTTGGATTTCTTTCATATTTTTATTTTTGCTAATTTTTAAAGCTTTTTAAATTTAACTATATATAGGAATATATTAGGAGCAGGTATTTAAGTAATTCACACCCTAGGTTGAACAGTTTTGTTCCTTCATTTGGTTTTCAATGGCTCTTTAGCCCTTTCCAACCCTTTTTGTAGCAAAATGTGTAATCTAAAATCAGTAGTCTTTGCTTGCACAATTACGGGTCATAAGACAAATCATGTAATAAATAGGTGGCCACTGAACAGAAGAAAGAAGTTGGCTGATCATTCTATTCAGAGAAGGTGCCTTCCTCCTAGATTAATTTAATCAAATCATAAGCCTTCGTGAGGTTTGGGGAATTTCTTTGACACTTCTGTATACTAAGGAGAGGTTGGGCAAGGCCAAGTTTCTTCATTATAAAATTTCGGAGTAAAGACAGGGTCTTCTCTGTGGGATCACCTAACAAACAAAAAGCAGTCTCCAAAAAAAGCAGCATGACCTTGTTTGATATTTCAGAGGGAAAAGAATCCTGGCTTCGTCTCTTACTTTAGCTCTCAGCTGTCCTAAAAGGAGGGTAGACTTCTTAATAGTTATGCTTATGATTTTAGAAAGAATTGTTTTTTAACAGGACATCTGTCTCTGAAAAGTTAGCTAGAAAGCATGCAGGAGATAGGTCTCAGTGGCCTTTCATTGATAACCAAACACATTACCATCTCATTCTGAGTCCTCTAAGGGAAATAGCTTTCCTCCGTCTGTTCTGCCCAGCTTCCTCCCTCACTCTGGGATATTTTCCATCTGCCTCACAATGTAATCGCCCCTCCAAATCTCCTCTGTCCTGCAGGATTATAGACCCTTAGTTATCTTCTTTGTTCATTATCAGTTACCCAAATGTGAAAGCTTATGTGGTAATTCTCCTCAGCTGACTTCTCAGTTTGCTATGCACCTTCACATAAAACCTAGCCTAGAAGCTGGAGGACTTCTCCACCAAATAGAATCGGTGAAACATGAGGTATTGTAACCTGCATCAGGTCTGCCATCTATTCCACTGAGCAAATATGTCTACTGAGCCATATTTCCATACCTTCTCTTTCTAAATTTCTGTAAAGCAAGTGATAGCTTATTTTTATACTGGAAAAACTCTCAGGTGATACTTCCCAGTGGCTAACATTACAATGATAATAATTCAGATCTTTTATCTTTCCTCTTTGACTCCATCCAATATTTTTCTTCTTTTAGATGCCTAGATTTAAAAACATAAATTCTCTTTCTTCAAAGCTTTTGGCTCTTTCCTCTCTGGCTATAAAGAAAAAAAAATACAGTAGAGATAAGAGACCTGGCCATCTTAATTCTAATTAATGAACGTGGGAGGAAGGTGGCAGATTATCATTGACCTCACAGGTCAACATTTTATTTTTTTCCCATTTTGATGATGATACTTCATAGCGAAAGACAGCATGTCTTATCATTTATAGCTCTCCTACCAAAATTGTCTAGTGTCTTGCTTTTACAAAGAAAGCTTCTGTCTGCGGTATCATCTATATCCTAACAACTGGCATAATTATTTCCCACGATCAGAGTACCAGACTTGGTAATGGCAGTATTAAAGACTTACGATTGGTCAATCTAGACTTGGAAGGTTGTTTCCCCATTGGCTACTGATTTCCTGGTACCTTGCGACTCCAGGGGAAACACACCTGACCAAACAGACCAGTGAGCCAAAGAAAGAAGTCGTCACTCAAAATCTAAAACAGTAAGGTGAATTTGTTGCTTACTGGACAAAGAAAAATTGTGCTTGCAGGATGCAATCTCTCTGAATAAAGCAATTACTGGTCTCATATAGGTTTGGAGAAGCATGAGGCTCAGGATGAGCGATGTGCAGAAATAAGACCTGTTAGGGATGCATTGATCTTCGGCTGTGGAGGGTTGGTTATTGCAACATGGCTGCTGCTGATACTTCTAGAAGTATGGGGCTGTCACAAAATGCCTGGTTACCAGATGTATGATTACTGATTCACAGTTTTCATCGATCAATTGGGATTGTTTAATGCTAGATCTGGGAGTTACTTGTTACTATGACCAAAGAACAATCAATCTTTTCCTAAGGAAATTAAAATGTTTTCTTTTTCACAGAATATTTTTACACACTGATTTGGATTAGAGGTATAGGTGCCGTGTTTCATCTACTTGATTATATTTTAGCTTCTTGAGGGACCTTGTCTTATGAAATGATATCCCTATAGCACCCTGCATAGCACCTTACAAAATCAA
Organism: Ailuropoda melanoleuca; assembly: GCF_002007445.2. NCBI lineage: Eukaryota > Metazoa > Chordata > Mammalia > Carnivora > Ursidae > Ailuropoda > Ailuropoda melanoleuca. Next base: position 36,244,776 of record NC_048226.1, read on the forward strand.
GTCCTCGGTGTGTTGAGAGATCCGACATGACCAGCCTCTTTCGGAACTTAGCAGTAGCACTATCAGACAAGAAGCAGAGAATCCTTTTAATGGTTTCAAAGAAACATGAATGTGTAAATAAAAAATTCAGGTGGAGGTTGCTATAGTCACATCAGACATCACACCCCTTAGTGTGTAGAAAGGAGAAGGCACGCTGGGGTAGGAGCCAAAGCAAACCTAGCAGGCACACTTCCACAGGACCTTCCTTGCCTCTCTGGCTCCTCAAACCTGTCTTCATCTAGGATCTCGCCTGCAGGTGCAGGTCTGGCCTAGCTTCTCAGCCAATAAGACCCTCCTCATTTTTCCCTGCTCCACCTTTCCCCAGCTCAACAGCAACTCAATATAATTAAGCCCAGTTTTAATAACAGACCGAAACCCTAGTTGAGATGTGATCTTTTGCAGGACATAGGGCTCTCTTTTTGTCTCTACAAGCCATGCAGTGTTGAGCGCTATGTACTCATGCTGGTAGCCTTTGAGTCCAACACACTTTGCCCATCCATTGATGCTATTTTAAAAGAATAGGTAACGTTCAGGGTTCCAGGCCCACCTATGGGTCCAGAAACTGATGTTAAGTTTCTATACTCTAGTCTCTTGGTCTAGAAGCTCACCTTGACCTCCAAAAACAGGGCTGGAATTATTGAGTCCGCTTGAATGTCTGCGAATGCCTAGTTGTCTGCTCTGAGACAAGCCTCTAACACCAAATCAGCAACTGTCAGATCTTCAACTCAAGGAAGAGCAACCCTAGGGGGTCCGACGTCTTCTTTCATCATGCTGTGTATTTTTGAGCTTCCTTCTCACCTGCACTCAAACACTCACAAGTTGTAACTGACATTTAAATATTTAAAAGATTGGCTAATGAGAAGAGGGTATAAAAGCAGTTTTGGATATCAAGAGGCATTGCTATAACAACACAGTTTATAGTGCTGTGTGACCATGTGAACACTGCTGTTGGAAACATCTGTTACAAATTGAATAATGAGGAAGATAAGAAGCAAAATAACACAATCGATGGTTAATATCAAATTGAAAACCAATGGAAAAAAGGTTTGGTAGATGTCAAATATTTTATTCAATATGAAATATATAAAGATGATGATATTACTATGTGGTTTTAGAATATGGTATAAGCCTCGTGTCGGGCTACCTGCTCAGTGGAAAGCCTGCTTCTCCTAGTGCTCTCCCCCCCCCTTTTGTGTTCTGTCTCTCAAATAGATAAATAAAATCTTTTAAAAATAGAATATGTTATAAGAAAAGGGTATAAATTATCCTTATAGCTCAATCACACTTTGTGGCAGATGAGTAATGCCAAAAAAAAAAAAAAAAGTGAATTGTAACGATAAGACGTCACCAGTTATATACTGTTGACCCTTGGGATCCCTCAGGAATTCCAAGCAGTAGAAGAGCACCAGGAAGGCAGGATTCCAGCATCTTTCTAGGGCTACCCTGATGAACATCTCTTGGGCAAACAAAAGAAAGAATGAATCGAAGAGATTCCAAGACGTGCTTCTTTTTGGCCTGAAAGAAGAAGACTACGGCAAACTGTGGGCATGATGGAGAAGAGTTTAGTATGAAGGAAGTTGTGCAAGTGGAATAGAAATTAATGGAGAAAGGTTACTTTGAGTAGATGTACTTAATGAAGCTAAGATCAGTAAAAAGTAGAGAGAGGTAGAGTCACTTCAGTTCCATAATTCTGAGTCTATAAATGAAACACAGATGTTTGAGAAAGATGGATGTGGGTCTTTGGCCTAAGGGTGGCGAGCTTTTACAGAGCAAAGGAAGAATGTGGTCAAACAATGATTTGTGTGTATAAATGCATTCCTAAGACTCAAAATTTTCTAGTTTGCTTTTACCAATATATCCAGTTCTGTAGTGGCTGTTTTTAACCCATAGATATATGCAGGAACACAGCCCAGAGGAAAGCCGTAATGCTTGAGATGGAAAACAAGCACAGAAATTGTAAAGATTTGGCTGTAGAATTCGAAAGCAAGAAAGTGAATGTGTGCAAAAAAATCTACAGTGATAAAGTCATGAGAGGGCGTGGTGAGACAGGCTGTCTCATTCATTAATGGCGGGAGAGAAAATTGTTAATATTGTTCTGTAAAATTAATTTGTAGACTGAACCACATATTAATTTGGCCTTGTAATTCCATTTCTCAGTATCAATTCTAGACATACATTTAGAAGAGAACTGAAGTAGAAGTAATAAGACGTGTGGTGCAAAAATAATTATCCTAATTAACACAAAATTTAAAAGTAAAGGTAAATTAAATAAATGACGTTAGATCTACTGGACAGACTATTCGCCTTCTACGGTTATGTTTCTGAAATAATTTTAGTGATGTCACTCAATGGCTATGAAATGAAACCAAGAGAAAATATGAGTGTACTATATTGTTTATGTATGATACGAATATATAAACATGTTCACAGAAACATATATATCTAAAAAATAAAACCAAGGCTGGATGCCTACGTGGCTCAGTCAGTTAAGCATCTGCCTTCAGCTCAGGTCATGATCCCAGGACCCTGGGCCTGTGCCCCGCATCAGGCTCCTTGCTCAGCGAGGAGTCTGCTTCTCCCTCTACCTGCCGCTCCCCCTGTTTGCACTCTCTCTCTCTCTCTCTCTGACAAATACATAAATAAAATCTTTAAAAAAGTAAAAAATAAAAAAGTAAAATAAAATAAAACCAAGGCAATATACAAAAATGTCAATATTGCTTATTTCTGTAGGGATAAACTTTCTCTTCTTCCTTTTACTTATTATTTACTAAATTGTCTCCAATAAGTTTAACTTATGTGTTATAATTTAAGGAAATGAAGCAATAGGATTGAGTGACAGCCTGAAGGAAGAAGGGAATAGACAGAGATATGTCCTATGATTGGTCCTTCCAAAACTGGACTGACTAAATTTCTCTCTCTGATGATGATACCATTTCTAGACTCTGACATGACTGTTCATTATCATGGACCAAAATAAAAAGTTAAAATTTTCAGTATATCCCACAAACCACTAGGCAATTATTTTAGCATCCCTAGAAATTGCACAATTAACCCAGATGGGAAGATGACTAAAATAATATCATCACCTAAAATAATAGAATAACTAATTACACAAAAGTGTTAGTTGATGGTAGTACTTTGTAAATTTGACTTGAGAAGGACAGACAGGAGGAAAGGAGTAACGTGCATGCAACTTCTGGTCCAGGCCAAGCACTTCACATGATTTATAGGTTCACTTCTCTGGTAACAGGCAAAATGTCTCTTAACTGAACCAGAATGCAGACTCTGAAAATTAGTAAAAAACAGTTAGGCAATAGAGTCCCCTGGTTATCTTTACTCTGCATATCTAAAGGACATTTAATTTGATAATCAGTTGCATCCCCTAATTTGCACAAGAAATTAAAAATGAGTCTTACTTACCACTGGGGTTCAGATACACAGTGACAGTGTACAGATATGTCTAGACAGACATCATGGTAAGGAGGCTGAGCTTTCAAGGTCATCTGGGTGAGAAAGCAGATGGGCAGTAAGAAACGGTTATGGAGTAAGCCTCCAAGGGCTTATAGAAACTTTCATTCATTGAAGATTGGCTGGACCTGTGAAAGTGAGCACAAACTGTGGAAATGTTTGTGTCACAGGTTAGTACTCACCTGAGAGCATCCACTGTAGAAGAGGCCCTAAACATTGAAATGGATTGGATGATTCCTCTGGTACATGTCAGGCAGCCTGTGTTATCGGCCATCCTCATACCTAAACAATGAACTCCAGAATGCAGGAGCCATTTCAGCAGAAGATGGAGCGTGTAACTGTGGCAAGATATAGTGTTCCTCCTACCAGGGCAGAGGGCAGATCTAGCTGCTGCCATTACTGAAGCATAACTCAGTAGGAGTGTAATCATCCAGTCTATGACTCTAACACCATTTAGTTAGTTTACCTCTAGTTTTTAATCAATTAAAATATTTTTGCACCATGTGTCCTACTGTTTCTTACCTTTAGAATTAGAATTGCAAAGTCAAATGGTATTAATACTTGGCTGACTCTGCAAATTAATTTTGCTGAAAACATTTTTTTTTAAAGATTTTGTCTACTTATTTATTTAGAGAGCATGTGTGCGCATGAGTGGGAGGAGGGGCAAAGGGAGAGGGAGAGAGAGACGCTCAAGCAGACTCCACAGTGAGCACAAAACCCCACTGGGGACCTGATCTCATGACCCCGAGATCACTACCAGAGCTGAAATCAGAAGTCAGCTGCTTAACCTACAGAGCCACCCAGGTGCCCCAATTTTGCTGAAAATTTTTAATAATTTTTTAATAATTAATTAACACTAATAAGTAGTGTTAATGGATGGGAAAGCCCCTATCCCACTGTACCCTCTCCTGACCTTTATCAGTATAGTTTCTCTTAACACTCATTTCACTTTCTTGTTCCCCAACTCTAGCCAAATCGTTATAACTTCCATGCTTATTTTCCGTTTCGATCATTACAACTTTTCTTTGAGATACTAGTGCCAGGTTGAAGCATAATCTGTAAAGAAATAAAACCAGCAGCTTGATAGCAGGTTCATTATACCTGACATCCTCTACATTTTATTAGACAATTTTTTATTGTGGTCACATTGACCCCTATTCTGGGCCCGGTTGTGTCGTTCTTGTCTGTAGCCCCTCAGGCAGGACCGTTGTCCAAGGATTCATAGAGTATCTGGTTACAAACATGGCACTTCATATAACATTGCTGTGGCAAAGAAGCAGCAGCAGTAGGCACATAATTCCGGTATTCTCTGATTCTACATATACTGCACCATAAAGTGTTTGTTTGATGTAGTGTAATGTTCCCTTGAAGTCGCTAGCTTGGAAATGACATCCTGTGCTATGCTTTTTGTCAGTATCTTGTATACACCTTAAATCAGTGTCCGCTGCACATGGTGCATTATCCACCCATAAAATACACTGGTTCAAAAATCAAACTGGAGTGGTAGGAGTGGCTCAATCACCACCATCAATTTCAGTGACTGACTTGGCGGATTTTTGGTACAATTCTAGGCTCTGCAGCTCTGGAGATCTCAGGTCCCACAGGAGGGCACAGTGAGGGTCCCAGTGAAGGTCCCACTAAACATGAAAGCTGTGGGTGCTGCCAATCATTTTGTACTTCAGTAAATCACTGTATCCAGTCTTTGCCTCTGAGAAATCTGATGTAAGAAAAGACGACTCTTACATTCATTGGAGTGGGTCTGGCAGAAAGATGGTAGTTCTGACATAGTACTCATTACTTGCATAAAATGTACGAGTATCAGAAGCACCAGCAATTAAAAACTTTCAGAATGAGTGACAGTGGCATGGAAGAAAATTCTAGGGACAATAGTTCTACACTGTCATAACTACTAGGAACTCAGTACTGTGGAGAGAGGATGCTAGAAATTGTTAATCATATGTGTTTAGGGAAATTCTTGAAGTGGAAATCCAAAAATTGATTTGCTCTACACACATGCAAAGCAGGCTCAAGAGCCCAAACACTGCAATTCATTGTTTTATGAATTCATTTAAGAAATACTGCATCATCCACACTGTTGGTGATGAAGAATGATATTACGTAGGAAAAAAAACACATGGAAATAGAAGACTACGTGTAACAGAATCATTCAGTAGAACTGTACATTGAATGTGAAGATGTTTTAGTGCACTTTTAAAAATTTGCTCCACTTACTTTCTTTAATGCATTCACAGATGGAGTCAATGATAAAAATCCATGTCTTTTTAAATAGAAAAGAGTTTTTTTTCAGAAGCAAAAAATAAAAATTATAAGTGATAAGACACGTTTTATTTTATGCAACTTGCAGCTTGTTTTCTTGTTCAGTAGTATATTAAATACTGATATAATTAAATACTGATATAACTTACAATCAGTTGCCTTATGTATTTAATGAAATAAAAAATCACTGCATCAGTTAGTGTTTCATTCCTCTGTAATATTAGAAAGCCTGTCCAGCAGTGGGGTAAGTAAGAGTTTATTATGTCCTTAACAAGAGGTCTCACAGCTGATTTGGAAACTCAACAATGTCATCAATGACCCAGATCTTTCTTTACTTTTTCTCTGTTGGTTGGTGTGTTGGCTTTTCATTTTCAGGCTGGTTGCTTCATTGTTGCAAGATTTCTTCTGCGTTTTATACATAGCATCTATTTTCAAGGTAGAAAGAAGGGAAAAGAGGCAGCCTAAGAAACCTCTTCTTGAAGGAAACAAATTATCTTACCTATCTAACTAGTGGAGATTTTCTAATGTCTCCTTGGAGGAAACTGTTTGATAAACCAGTTTATCTAATCAACCACAGTGGTAAGAGAGTCTGGGAAAGTGAGTATAGAGGAGGGACTATCATTTAAGAAAGCAAAACTTCTTTAAAAAGTGTGTATATTATTGGGGCACCTGGGTGGCACAGCGGTTAAGCGTCTGCCTTTGGCTCAGGGGGTGATCCCAGCGTTCTGGGATCGAGCCCCACATCAGGCTCCTCTGCTATGAGCCTGCTTCTTCCTCTCCCACTCCCCCTGCTTGTGTTCCCTCTCTCGCTGGCTGTCTCTGTCTCTGTCAAATAAATAAAAAATCTTAAAAAAAAAAAGTGTGTATATTATTGAACAACACAAAAAACCATACCTGGTTGGAGAGCTGGGCAAGGTGGGAAGGCAGGGGATGAGTCCTTTGGATTGAGTGATACAGGACACAAGCAATTTGTAGAAAGAGGAGGATTGGGTGAAAACAAGAGAGCAGGAGTGAGACTAAGGAGAGTACTGGCCTTGGGATTCAATCAGCAGCATCCATCATAAAGTCATGGACAAATTGTGTCCAACTTGGTCAGTATCCCACTCTTTCAACAGGAATTATATTGGAACTTCAGGCAGCAACATTTTCATGGAGTTACTGACATCTCATCTACTGTTACTGGTTCTAATCTCAAGTGGGCCTCTAATTTTCTTAGTTGGAGTGATTTTGCACTTATTTGCAATTCCTCTAAGAGGTAGACTCTAGTATGTTCCAGGTTCTAAAAGCTCAATAAAGAAGCTAGGGATCAGGATATAATCACTCTGTCTTTAAATTGCATGGAGATCTTGGTAAAATGTTTCCCAGTAACTGGCTTCTTGCTTTATTGTTTTGTCCTTGTCTAGTACCTGAGTCTGTTCAGGAACAAAGTTCTTACCTCTTAAACTTAGGAAGCTCCTTGACTAGGTTCCAAAATCATATAGTCGGTTGACCCTCTCCAAATGCTAGAAATCATTATTTTCTTTCCTGCTCTAGAGTTATTTCAGTTCCTTGTCTGATCCTTTACACCCTGCAGTAAGTCTCTTGAATGCAAGGACAGTGTCTCCTTTCTGTCCCTAACAGAACTTCTCACTGAATGTACATAGGCAGATGATACAATAAATCTTGTTAAAAGAATGGATATAATGAATTAAGTAAGAACTTTCCTCAAGAGTCAGAAAACCTCTGAGAGAAGTCTAAATCTCAGGAAAAAGGCCAGTTACTCCCTAGGATCTGAACTCTTAAAGATGCATCTAATTTATTTCTCACAGTAATCCAGGACCATGGCCACTTCAAAGTTCTTACAGTGATAGACACAATCATACATTATATGTACCAATATTAATTACCCATATGACCTGCCAGAGATCTATCAGTCATCTGCTATTTGCTTATGTGGATTATAAGCCTATAAATAATCCTCATTGCCTTGGGGTCATTGTGCCCTCTCACTAAATGTCTATCCTTATTTTCAATCCTCAAACTTCCTATTTTTCCTTCAGTTAATGCTTCCACTGATACAAATACATGCTTTCCACTCAGATTCCTCAGTTCCTCCCAAGTCAGTTTCTTAAGGGGCTATACCAGCTATCTCCTGCTGCAAAACTAAATTACCTCAAAATATAGTAGCTTGAAACAGAAAGCATTTCATTATACCTCATGGTTTTGTACATTAGAATTTGGGCAGTCTTAGCTGGGTGGTTTTTATTTTATTTTATTTTATTTTATTTTATTTTATTTTATTTTATTTTATTTTATTTTATTTTATT
>NC_048226.1:36256493-36295198 GCF_002007445.2 Ailuropoda melanoleuca
TGAGAGATATGATTTTAATGATGCCATGTTGCCAGTAAACTCTTTGTTTGTATCAGTTGTGACTTTCCACTCTGTATCACTCTTAGGGCCTTTTTCCTTTATAGAACCCCCCTTAATGTCTCCTGTAGGGCTGGTTTCGTGGTTACGAAATTGGTTAATGACTGGCGATTTTGGAACGTCTTTATTTCTCCATCAATTCTGAATGACAGCTTTGCTGGATAAAGGATCCTTGGCTGCATGTTTTTCTCTGAAAGAGCTTTAAAAATGCCCCCCCAAGCCTTTCTCTCATTCCAGGTCTCTGTAGACAGGTCTGACGTAATCCTGATACCTTTGCCTTGGTACGTGAGAAATTTCTTTGCCCTGGCCGCTTTCAATACTGTATCCTTGGATCTAATATTTGCGAATTGCACTATGACATGCCGTGGCGTAGGTTTGTCCTGGTTGAGCTTGGATGGGGTCCTCTCTGCCTCTTGGACACAAATGTGTGTTTCCCTTGCTAGATTTGGGAAGTTTTCAGCTACAATTTGTTCAAATATCTCTTCTAGACCTCTGTTTTTCTCCACCCCTTCAGGGATGCCGATGATTCTGACATTGGATCGTTTCATAGAGTCAGTAATCTCCCGTAATCTACATTCGTGGGCGTGGATTTTTTTAAGACCAGCTTCTATTTTCGTTTTTTCTTCTACTAACCCATCCTCCAATTCGCTAACGCGTTCCTCTGCCTCGGTGACCCTGGCCGTCAGAGCCTCTAGTTTTGACTGCATTTGGCTCATAGAATTTTTAATTTCTGTCAGATTCGCTCTCATTTCTGCCCTTAGGGATTCTATATTCTCAGCAACATTTTCGTTAATACTTTTTTCAAGTCTACTCATCATCTTGACCATTGTTGCTCTGAATTCCATTTCTGATAATTGGGATACATCCATATGTATTAATTCTGTGGCAGAGGCCACAGACTCATTATCTTTTCTTTGCTGGGGGGGACTTCTCCTTCTTGTCATTCTGATGAGGAGAGATTGTGGGGTTGTCCAGAGCCCAAGTTATTGACTGGGACCAGGCCATATGCCCTTGTTTTATAGAGATCTTAGGGATGTGTGCTTCTTCCTTAAAGATTTTATTTATTTATTTGAGAGAGAGAGACAGTCAGAAAGGGAACCCAAGCAGGGTAGTGGGAGAGGAAGAAGCAGGGTCCCGGTGGAGAAGCCCGATGAGGGACTCCTTTCCAGAACGTTTTGATCACACCCTAATCCGAAGACAGGCACTTGGTGACTGCGCCACTCAGGCGCTCCGGGTTGTGGGCTTCTTGATTTTTCAGCCTGCCTTCTGGGGGAGGGGCCTGCCGGCCGGTACTCAAAAATCCCTGTTTGGGTAGAGTCTCCGTGTCCCTTGCGAGGGGGGATGGGGATGGGCACCCTGTGAGCCGGTATTTCCGGGCTTTTGTTCTCTGGCGGCTTTCCCTGGCAGTTTGCTATGCCTCTTCTGAGAGTCAGAGCAGCAGCGGCTGAAATTCCAGCCTCTGTCTCAGAACAGAGGGATCGTGGATCGTTCTCCACTGATGTTCTGGCCACTTTAACTCTGTTTCTGTTGGTGTTGCTCAACCCTGCAGCGTCCCAGGCTGTGCGCCCCCCCACCCGGCGTCACAGCCCTCACTTCCAGGGCCGGCGCATCTCTGTCCTTTGTGTTTCCAACGCCGCCAGCCGCCAGTCACCAGCCGCCCCGCGCGGGCTCCTGGAGCTCCCGGTCTCAGTCTGGTGTCTCGTGGGTGCTGATCGCGAGTCCGCCTGCTCCCCTGTGCAGGTGGCCCACCAGCCGCCAGTCACCAGCCGCCCCGCGCGGGCTCCCAGAGCTCCCGGTCTCAGCCTGGATCCAGTGAGCACAACGGAGCTCTGGAGCTCCGTGAGATGCTTGGTGGCGCACACTCCCAGCTCACGGACTCAGTCTGCTGTTTCCAGGGTGCGGGTCCGCGGTCCGCCAGCTCCCTGGTGCAGGTGGCCCACCAGCCGCCAGCCGCCTCGTGCGCGCTCCTGGATCTCCCGTTCTCAGTCTGCTGTCTCAAGGGTGCGGGTCCGCGGTCCGTCTGCTCCCCCATGCAGGTGGCTACCGCTTCCCGGCGCCCTGACACGGTGGCTCCCTCCCCCTTCTGTTTAGCTTCCGATATCTGTGCGCGGTTTCACGGCTCCCCGCTTCATACCTCGATACTCAGCGCTGGAGATGTTCATTTGTAGAGATCCAGATGTACCTTCCTGCGTCTCAGGCTGATTCCGTGGATGTTCCTGCTGGTCTGGTACCTATCCAGCTCAACTCAGGGGACCGGCTGAAAAAGGGTCCCCTACTCCTCCACCATCTTAACTCCCCCCGGGTGGGTTTTATATATATATATATATATATAACTTTGGCTGTCATCTCTCTGTGGACTTCAGCTGGACTTTCTAGAAAGTCCACTGGCTTTACTCACATGTCGGCCAATTGAAGGGGCATGTCCAGAGAGTTGACCTCAGCTGGGCTTTCACCTTCCCCATGTAGTCCTAGATCTTCTTCATGTGGTATCTCCAATTGGGAAATCAGATTTTACAATGACAGCTCAGAGATTTAAGGTATCAAGATAGAAACTTGCAGTCCCTTTAAATCTAGGCCTGCAACTGGTGTAGTGTCATTCCATCCCATCATGCCATAGTGCCCCAAGTAATCTAGTCCAGTGGAGATTCAATGGAAGGGAAATAGATCCAACCTCTCAAAAGGGAAATTTTAAGTAATTCAGACATGGTTTCTCTGCTACCATCTTTCCTACAGCCACAAATTTTTTCCATTTTTTCTCCATTCAGAATTCATTCACCTCCAGCAAGATGCCCAAAGTTTCATCCCATTATGGCACATCTCGAAGTCCATAATCTAGTTATTTAAAATCAGGAGCAGGTTTGGATGAAATTCCTCAAGAATGGTTCCTTGAGTATGGTTCCTCTTGCTCTGAAGACCTGTGAGCTAAAGAGACAAGTAATCTCTATCCCCCACACTCAGGATACAATGTGAGACAGGGCAACCACAATAGATACCTGCCTTCAAAATGGGGAAAAGAGGAGGCACATAACTGATTCATAGCGACTCTGAATCTAGCCGGGTGCATGTTGCCAGTTCCAGATTCCTGGGAAATATCCTCAGTGCTATTTGGATCCACCCTTTGTGAATTTGAGGCATCCTTCCTTTCCCATAAGAAATGCACCAGGTGCACTGCTGTGTAGTTTTCTCAGGCTGCTTCCTTTCCATAGACAGGAGACCAAATACCAGAATTTTCCTTTTACATTTTGTACTGTCTGTTTTAATTCAGTCTTTCAGCTAACACAAATTTCTTAACATTCTGTAGGTGTCTAATGCATCAGATTGTTTTTCCCACAGTTAGACAAAAGCCATGCTTACGTTACTTCCCAAGATGGCCACTTACCTGTTTCGAGCAACTAATGAGGATTTTGGAAAAAAACAACAAACTTAAAATTCTTAAAAAATACTATTGCCTCAACAACAATCTGTGAGTCATACCCTTATATCTTTCTGAAGTATTAAACAAGGGGTCTTACAGCCTCATCCTGACTTCAACCTTTCCCAGAGACTGTCTTACTGACTTTGGCTTGAATTTTGCCTTAAGGTCATTTCCTTCTTCGAGAGTCTTTTGCTGTCTAGAAAAACTTTCCTGGGGACTCTATATCTTCTCTAAATTCTTCTCAAACACCGAATATGTCCACTTCTTTTTTTATGTTTTGTAATAGACTCTTTTATCATAGCTGGGATAGTCGACGTTTCAGCATTCTGCCTGGAAATCCACTTGGCTAGATCAATGCGTTCAATAGGTACATTTTTTTTTTATCTTTGACGTTTCTGCAGGTCATAGGTGTTTCCAAACCTCCTGGCACTACATAACCAAAGTTTCCCTTTCTTCAGTTCCAATTATGTTCTCCTCAGTCTCCTTCAAGTATTCATGAGCATCCTCCCCAAGGCTCTTCCAACTTTCACTGCTAGTCTCTTTGAGGCCATTCTAGCTTCTTTCTGCCAAGTCCCAAATCCACTGGTTTTAGATTTCTGTATGACAGCACCTCACTCCTGGCAACAAATATTGGTCCAGTTATCTATTTCTCTGGAACAAAGTACCCAACCTTAGTGGCTTGAAACAATACCCATTTACCGATACCCCCAATTTGAGTCAGCTATTTGGGCAAGACTCAGCTGGGTGATTCTTTTTCTCTGTGGGGCATCAGTTGGGATGCACCAGTGGTATTCAGCTAGTGGGGAGGCTTATCTGAAGGGTCCAAGTCACCCTCACTCACTTGCCTGGCACCTCAGAGGGGATGTTGGGAACACACCTGAGCCCCTCTTCCTCTTCATGTAGTCTCAGAGCCTCTCCACATGGTTCTTATAGCAGAGTAGTCAGATTTCTTAATGTGATGGCTTAGGAATCTAAGACAAAATGCATTAATGGCCAGTCTTCTTAAGGGACTGACTCCAAATTGGCATAGCATTACTCTTACTGAACCTTATTGGTCAAACAGTTACAGATAAGCCCAGATTCAAAAAAAGAGGAAATAGAACCCACCTGTTGATGGAAGGAATGTTATTTACAGCTCTGGTCTTATTCTTCCCTCAATGTTGATTTTCATAACCTAAAGTCATACTAGGAATCAGACATATGAAAGCCTTTGGAAAACAGGCTTGTACCCCAAAGCCCTGGCAGCATCAGTGTCAGAAGTTTGCACATCCAATAGACAAGCATTTTTATCTATAACAGCAGTTTCATATTGACTCACACTCCTCTATCAGCCTCCATCATCACTCTCCTTCCTTTCTTGGAGGTAACCCATTTCCTTCTTTGCCACTTCCCATCGTCTCCCAGGTAACTGAAGAAAGTCTATCCAGCTGCCTCTCCCGATTTCCTGTCATTTCCTTTCTCTTTTACCTATATGCTAAACAAAATATTCTGCTTAATTCTTTTCAATGTGTCCTCATTGCTTTCAGGCCGTATTCCAGCCTCATCCCATCCCATGCCCTTTCCCCCTTCGCTCTCTCAAATTCTCTCTGAATTTGCACTTTGCCGGCCCTTCTTGCCTAAAACACGTGTGCACGTTTGAAACAGTATTCTGTACTGACAGGAGTGTCAGTACTCTTCTAGGGCATTGTAAGATCTACAAAGACAAGGGCCTCGTCTTTTTGATCACTATTATATGCCAGCAGCCAGAATAGTGCCTGGAACACATTTGGTGCTCAGAAATTATTTTAGTAAATAGATGGAAATACGATACCATCAAAGTTAAGTGAAAATTATCAATAATATTATACCCATCCATAGGAAAAAAAGTAAGAAGTGTTAAAATGAAATAGCAAAAGTACTCAGTGTCCCACCGAGTAGCAAAGCCAGTGAAAGTGCCAATATATTCTTTGAAATGTTTCTGCATAAATGTCTACCACTTTCAATTCCACTATTTAAGATGAAAAAAATGCAACACAAGAAACCTATTTCCAATTCATTCATTCGTTTATTGTTAAGGTTAAAGCAGCATTATATTCATTCTTTAGGCTAAATAACTTTTTGGAGGCTCAGCAGGCAAGTAAATCAACATTGTTCAGCAATAAAAATGCATTCTCATGTCCCAAAGCCCCAGATTTTGGAGTACAGCCATGCTAAATGGAATGCTGCCCAAACAATCTATGGGAATGGAAGAATAAAGAGCCTAGATGCCATTTAAAAATAGCATGGTACAACCTCATTTACATCTTCAGGTTCATGTATAATATGAATGTACGGACATTTTGGAAAGTTTCTAACCCCTCTCTTGTTTACTAAATGTAGGCAGTAAATGAAGGTCGAGTGTTTTGAAAGACTATCTCCATTCTCACTACATGAGTTTTATTTTATTTTTTATTTAAATTCAATTAGCCAACGTATAGTATACCATAAGTTTCAGATGTAGAGTTCAATAATTCATCAGTTGTGTATAACACCCAGTGCTCATCACATCACAACTGCATGCGTTTTAAATGCTACATTAAAAACTGGTATATTTCCCCCTCAAGAGTGTAGTATCACTGCCACATTTGTAATCAATTAAATATCTTGGTAAATATCTTCTAAGGCAGCAGGATTGGTTTAGTACACCATAAATGCTTATCATTGCCTCTAGAATATTTTATGTTTTCTTTCTTCTCATACTGATAAGATATAATTTTTCTCAACACAGATCATTGATTTTAAAGCAAATGAATCATAGAATGCCAGCCCTGTAAAGGACCTTGAGAAGTCATCTCTCCCATATCCTTGCCTTCATATGGGTTCACCCTAGCCCACTCTGGATAATGTTCATTGATTCCGTTTTTAAACACCTTTGTAGGAAGAGGGTCCTTCAATTTTCTTCTGTAGCACATTTCAGTGTTTAATAACCCATAAGGCTCTCAGGAAATTCCTCCTTATATCCATCCTAAATTACCAACAGCACATGGATTTAGAGTTCAATCTTAAGTAACTGGAATAAATTACCTGTGTTATGGAAACAGACAACCACTCTGAATTTGAGAAAGTGTTGTCTGTGTGAAATAAACTGAAAATATTACTTCTCAGGGATGGAGTAAGTGATTTTCCATCAAGTGCTTTCAACTCCACAAAGTGCTTGTGCTGCGGCAGCCTGGATGATTGTCATCAAATGGTCCTGGCAAAACCCTTCAGGCCACTTGTGAGCAGCCTAAGCACCAGGGCCAAAAAGGAAAGCAAAATATGAGCCATGACAAGGAGTCAGACAAATTGTGGTCAAGCTGTATGAGTGATGAGTTATGCATACAGGTAGGCATTCCATGATGATCTCAGCAAATGCACTATGTCTGAGCAGACAAGGACAGGCTGAGCCAAGTCTCCTGTGCGTGTTGGTGTCTTGTGAGCAAGAGGGGACTTCACTAACAGAGACTCTCTTCTCAGGAATTTTGTTTCTCATAATGCCGCATTAATGTGAGTACACAACTTAAGTATTCTCAGGTGAAGGTCTTCCTTTTTGCTTGTCCTCTAGATTCTTTTTTTTCTTAATATTGGAACTTGACATTTTTGATAAGTTCTGATGGTGAAAAGTCAAGAGTTTATGTGAACAGGCGGTATACTCTATGGATTGAAGAAGATGCTGGATAAAAAATAAACTACTGGAGTTGGCTAGTCATGGAGCAGAGTCCGTATTAGTTGTGTAGCTTTGAGTAAATTATTTAACCTTTTTAAAGCTAAGTTTCTTCAACAGTAAAATAGAGATAACTGTATCTACATCATGAGTTTGCATGAGGATTAAGTGACTTAATTCATGAGAAAAGCTTAGTCCTTTTAGCTGTTATCTCTGCCAGTTAATGTGTGCAAGCATGAACATGTCAACCCTAAAGTGACTTCATTTATTTTTAATTCACTAGGCTGTTGCCTATTATTTACATAAGTATAAAATTCTGGTTTAGACCCTTTGGTGGAATCAAGAATACATTAGGGGAAGTTCCCAATCTCAATCATAAAAAGAGATGTGAGACCTACCTAGCACAATGTGGGCACTCAATAAATATCTGTCAATCAATATTTATCTCAAAAAATGAAAAAGTATCATTACAACACAATATGTGGAGAGATTGGTACTGAGAAAATTAGAGATAAAATGTTATGTAGTTTGGGGGGAAAGGAGAGAGAGTAGAAAATTTCCAGATGTGTAGATCAGAAAAGTATCATGAAGAGGAATGTTGAAAGTTTATGTGATTTTTGTACTAAGGTGTTATTTGTCTCATTTGTCTTCTGAACATCACATATTATTAACACCTCTCAATATCTTATTTTTCTGGTTTAGTGTCCACTTAAAAGGAGATTGGCAGCAAGTCTTCCTATGTTTAAACATCTCTACCAATGAGTAAAGGAATCATCCATCTCCAATGAGGAATGTTTCACTTCTCAAATAAGAATACTTTCTTCATACATGCTCGATGCACATCCATGTGGTTCCCCTCTTCTCTGTTTGCAACTTCTCCCCTCTCTTGACTTATTCTATGAAGCTCAAGTCTCAAGCACTGAATGAATAAAATCCCTTAACCTTCATCTTCATTACATTCTTTCACATCTTGACGATAACTTCTTAAAAGAATAGTTTGTGAGATTTCTGTTTTCAGTCCAGTGTGCAAGGAGTTTAGAAGTTGCTGCTCCATTCTGAAAACAAAGAAAATGCTGAGAAACGCTTCTTTGATCCAGAAGAGATATGAGGTCACAGGGCAAATAGTAGACGAAATGGACCAGTTTTTTGAAAGATGCAATCTGCCAAAACTCACACAAGAAGAAACAATCTGGAAGGCCCATATCTAGTAGAGAAATTGAATCAATAACCAGTAATCTTCCAAAACAGAAAGCATCAGGTCCAGATGGATTCACTGATGAATTGCACCAAACATTAAAGAATAAATTATCCAGTTCCCATCCCAAAAGGCAGAAAATGGAAGAAATAAAGAAGTCACTATTCCCAAGCAATTCTGAGATCTAATTTTGAGATGAAAACCTCCATTAGTTTCCAGGCCTGAGAATAATCCTCTGCAGCTACTCGCTCCGTCTACTTGGCCCATGGCTCCACCCTCTAGGACTGAGGTTCTACCCTCTGACCTCCATATGTGCCCTTTGAGTCATTCCTCCTGTGTTTTGTTTTGTTTTTTTAAGGTTTTATTTATTTATTTGTCAGAGAGACAGACAGAGAGAAAGAGAGAGCACAAGCAGGGGAAGCATCAGGCAGGGAGCCCAATGTGGGACTCGATCCCAGGACCCTGAGATCATGACCTGAGCTGAAGGCAGATGCTTAACTGACTGAGCCACCCAGGTGTCCCTCATTCCTCCTTTTTAATGAAGAGGAACATATTTGTAGCTGAGTAAGTTCTACCAGCCTGGTTCCTATCTATGCAATCCAGCAGCATTTTTAAATTTCATCCTCTCTGTCCCTTTCAATCCAAGCTGGCAATGTTTCTACTGATACAACAGTTGCAAAAACCTTGTAGGTTTCCCACATATGTCACAGGTATTCACTCCAGTAGACAATGGCTCATTCAAAGGTCTTTTCTGGATAATTTCATCTCTGTTCCTGGCTTCTGCTGATATGGCTGAGAGGATCCATGATTCATATGCATTATCTCTTAAAATAGTTTCCTGCGACTGAGTACTTTGACCTTTTGATTCTTCCCAGGAACCGGCAAAAGGTTGTCTAGACACACTCCTGGCTTTCTCTCCAGAGCCTTCTTTTCTGACAGTAAATCTCTTAATTTTTTTTTATTTATTTTTATTTTTTTATTTTTTTATTTTTTTATTATATTATGTTAATCACCATACAGTACATCCCCAGATTCCGATGTAAAGTTTGATGCTTCATTTTGCATATAACACCCAGTGCACCATGCAATACGTGCCCTCCTTACTACCCATCACCAGTCTATCCCATTCCCCCACCCCCTCCCCTCTGAAGTCTTCAGTTTGTTTCTCATAGTCCATAGTCTCTCATGTTTCATTCCCCCTTCTGATTACCCCCCTTTTCTTTATCCCTTTCTTCCCCTACCGATCATCCTAGTTCTTATGTTCCATAGATGAGAGAAATCATATGATAATTGTCTTTCTCTGCTTGACTTATTTCACTTAGCATTATCTCCTCCAGTGCCGTCCATGTTGCAGCAAATGTTGAGAATTCGTTCTTTCTGATAGCTGAGTAATATTCCATTGTATATATGGACCACAGCTTCTTAATCCAGTCATCTGTTGAAGGGCATCTCGGCTCCTTCCATGATTTGGCTATTGTGGACAATGCAGCTATGAACATTGGGGTGCATATGGCCCTTCTCTTTACTACGTCTGTATCTTTGGGGTAAACACCCAGTAGTGCAATGGCTGGGTCATAGGGTAGTTCAATTTTTAACTTTTTAAGGGACCTCCACACTGTTTTCCAGAGTGGCTGTACCAACTTGCATTCCCACCAACAATGTAGGAGGGATCCCCTTTCTCCACATCCTCTCCAACAATTGTTGTTTCTTGCCTTGTCTATCTTTGCCATTCTAACTGGCGTAAGGTGGTATCTCAGTGTGGTTTTGATTTGAATTTCCCTGATGGCTAATGATTTTGAACATTTTTTCATGTGTCTGTTATCCATTTGTATGTCTTCATTGGAAAAGTGTCTGTTCATAAATCTCTTAATTTTAACATCTTTTGTAGTCTGATCAGGCTAAGAATTTCCCAAATTATCAAGTCCAGATTCCGTTTTGCTTAGTAGTTCTTCCCTCAGTTTGCCTCTTTCCTCCCAGATTTGACTAAAATCGACATGAAGAAACCAGGGCCTATCTTCAAAGCTTTGCTTATCAATTACATGTTCTGCTTTGCACATAACTGCATGACACAATTAAGCTAAGATTTCTGCTACTATATAACAAGGATTTCCTTTCCTCCAGTATCCAGTAACATGTTCTTCATGTCCTCTGAGTTCTCACCAGCAGCAGCTTTAATCTGCATATTTCTACCAAAATTCTGTTTATGATGATTTAGGTATTTGTTATAGCAGCACCCCACTTCTGGTACCAAAATATATATTAGTTTCTTATTGCTACTGTAACAAATTACTATGAACTCAATGGCTTAAAAAAACACATATTTGTCCTTTTATATTTGTGAAGGTCAGAGGAATAAAATTAATTTTACTGGGCTAAAGTGCTATCTGTCAAAGCTAATTCCTTCTGGAGGCTTAAGAGACAGTCAGTTCCTTGCTTCTTCCAGTTTCCAGAGGCTGGGGCATTCCTAGACTCTTGGCTGACTTACTCCACTTTCTGGCACCTTCATCACATTGCCTTATGATTGCTTAATCAGTCAAATGTTAGCACATATGCTTTTATCTTGATTTCTCTTTGCTGGGGAACCTGATCAAAAGCAACAATTGTTACTTGAAAAGCCACTGGAGAAATCAAAAAAGAAGAAAAAGAATTGAACTACTCTTTCTTGTATGCCTCATGGTTATTCTTTTCTCAAAGTTCAGGTAGTTAAAGAAGTGGTGTTAAGAAGACCCAAGCTCCTAACAAAGTCAAGTTAGCAAGGATAATAAATTTTGCTGCTGGGGCGCCTGGGTGGCACAGCGGTTAAGCGTCTGCCTTCAGCTCAGGGCGTGGTCCCGGCGTTATGGGATCGAGCCCCACGTCAGGCTCTTCTGCTATGAGCCTGCTTCTTCCTCTCCCACTCCCCCCGCTTGTGTTCCCTCTCTCGCTGGCTGTCTCTATCTCTATCGAATAAATAAAAAAAATCTTTAAAAAAATAAATAAATAAATAAATAAATTTTGCTGCTGACTTTGCATGTTATCCTAAAATGCAATTGGTTATCTAAGATTTTGGCTTAAAATGTAGATATGGGGGGTGCCTGGGCGGCACAGCGGTTAAGCGTCTGCCTTTGGCTCAGGGCGTGATCCGGCGTTATGGGATCGAGCCCCACATCAGGCTCCTCCGCTATGAGCCTGCTTCTTCCTCTCCCACTCCCCCTGCTTGTGTTCCCTCTCTTGCTGGCTGTCTCTATCTCTGTCGAATAAATAAATAAAATCTTTAAAAAAAAATCCCTTAAAAAATAAATAAATAAAATGTAGATATGGGAAAACCTCTGTAGGGAGTGTTCTGTGAGCTTAATCCTTTTTAACATATAAAAAATTACAGTATCAGAATCTTTACTCCATGAACTTAGATGGTTCTTGCTTGCCATTTAAATACTGTGACCTTGACAAAGTTTCTTTCAAATTGGTGTATTAGGAATAGGCATTAGAAAATAGGAAGAAAATTGAAGACTGTCAGCAAGCTGTGACAGGCTCATAAACACCACTAAACTTGTGGCTGGTGGAGAAGCCAGGGGAAGGGCGACATACTGATTCAGTGGAGTGTACTTCATTTGGGGTTCTGATAAAGATTATAGTAGGTTGTATAATGGTCACAGTGTTAGATGTGGGAAGGAATAAGAATAGAAATGTCCAATGAGGAGAGGTCAAAATCTGAAGAAGTGATGAAAACAGAATGGAGATCTTTTTGTGTGTGTGAGTTGAACTATTTCAGCATTATCAAGTTGCAGTGGGAGAATTTACAAATGGGAAGTTTAGAGGTGGAAGAGCAAAAAATAATAACAGGTTACAGACATTTCTGTACTGTCAGGGAGCAAGAATTCTTGCCCTTTTCAAGGACCCTTCTAGCTGGATTAAGAATCAAATTAACATGAGACATTAACAGGAGGAAATAACATTTATTAGAGTATGTATGGGGAATCCACACAGGCATGGAAATTGCAAAGACAGGAAAATGAAGTATATATGTCATCCTGAAATAAGAAGGAATTAGGGGTCTGGGACTTCAGAGGAAAGGAATGCAATTCACGGGACAGTAAGAAGAAGAGCCAATGTTTGGTAATTAGATGTTCGCACTGCCATATAGATAGGTCACTCAGATAAAATTTATCTCTGCTAATAATCCTCCTTCTGGGAAGATCCTCAATTTACATGCTTCTATGTAGTTAAGGAAGGGGCAAAAGTTTCTCTTGAGCCTGTAGGGTCTCGATAGCCTTCAGCTTGGAATCATCTTTATGCCAAAGTGGCCCATCTTGGGGCTGTCTGCCCTTGGCCCCTACCGTACTAACAGATATGCATTATAGATGAATTTTAGAAGGAAGAGGAGGAGAAGGAGCGTAGGACAATGAGGAAGAGGAGAAAGGGGAGGAGAAAGGGAAGTAATGGAGGAGGAGAAGGACAACAGCAGCAATGGCAATGACAACAAGAAATGTCTGCTAACAAGTTGAGTTGCTTTGATTGCATTGCTCTGCAGAAACCGAATTGCGAGCAGCCTCTAAAAGCCACAGCCCGGCTCACACAAGGAACAACTCCACAGAACCGTGGCAAGGGCTCCTCCTGGAGGCAGGTGTCCTTCCGGTCACGGTCAGCACTTGAAGCTTAATCTGTGCTAGGCACTGTACTAGGTGGTTTATATTTATTAAATCATTTAATAGTCACAGCAGTATTATGAGATAGGGACAATTATATCTTTATTTAACCAATGAGGAAAATGAAGAACAAAGAGATTAAATAACTTGCTTAAGCTAGTCAGGGCCGGAGCTGGGATTTAAACTCAAGCAATAATACTCCAGTCATATTCCCATGCTCTTAACTACTCTATTGCACTGCCCCTCACACTAAATTAGAGGAGGGAGCATTTTGTAATGGAAGTTTTAATTAGTATCCACTCAACCCCTTGACCTCTGGCCAACTGAGCAGGGTGAGGACAGATCAATGCATCTCATTTAGAAGCATGGTCAGTCAGTGCTGATCAAATTCAGTGAAAACAACAACAGGAATCTAAAAGAGTCACTTTCAATCCGATAAAAAAAAAACACCAAACACAAATAGTAATGTCTTGTATTTGTTTAGCGATATATATCATCTCATTTAATTTTCATGAACATCCAGGCATCAGATAGGAACTATTATGCTCGTTTTACAGATGAAAAATAAAAATAAGGTTCAGTGAGGTTGGAATTTTCTCAGGGGCATTATTTCTAAAAAAAAGTAAAGGAGAGATTCTTAACAATAGGACTTTCATCCAATCATGTACTCTTTCAATTATGCCATGCTGAAAAATTAGTATCTGTTGAAAAAAATTGCCAACGAGCATATATGGAATTTTCTATATTGGAGGTAAATATAATGAACATAATTATGAAAACCATTGATGAGAGGTCATAGAAGACACTCTTTCCTGGGTCTCCCCTTCCCTGCTTGCCCCCCTGGGGACTGGTTGTCTTTGTTGGAGTAGAAACAGGATTATACATGATTTCATTGGCTTTCTGCTCTCCTAAAACTCTGATCTATAAAAGTTAAAAATAAAGGGAAGTGGGACTCCTCACTTCTCTCAGTCTCTCCTTATTCTGTCAAAAAATTCACTATCTTGTGATTTTAGGAGTGATATTCAAAATTTTGTAACGGTGTGGTTCAGGCACCCCCCAACCACGCAGATGTTGGCTGTGGAGCCAAAGTTACTCCTTCAATTGGGCCACAATAGGTGCAGAGAAAGCACCAGGGATCCAAAAGATGGATGATTGTGACTTGGGATAATGGCCACTTAATCACTGGAATAAGTATTTCAATATTTTAACACCAGTATGGGCCTACCAGTATGAACTAGCTAAATAGTAACACTTGTGTTCCTTGAGAACAGAATCTATGTTCTGTTTTTCATTAAACACCCCAGGTCCAAAAGCCTTGATCTACAATTCTGAAATCCAAAAAGCTATTTAAAAAAAATAAATTAAAATTAAAATTGAAAAAATTAAAATTGTCTCTGTTACTCATTTGGCTGCAAAACTTTATCTTGATAAGAGACCATGTATAAACTTCAGGATTCCTAAGTGAATAGTCATGATTTTCACTGCTGATACATTAAGGTGTGTGATTATAGGATACTGCTCAGGGTTCCCCTGGGAGTGTTTTTTTTAATGGAAGATGCATGCACTGTTTTACTTTCCTAAAATATGCAAAATTCTGCATTCAGAAGCACATCTGGTCCCAAAGGTTTGAATAAAGGGCTGTGTACAAATACCATCTAGCCTAGTATATGCTGTGGGACAGAGTGGCTTTGAACAACAAATTCTACATTGTTGAATGTATATGGCTTTCAAAATTTTGCTTTTATGAGAAAAAAATGGTAAAGAGAGTGGGAAAAACTAGTTTCTGCTCAGACTTATTTTTGTACGCTTAGTTTACCTGAAGTCAGAGCCAATATCAATGCGATTTGCATCACTTCATTGTTTTGTCCATAAAGGACAGGATTAATCATTCACATATGGATCATTTCCAAACATAGATCCTAAACAAGAGGCCCATATGACTAATTCAGCACTTACATAATTTCTTGTGGTCATATGTAGAACCCCATATATAGAGGATATTCATAACCCTTTACATTAGTTATAATGTTAAAAGGAAGATCAATGTCAATTCGGGGAACAATGCACTTCACTTTGCCCAGAAATGTTTCCAGTGTTCAAAAATACTCTGACAATACATTGTGAATAGTCAAATTGCCTTTTATATGCTTAAAGCGATTAAAAATATATAAGATGTTAGCCTTTAAAGCTACCAGAAATTGTCTCACTGGAATAATGTGAAAGAAATATCTTTGAAGATTAAAAAGAGAAAGACAAGAAATCCCATTGTTTTTAAACAGAGTCACATGAATATTTCTGCAAGGTGAATTATCCTGAACCCACTGGAAATCATCAAGTTTTATCAATGAAGCATTCTCATCGAATCACACTCAACATAACTTGGACAGAAAACAATAGGAATCCCAGAATTATACGATGATGAGAAGGCTAAGGAGGGCTTGAAATCTAAAGAGACTGATGGCAGAATGGCGGGCAGGGAATATTCCCCATGGTCGGAAAGGGAAGGTGGGAGTGGGATAGAGAGAATCAACAACCTAAAGGGCTTGGAAATTCTGGGCAGTGAGAGAGTAGAGTGCTGACCTGAAGGGCTGTCTTGGAACATGTAAAGAACGAATTCAGAAGCAAGACAGAAGAAGCAAGCAAATTGACTACAAAACCATCGCAATACAGCAGGCTAGGTGTGATAAGAAACTGAACCAGAGGAGTGATAGTGAGGGTGAAAAGTAGAGGAAATATAGAATATATTGCATTTCTCGTGTTGCCCTTTCTATTTAGATCTTAAAATCACACTAATGGTTTGGTGACTCGGGGCTGATGGGCTGGAGGCTGATCGACTTTGCCTCTTCTAGCATATTTCTACATATTTATAGAGAGGAAACCCTGAAGATTAGTAAGTATCTACGACACAGTGGTTAGAAATGTTTTGTGAATGTTTCATGAGGGACTGAAGACACACAGCAGTCCTTGCACAATTGCCATAATCTGATGTATTTCACCATTGTTCTCTGTCATGGTTGCAGGGAAAAGAGCAAAGAATGATATGCAGGCCTGCCCTTGGTGAGGTCCGACTACAGCAGCACTGATGTTCCTTTTTTAATCAAAGCATCATTATTCTTCTTGATAAACTCAGAGAGTAATGGAAACTACATTGAGGAGAGGAGACTGCAATTATATGAGATCCCTTTTTGCTGTGCTGAAAACAAGTAGAAGATAACATTTCATAGAAATCACTCGCACTATACTATAATCCATCAGGTTATTAAACATTTCTTTGAGGATAAAATTCTAAGGTTATTAATCTATATAAAACCAAGTTCTTTAGCCTTGAGGAAAGCTGAGAAAATTTCCCGTGGGAACTTCTACTCTTCTCTAAGCCTGAAGAAAAGAACCAATTCAGGTTTTTATTAATAAACTTTTAAATAAGATAATGTATATTGTTTTTTAAATGAAACACCCTTTCAGTTAGGTTTCTTTATATATTTGATCTCTGCTGGAAAGCACTTGTTAGAGCTTTTGTGATTTGAATAATTTAATGAAATATCAGGAACTGGATAAATACCTATCTACCTGTCCACTTAGAATTTCCCTTACTGTCTGCTGTAATATTGATATTGGGAGGTGTTGCTCCATTGCATTTTGTAGTGATTGTTATAAATACCTTAATATAGCTAAGCTGTTTACTATTATTAATGATGTAAAAATAAGAATTAGTTCTTGATGTATATTTTATAAAAAATGAGGTTGCATATTTGAATATTGGGTGAGTTTATTGCTCCCAATAGAATGGGAACTAGCTTGTTCTGTGACTTTGGGCACGGCACAGCTAGGCCTAGGTTTTTATATCAGTAAAAAGAAGAACAAATAGGGGTGATTCTGCCCTCAGGGTATGCAGTATATATTCTGGGCATGTTATTATTTTCATCATAACTAAAATATCAATAATAACACCTATTGTGAGGAATACTTATAAATCCATTTATGATATATTATAGGTAATTAATAAATATGTTTTAAAGAATATGGGCAGAGACAATGAAAAAAAACCCTAAAGACAAAGATATCTTTTACAATTGAAAAATCCAGCATCACAGATATGGATACTTTCTAGTACACTTACAAGTGATTCTGGAAATGCCGGTAGATTTTTTGGTTAGGTTTCTAGTCTCTATTAGCAGTCCTTCAGAGCCTTCTGATTCAATGATAAAAATATAAACTTGGAGCACCTGGGTGGCTCACTTACTTAAGCATCTGCCTTAGGCTCAGGTCATAATCTCGGGGTCCCAGCCCAACCGCATCAAGCTCCTTGCTCACAGGAGTTTTCTTCTTTCTCTCCCTCTGTCTCCACCCCATCTCATGCTCTCTCCCTCTCCCCTTCTCTCAAATAAATAAATAAGAACATAAACTCAAGATTTTACTATCAACATTGAATCATGAAGTTCTGACCACTGAGAAACACTGTCAGAGAAGCTTATCCAAGGAAGAAATAACTCAGCAATGTACTTCAGAAGATGATCTTTACATGTACTTTTTGTTACAGTGCCTTTACTCATTTGGAAGTGATGGAATTTAAATCAGTTATTGAAATATCTCTTTAATATCTACTCTTAATCTTTTGAGATGAAAGAAATTCATCAGGTAGGTATTTGTGAACAGATCTGTAATATCCTTGTTTCAATTTCAAGTTAGAGAAATCACTGATTTGCTGAACCTTTTCTGATCTGACTTCTTAGCTCAAATCTTCATCCCCACTGGGATTTCTTTGAAAAATATAGAGTAGTAACTTCAGTCTGCCTATCTGTTCTTACATCCTCCAGTGTTTGTTGAGCTATATATATTGTCTTGTCATATCAGCTACCCCTTATCTAAAAGACATTTATTTGCCCTTATGTATTTGAGAATTCCACTCCATGATTCTGGAAGCAAATTGGATTTTTCAGAACTTAAACATCTTGTTGGGTCCCTGAATCTTACAGGTTTTTTACTTTTTCAAGCAATGATATACTACTTTGTATGTAAGACTGCCTTCAGTTTGGGTGAGAACTAGTTCTACTCTACATGTATTTAATAAGCGTCTTCTGTAAATCCAGTATTGTGTTAGACTCTGTATGAGACCAAAAAAAGAAGAAAAAATGGTCTCCGCACAACTCTGAATCTTGGGTGTATTCCCTCTGCAGTTTCCTTTCGTGTACCTGAGTTCAAGGATGTCCTCCATCTGCATCTTCTTCCTTGCCCCAGTTCCCAAGCCAAATTTCACATTTTGCAGCAAGAGTATCAGTAACTACGCAAGGAACCTAAGCGTACCATTAAACTGTGTTCCTTCAATGTCCGATTCAGTAGTCTGATCACCATGGCTGGGTGTCCACACACTGCACTAAATACAGATCACTACGAATCAGAGCAAGAACTGCAGCAGACTGGGTGGCTCAGTCGAGTAAGCATCTGCCTTCGGCTCAGGTCATGATCCCAGGGTCCTGGGATCAAGCCCCACCTCAGTCTCCCTGCTCAGTGGAGAGCCTACTTCTCTCTCTCTTCCTCTGCTTCTCCCCCAGCTTGTGTGCTTGCTTGCTCGCTGTGTCAAATAAATAAACAAAATCTTAAAAAAAGGAACTGGAGCAGAAGTGACGCCTTCCCAGGCTAACTAACTTCAGTTGGGTAATTAACCATGGTCTGCCTGGTAAATTACTAAGTAAATAAATTATCTAGTATCATGATTCCCCTCACCTTTACCCTTGTGTGTGGTACAGCTTCTCCTATATAAGCTCTCATTCTCAGTCTTCCTTTCAATTTGGACAGTTTCTTCTATTTTCCCAATCCAGCGCATGTAACTTTCACCTACGTGCAACCATCAATCTGTCTGGCCTGTTATGTTGAGTTGAGTCATAGAAATTATTATTTTATCTTGTTCCTGGGATTGGGGCTTCTTTTCCCAATGGTCCCTGGAATCAGTCTCTATGAATACTGCGCACTGAGCCATCGGCTGGGTCTCAGTGGGAATTGATAGCTTTAGAGTTTCCTTTAACATAGGCAGAAAAAAAAAATTCAAAGCTGAAATCAAATCTACCAACCAGAGCCAGTTCCTGAAATGGTGGTGTGAGGGTGTGAGTTCCTTACTTTCAAGCATCTTCCTTTACAAATCAGTCTGTACTCCCAACAAATGTCACCTATTTTTAATAACATCATTATTCTTCCAGTCACCCAGACTTCGAACTGCAAAGTTGTCTTTGGCTCCTCTTATTCTTTCTTGTCCTGTATCCGCTTATTTTCCAAGATCTTATTTTCTATGCTTGTCATTTCCTCTGTATAATGATTGTGTAGTTTCCCTCACTTTACATGTCATATATCACTCTTTTCATTGTTCATCATGTTTTCTGCTCCAATCCATCTTGCATACAGCCAATCTTTATTAAGTATTACTTTAATAATATTAATTTGCTGTTCAAAGGTTTCCAATGATTTCTTTTTCCCCCACATAGTTAAGAGTGACCTGGTTTTAGAGATTGTGACCTTGCTGAGTATGGCCTCACTGTATGTATTCTACCTTATTTCTCACTTACTCACATTATATCTTCTTATCCCAGTCAAGCTGGCCTCTTCACTGTCCCCAGAACATTCATTCTCATGAGTCTTCACTCACTGTATTATTAGTTAGGATCTCTGCATGAAATGGATGGAGGATTTAAATTGGATGATTTGAAAGATTTTATAGAAGAGTACTTAAAAAGTATGGACAGAGGTAAGGAAATCTCTTCCCTCTGTGAAGTAATTCCCTGGGGTTAGTATCAGTGGGAATTGTGACCACGGCCTGATCAAAAAGTATCAGAGGAAGAAGTAAATGCTATAAAGCTCAAAGGGAGACTCATGTTGCTAGGATGACCAGAAGAGTTTTTGTGATCACAGCCGGCCTGAGGCAGTCCCACAGGGAAGGAGCCAGGAGAATCAATACCCTAACATTGCCTTCCTCCCTCCTCTGATCTCCTGATGGGAGCCCCCTGTGGCTATGCCCACCAAAAGACTGATGGAAAAGGAGCATGTTGATGTCTCCTAAAAAGGTCAGCCTCCTGGCGCACAGAGGCGTGTGAAGGAATAAGAACAATTTGGTAACAACAAACAGGAGATATCCAACATATTTACTTTATTTTCCTTGAATGTGTTTTTACCTTTACTCTATACCTTCGTGCTTCCTATCCACTGTGTTTTTATTTTTGTAATTTCTGTACAATGAATACACTCTTACTGGTGCACGGTTTTATGAGTCTTGACAAGTACATAGAGTTGTGCAAGTACTATGGCAATCAGGATACAGAGCATTCTATCATCCTGTTGTCGACCTGCTCGTGTAGTCAGTCACCCCTTCTCTCAATCCCCCAGCCTGATACTCTGTTTCCTTGTAATTGTATCTATCTCAGACTATACATACATACATACATAGCTTTTCAAGCCTGGCTTCTTTTACTTATCAGATCATATTTGAGATTCAACTGTGTGGTATATATTAATTGTTCATTTGTTTTGAATCACTGGAAAGTATCTCATTATGTTAATTTCATTATATTATAACTCATTCTGTTATTTCATTATATTTTGCTATATTAATGTGCCACATTTAAAATAATCCATCCACAGTTGAAGGACATGAAGGGTGTTTCCAGTTTGGGATGATTATAAAAAAAATGGCTATAAACTTTCATATACAGATTTTGTGTGAATCTCACCTAGGAGTGATATTGCTGGGTCATATGTAAGTGATGTTTTACTTTACAAAGTAACTGTGGCCTTTTGCATTTGCCTTGAGTAATGTTTGGGTTTCACTTGCTCCACATTCTCACTATAGTGCTTGCTATTGGCACTTTGTTTGGTTTTTTGGTCATTCTAGCATCTGTAAAATAGTATCTCATTGTGATTTAGATTTCCAGCTTTCCATGACTAATGATATCGAGACTCTTTTCGTGTGCTTGTTTGATATTCACATATATCTTTTGTGGACCTGTCCAAAATTTTTGTTTGTTTTATTTGTTCATTTTATGTTCAGTTTATTTATTTTAATGCTTGCTTTCTTATTATTTTGATAGTCATTTATGTATTTGAACACATCACATACAGTGCTTCCAAATGTTTCTCCTAGTCTGAAGCTTATCTTTTCATTCTCTTAAAAGTGGCTTTGAAAGAGCAGGAGAGCAAAAGTTTACAATATTGAACTCTAAACAGGGAATTATCCATAAAGTAGAGGATTTTTCACGAGACACATGTCTTATCGTACTGTTTATATGCGCTTGAAAAGCTAAATGAAACACATGGTCTTCTAGAAACAGTACAATTCGCCGAATCGGACCCCAGAGCAGTTACCAAAGAAGACGTGGAAGAACGTAGCCAACGGCAACCGAAAAGCCCTGCACCCTGATGGTATCGCGGGGGTCTGACACACGTTGAAAGATTAGGGAGTGCCGATGCTGCTGAAACCATTGGAAAGGGTGGAAAAAGGAGAAAATTTTCCAGTCAACTTTGCCCAGCTATGCAGGCGAGGTGGTGGGTACACGAGGGGCAATTGCGCTCTCCTCTGTAAATTTGAATTGCCTCAAATGTTGCATAAGTATGGTTTTTAGTAAATGCATAATTTTGCAATGAATACATAAAATGTTTCTGAATGAAAATGAAAAAATTACATCGAGATAAATAATAATGAAAATGATAACAGAGCAAAAAATCAGAATCCCACCAATAATAAGAGATTTGAACAAAACATTGGCAAGCTGAGACAATTAAGTAATTGGAACAAAACTTAGTAAATAAGGATATGTAAGTTCTAATATATAAAGATTGGCCAAATCTGAATGTTTCTTTAAAAAGAAGTAATGCAGGGGCTCCTGGGTTAGTTAAGCATCTGCCTTTAGCTCATGGTCCCGGGTCCTGGGATCGAGTCCCACGTCGGGCTCCCTGCCCAGCAGGGAGTCTGCTTCTCCCTCTGCCTCCACCCCCTCCCCCCGCCCCCGCTTGTGCTCTCTCTCTCTCGCTTATTGTCTTTCTCTCAAATAAATAAAGTCTTTTTTAAAAAAAGAAGTAATGCAAACAATATTCTCTGATCATGATACATTAAACTAGAAGTTAATTTTTAAACAGGGTGGAAAATCCTTATAACCAGAATTTTAAAACTTCCTTATAAATATCTCTTGAGTCAAAGGGAAAAATAATTAAAGTGAAAGAATTTATTTTAGAAATGATTAAAACTGTACAAAAGAGAATCTGTAGACTCAATTAGAACAATGTTAAGAGACAAATTCATGGCTCTTAGTACAAATAATAAAGATGTGAAAGGTGGGGTGTCTGGGTGGCTCAGTTGGTTAAGCCTCCACTGTTGATTTCAGCTCAGGTTATGATCTCAAGGTGGTGGAACTGAGCCCCACATTGGGCTCCCCACTCAGCATAGAGTCTGGTTGAGATTCTCTCTCTCCCTTTCTCTCAGGGCCGCCCCCCTCCCTGCGTCTCATGCACACTTGTGCGCTCTCTGTCTCTCTCTCAAATAAATAAATCATATTTTTTAAAGAAGCGTGAAAGTGGTGCCTGGGTGGCTCAGTTAGTTAAGTGTCTGCCTTTGGCTCGAGTCATGATCCTGGGGTCCTGGAATCGAGCCCTGCGTGGGGCTCCCTGCTTAGTGGGGAGTCTGTTTCTCCCTCTCCCTCTGCCCCTCCCCTGGCTCCTTCTCTCTCTCTCTCTCCTTCACTTAACAATGATTGCAACAACAATTTCACAAACAACCAAATCATGAATCAGTCACACAGATATTGATGAAAGTTATAAAAAATCATTAGCAAATAGATTCTAAAAGTATCATAAAAAAGATGAATCATGACTGAGTGGGGTTTATTCCGGGAAAATGAAGACAAATCAACATCAGTATCTTTTTTTTAAAATAAGATTTTATTTATTTATTTATTTAGAGAGATCAAGAGTGTGCAAGTGGAGGGAGGGGCAGAGGGAGAGGAAGAGAGAAAATCTCCAGCAGATTCCTTGCTGATCATGGAGTCCAGCATGGGGCTCGGTCTCACCACCCTGAGATTATGACCTGAGCCGAGATTGAGAGTTAGTTCCTTAACCATCTGAGCCACCCAGGCGCCCCTCAACATCAGCATCTTAATTAAAATGAAAACATCTTTCACATTCTCACTAAAATCATAAACAAGGCAAGAGTTACTAAAATATCCATTACTGCTAATTATTATTTTGGAAGAATTAGCCAAGCCTTCAGACAAGATAAAAAATTTGAGGCACAACAATTAAAAGAAAGGAAAATCTTATTTTTATCTGTAGATTTTATAATAGTATACCTTGGAAATCAAAGGCAATCGATGAAAAAATTAATACAAGCAACAGAAGAATCAGTAATTCGGCAGGTTATAAAGTTAAAATACAAAAAATCAACAGTCCTTTAATAGATCAAAACAACGCATAAAGTATGTTAGAAGAGAGAATCACCAGTTACTGTATTCAAAATTATAGAGGGTCTGCCCGTTTCATTGAACCCATTTTTTTCTGCTTTTCAGTGGTATTTTAGATTTTTCCTTATTTAGAGTTTTCATGTGTATTGTTAAAAATATTTTTGGATATTTGGTGTTGCTGTTACAATAATAATTCAATCAAAAGATGTCAGTATTTCCCAAGTTAATGTGTAATTTTCATGTGAGAACACATTCCAACAAGTTTAATTTTATTTTCTTGGTCTGTAGCTATAAAAACTAATTCTAAAATTAATAAAATTTAAAAATAAATAAACAAGAACCTTCCAGAAAACACGGGAAATTAGAATAGTTGAGCTGCCTCAGGAGACCAACCATTTAAAAACATAAAACCTCTATAATTAAAAGAGTATAGTTCATAAATAGATTGATACACCAATAAAGCAGAATAGAATCTAAAAACATCTAAAATGTGTGGAAAATATGTGCAATCTCAGGTACTGAGAAGAAGATGGAATTTCTAATCATTAGTTTGGAACACCTAAATAGCCATTTCGAACAAGGTAATTTAGAAATCATACCTCACACAACCCACTTCCATAAACTAAAAATGATTGGAAATCTAAATGTATAAATTAAAGCATACAAGTATAAGGGGAAAGTGAGTGAATTATTTTCTAACATGGGAGTGGAGAATGCCTTTCCAACTAAGATTCAAAATCCAATAAGGGGAAATGATTAAATAAGATGCATATAATTTCATTTTAAATTTTCATGCCAAAATAATACACAACTGTTACAAGAAGACAAATGAGAAAATACTTGCAACTAATACCACAGATAGAGATGCAAATTCTGTAATGTGTTTACAAGTCTGAAGTGTCAAGAAGAGGTGACTTCCAGAGTGGCAGATGAGTAGCTCCACAGATGCGTCCCCCACCAATACAACCATAACTCATGAATAGTAGTTAACACACACACACACACACACACACACACACACACACACAGTCTCTGGAAACTTAAGGGTATATACAAAATGAAGAGATACCTTTTCCAAAAAAAATCTACTACATTTGGGTTAGAACAGAGTCTGTGTCACTTGACAATGACCTACTTCCTTCCTCCCCACCCAACCCTGCAAGAGGGGTGCTCCACTCCTCAGGTGAATGTGGTTAAGGAAATAGGGCTCCCTCTCCTCACAGCTCCTAGTCGAGGGCTATGGTATCTTTTGGGAGGAACGGGCTCTGCGTTGCCAGGCTAAATTCCAAGTAAGCTTAGGAGGTTGGGATTTCCTCAGCCTGGCCCCCCATGAGGGGGCAGAGTCTCTGCTCTCGGCCCGGCAGGTCCTAATCACCTTCCCCCCGGATCTCTCATCTGAGATGACCTAAGTCTGCCGCCTCTACCCGGCATGCTGCTCATAAATCAGGAGGGTCCCGCTCAAGAGCAGGGGTCAGAGATTTGGCGCAGAGAGAGAGGCGGGTCAGAGCTCCACCGCTTTCCCGAGAAAAGCGGACTTTATTTGGAGCTGAGTGTGGGGTGCTCCAGCCTAAGGTTGCTTTCAAAAACAGTGGAGATGTTTCTGGAAAGCTACGAAGAGGATGCTGGTAGCTGCACTAGAACAGCAAGCTAAACTGAAGGCCAGCCACTTCACCAGAGACAGCCAGAGAAAAGGAACGAGGGAAAAAAGTGTCCTCCCAGGGTGAGAACAGAAGTCAAATACCGGCCTCAAAAAAATATGCCGCAGAGGCTAGCAGACCTTAGAGAAATGTATGCCCCAAGGTGTTACCGAAAACAATAGAGCAATTAATCGGCAATTAGTGCAGCCTAACAGCTACAGGTGATACGCTCAGCGGTGGATGGCTTCACAGAGCCTCAGAGAAAGAGCCGAACAGAGCCCTGCTCCTACAGCGGGCAACCCTAGGGGACTGCTCCTGTCCTTAGGCTGCACCCTCCGAGGGGTGACAGCAGGCGCTTTCCATCTCAGCTGAGCAGTATTTCCTGGCATAAGGTGACAATCCTGAGGAAGAGACCGAGAGGTCCTGCAGATGCTGGCCCTAGCGTCACAGCACTGTTGGAGCACAGCCGGTAGGCACCTACAAGGCAGGCTTTTTGGTACGGGAGAAAATAAATCCCAACCTGACTGTGCTTTTATAAACCAGACCTCGTGCAACTTGCTGCTGTCCACACATGGGGAGGAAGAATACGAGGTACAGCGTTTTGTTTCTCCAGACCTCCTTGGACTCAGTTGGCAAGTCTGAGGGGAGGGGGAGGAGTGGAATTTGCTTAAGAGTCTAGGTACCTGGGGGCACCTGGTTGCCTCGGTTGGTTAAGTGTCTGCCTTCCGCTCAGGTCATGATCCTGGGGTCCTGGGATCAAGCCCCACGTCAGGCGCTCTGCTTGGCAGGAAGCCTGCTTCTCCTCTCCCTCTTCCTGACGCTCCCCCTCCTTGTGCTCACGCACTCTCTCGTGCACGCTCTCTCTCTCTGTGTGTCAAATAATGAATAAGAATCTTTAAACAATGATAATAAAAAAAGTTTAAAAAAATGGGTGTAGGTACCTGGACTTTACCCTAGGACGTTCTGATTCAGTGGTCCTTGGTGAGGTCCAGAAACTTGTATTTTTTTTTCTTTCTCCCCCCCCCCCGAAACCTGTATTTTTAATAAGCACCATCCCAGGGACTTTTAAGACAATGGCATTTAGGTCTCAGTGCTTTACTTTAAATTCGCTTTATATTAGTGTAATTTACTTTAGTGTAATTCTTTTCTATACTTTTTAGTTTTCCTTAGATTTATATACGTTGAGAAAATTGTTAGTCTTTTGGGGATATAACTATGACCAGAATTTCAGGAATTATATCTGTGTGAAAAGATAACTTAAAGTCATTTAATTAATGGATTCATTTTAACCACATTTCAAAGGAAATTTTGTAATACATAAAAAATGAAGTCCGTGTACACACCTTCTGCATTAAGCACTCTAAATGAGCAGTTATTCAACTCAGTAGCTTCGTAAAGGAATCCCTTAATTTTGGATTACTTGTGGGCACACAATATGCTGTCGGCTTTCCTCCCTGCACCTGTCAATCTACTCTTCTAGTCTGCACCTCCTCTTCTGTCTATTCAGAATAAGTAAGGAAGAGTAAATATTCTTTTACTGTCTTCAACAATAATTTTTGAGTTCTCCATGAACTTTGTGGCCTGTGGAGTGCAACAGAAACATTCCTCACTCTCAAAAGCTTGAAGCCAGTGCCTCCCATTCAAAGAACGCATTGATGGCATGTGCTTCTAGAAAACTGCAAGAAATAGCATACAGAAAAAAATAACTTCTCGGATGACACGTCAGTCCAGTTTGAATGCTAAACGGCCACAGGAAAAATGTTCCTGAACTCAG
This sequence comes from Ailuropoda melanoleuca, assembly GCF_002007445.2. NCBI lineage: Eukaryota > Metazoa > Chordata > Mammalia > Carnivora > Ursidae > Ailuropoda > Ailuropoda melanoleuca. The sequence goes on from NC_048226.1 coordinate 36,283,288, forward strand.
GACCTACTGAATTCCAATATAAAAAAATTTTGACCACTCTAATAATAAGTTAGTCACTTTTCATCTCTTTTCCTCTATTTAGAAAGGTAAGAGCCGTATCACATATTTCAAAGGCATGGCTATGGACTATACAAGATTTTAGTAAATAATTTGGGACTGGAAAGTGCTAAGTGCTAAGTGTTATTTTAACTGCTGTGCCTGAGAGAGCATTTGTCAGCATTCTTCTGTGTTGCGCTTGGGTCTGGGAGTTCTGTGAAGGCTAGTCATCCCATTTAGCTTCTTCATGACTCATTGATCTAAGCTTTTAGACACTGCTTAAACTTCATGTTTCTTAGAAAGTGGTTAAAGCTAGTAGCAGACTGCTCACTGGGGACACCTTGGAGTGCCCCAAAGCAATATTAATGATAGCTTGAACTGGATGTGTAAGGGAATCTGAAAGGTAAAAAATTATAGGCCTATAAGGTATATTTCCTTCCAATGCTTCCAATTTTGCTCTGGGGTAGACTTTTTCTAAAAATATGTTATCTGGGTGACTTAAAAATTCTAGTAGCAATAACTTGCCTGGCTGTGACTGTGGGTTTTCAGCTTCTCCACCAAGTTTTATGGTGAAGATTCTGCAAAGCAGTAGAAATCTGAAATCTGGCACATACCCCGGACTCATACTGCTCTTGGGCTCTAAATAATAAATATTCCTTTCCAATATTCAATCCAGCTACCCTTCCAGCAAGCACGAGCACATTTGTTATCAGTAGAAAACATGAAGATTTTGGAGACATTTTGTGTGTTTTGGTTTGGTTTCCTCTGAAAGCAGAGCTCGAGAAGGGGTTTCAGGACAGGTAGTTTGTCTGAGAGATGATCTCAGGAAGTACAAGTGAGGAAGGGAGGGAGACAGAAAGACACAGAAGGAGGAAAAGGATATAAGTGTGCATTATTGTTTCCACTGCCAACGGCAACTGGGCAATTCATTCAGAATCTCTGAAATGAACAGAATACTTTCCAGAAATGTCCTCATAAAAGTCAAGAGGTGGAAACCTTTATTCACTGTCTCCCATTGGTTGAAGGTCGCTTCCAAGGGTATTGGCTTCAGGCTGTACCTACAAGCAGACCAAGCAAGTTCCGCTGGCATCTCAGAAACCCTGGGAGGATTGATTCAGCCCATGCGTTTGAGGTTCAGCAAGGTGAATGAGAGTCCCCATGCCTCTGTCGGCTGCAGGTGCGGCTGGAAATGAAATGCACCAGTGGCATCTGCTACAGTGTGGCCTATTGCACTGTTCAGATTGGTGTGTGTCCCTCACTACGTCCACTCAGCCAATACATTTTCAAGGTGGAGACTGGCTACAATTTCTAAGAGAAAGCTCGGTGCAGGCAGGTTTAGTTGAACAAGCTACTGTCCTTCCTACTGCAACCGGTATCAAGTCCATGGTTGGCATTTATCATCCCTCTCTGCAACCACGCCTTCTAGATTTCTCTCACCCTCAGCCAACACTGCTGCAGAGCTCAGCTGCTCAGCTGGTAGAGAGATACAGACCTTCATCCCAGAGGGATCCACATTCTTGATTGCTTTGCCCTTTTTATGGCAATGGTTGTTACAATTGTCTGTTCAGTAATCACCAGTCATGGAAGGACCAAAGGACCCCAGGGGATCCCCAAGTTGCAGCCATACTCCCCCTTGAGCTCCTGATAGTAACCAGAAACAATGACACTAAAAAACAGAATTCCTTTTTCTGCTGAAATAAGGAGTCTAAAATTATGAATCAGAGCTCCAGTTTCAGGGGAAACTGGTCCTCACTGTCTCTTGGTGGAATGTTTCTTGTTTTTTTCCCCTAGACCTCTAATCCAGGGGGGCCTACGATCTGTAGAGTACCCCTCCTGCAGGCGTGTTGCTGCATGTGATGGGGAGTGAGGCACTTCTGCTTGTACCTGTGTTTGATGCGGATGTCTGAGAGTCCCCATCCCAGGCTTCAGGGCGCCATTATTTCCCACGAGGGCCCCACGAGGCTACCTCTTCAGATTACACATTCAGACTCCATCAAGCTCACAGCCTTACAAATTAATTCTGGGATGCATTTTTTAGTACATTTTGCGCTATGATTACAAGGAGGTATTTGTGTTGCCATGAGTCCTGGCTATCGCAGCCCCGGTTGAGAGCTGACTAACCTGTGCCTCGATTCTCCCTTCCGTTCAAGCCTTGTCAGGCAGTTAGCAAAAGTCAGGCAAATCCGTAGTCTTCATATTTCCCATTGCCTCGTACTGCTCAGGTGCTAGAACTGCTGCATCACGTGATGCTGGCCTGCGCCCGTCCCTCATCCCAGTCACCTCACATATAAGTTAGTAATCATGATGCAGGCACTCCAGGAATTACGGCCCCCATCCCATCAGATATGGGGTGATGATCTGTGATTGACCCCGTGCCAGATCCCATCCTCACTGTGTTCTAGAATCACTGCCTGTACCTGTCCTAGTTTAAGTTACCCTGATAGGAGAGCCTATGACAAGGATTAGAGCCCAGCTGTGGCTTGTTGTTGTTGTTGTTATTGTTGTTGCTTTTGAGAGGTGATTACAGGGGAATGAGGATGCAGGGAAGTTGAGACAAGAAAAGATGAAAAGCCAATATAAGGGCACGTTATCGAGAAGGCTACTGTAATCAACAGTAGCTCAGTTTTTTTTTTTAATTTTATTTATTTATTTGACAGAGAGACAGCCAGTGAGAGAAGGAACACAGCAGGGGGAGTGGGAGAGGAAGAAGCAGGCTCATAGTGGAGGAGCCTGATGTGGGGCTCGATCCCATAACGCCGGGATCACGCCCTGAGCCGAAGGCAGACGCTTAACCGCTGTGCCACCCAGGCGCCCCAACAGTAGCTCAGTTTTGCCGTGACGGTTAAGAAGCAGAGAGAATACCCCCAGACCTGTCCAGTGTCTCCCTTCCCCTGATGGAGCTGCTAAGTTTTCTGCCCTTCTTGGCTGCACATGCGCATACACTGAAAGGCAATCCCGCTGAGCTGGATGAGATCTTACGAGAGAATGGAAAACGATGCAAAGTGTTCAATCTGTTGAGCTGGCAGCACAGAAGCAGGCTGAGCGCCACTGGAACTGCCCACCGCAGTCAAAACCCAAGGCAGCTGTTGTGACAGGAGCCTGTGATGCATCCGCTACCTGTGGTGGTCCTGGGAGGAGTAATCTCATCACCCGATCTAACTCACACCCTCCCTCTGTTGAACCTCATCCCGCTGGCTGCGCTGCCCAGATACCACCCCAGCAATGGGGTGGCTGTGTTATCAGTGTTTGGAGAGCAGCCCAAGATTCCCGGCCTCTTCTCCTGCACTCCCGTGGACTGCCCTGCAGAGGACACTGGCTGCATGTACAAAGGGCTTGCCGGTCTTGCAAATTGTGCAAAAAGCATCCTGTTGAGGAGACCCTCATTTCCCACCACTCCTCACATTGCACGTCAAGGTCTGGCCACCCTGAACTTGAAATCCTTCCCCAAAGACAGGAGGCAGGGGGTGGTGGTTAGCACAGGGCTCGAGGGTGATAGACCTGGTTTTAGATCCTGGCCCCTAACCATTCTTTGTCAAGTTGAACAAACTGCTCATGCTTTTGCTTCCTCAACCTGAACCAGAGGAAATTACCTCTTTCAGAGGCTTATCTGAAGGATGACATTTTGGTTTTATGTGTTTATGTACATGCAGTATGCAGCGCGTTTTGTACACTGCCTGGTGCGTAGTAAATGGCCTGAAAGCATCCCTGCGGATGGCAGCTTTGGCCTGCTGGGTCTGTCCCATCTTCCCCATCTTCCCCGAATGCACCTCTCCCATGCCTCCTTCACAGCCTTCCCTCTGAAGTGTCCTTCGATGGGCTTAGTCATAGTCACCACACAGACTAACGACATTCATAGACACCTGTCATCATATGTGAAACATTGCCAGATGCCTTGTGAGACACAAATGTCTTCTGCGTTTCCCCCACCCGCTGTATCATGCTAGTAACCCTATTGTAAAAGAAAATCATTTAAATCTTATGGACACGCCTTACAGTTGGAAGACCCAGGCTATACTTGTCTAACTCTAAACAACCATTCTGATCAATCAGTCTGGTCTCTCCCATAGGTAGAATCAGAGACTGAGGGTGCCCTATAGTTTGTAGATGCACGCTTGTGCTAGCTCGGGTCCTCAAAGAAGTGGTTGTGCGGGCAGGGTTAGACACACTTGCGATTTACCCAGGAAACGTCAGGAAGGAGACAGGGAGGGAATAGGCACAGGAGAAAAGAGCCTTTAGGGGTGGCCCCTTGTGAGACGAGAAGGGAATGGAAGGGTTGGGTGGGAAGGGCCTCGGGCCACCATGCAGTTCTGAGATATCTCACCACACTGACAGGAGGTCCCCAAGCAAAGATGGCCTGTCAGAGGACTCCCACATGAGGCATAGGTGGCCTGCTCTCGTGGCTCTGCCCTGCTCCGGCCCCGATGGGAGCGGGAGGGGGAAGCAGGGCCTCAGCATGCGTGCTGAGTCCTCAGAAGTGTAGCAGCTGGAGGCTGTCAGTCCTCTGCAGGAAGTTCTCTAGAAGGGAGCATCTCCACGGTGGTCACAAGCCCAGCTCTTTTCAAAGCAGTCCTATCCCATTTTGCATCTTTGAGCACATAGTATTCCTGGCTCAAATCCTCTCAATAGCTTAGAGTAACATTTGTCGAGCCCAGCAGACTGGGACTCATTCTGAGCAAAGTGTGCAGGCTTACCCATCTAGACCCCATGCAAAGTCCCAGATGATCTGAACAAAGCTTAATCTGCAAGGACGTTTTGAGTCAGGCAGGAAGAGATGGTTGTTCTGATATTCAGCACTCGTTATTTCTCCCATGAATGACATTTGGCCCAGCCCGTTGTTCAGTCTTGCCCTGCCCCAGATGTGTAGAATTTTAAATGAATAGGTAGCTAAGTTTGGGGTGTGCTGAATGTTGATCTCTTCTGAGCAGTTGATTGCAGATGTTTTTGCTGCATCATTGGGCTTTGGCTTCTAACCAAGTCCAGGCGTTTCAGGCAATGCCTTTGACTGATCTGGAGCTTTCTGTCTCATTCAGTGAATCGCTCCTTCATTTTTCCACCCCCTGCACATTTCTTGTTAAGAGATGTTCATGTTAGCTGCAGTTGGCAGGTTGAGTGGAGAGCCTCAGACCGCTCCTTTAACAGAGAGCTTTGTCTCTGTCCTGTGGTTTATCAAACAGCTTCACTGGCACTATAATGAGTTTGCCAAGCTCATCTTTTGTCTCTATTGATGAGAATTTGGCAGCAATTTTTTTTTTTCCAGGAGGGAATCTTTTTCTATCTACAGATCAATTTGGACTTGACGTTTAAAGCTAAGACTTCCTTCTATTTCTGAGCAGTTTTGTTGATATCACTTTCTACAGTCTGTCAGTTCCAATGCTATTTAGTATCTTTCCTAATGTAGTGTTAAGAGCATTGCAGAAAATATAAACAACCTGGCACTTTTGAGGCTTGACGCTCCAGTATTACTCAGTTGCAATTTATCTGTTTTTTTTTAGGGACACAGAGAGGTTTTATCTTTTCAACATTCTATACCACGGCAAATTGAATGCCATGACTTTTCTTTTCAGGTGGAGTGACATAGTTAACTAATTTTCAATTTTGGGGGTGAGGATGCACAAACGACTCTTGATGTTATCTCCCGAAAGAGAGCTGAGAGTGGCAGCTTCGATGTGATGGGGAGATCAAACACTCAGGTCTGAGAATTGCTGTGGGTAACTCTGCTGCTTCCTAAGAGATGAGGTCCAGGTAGTAGAGAGTCATCCGGACCCAGGCAGCTGGAGACTCAGATGAAGTCACTGGTTAAAACCCGCTCAGCTCTGAAAAGAATACATCCTCCTTTGACCATCATCTCCCCTCTTACTACAGTCATTATTTAAGGATAGAAGGGCTTCACAAACAGTGCTTCATTGTTTTTCAAATCAATTTGTGAGGTAGAAAAGGAAATGGAAGCTTAAAGGCGTAATCCCTATCAGGTCTGAGATGGTGATTTAAAGCAATCATCATGCCCTTCTACTTTGATGAAAGTAGTTTGATCATTCTACTTAACGTTTGTTGTCGCCTTTCTTTTTATACACGGTCTTATTTTTAATTAGGTTCCAACTGTGGCATTCCGAATCAAAGAGTAGTGTATCACTGACAAAAATACACGGATAATAAGTCACCCATTACGGACGGTCTTCCATTGTACACTTTTTCTCTGCTGGCTTTTTTAGTCTCTTTATTTATGTCCAGAGAAAAGAGCTTTTTGTCTTTTTCCTTCGGATACATTTTATATGGGTTGTATTGCATGTTCTGCCTTGTTCTTCCGGGGACGATGCCCGCTGCTTTGGATCCTTGTTTCTTGCCTTCCATCAGTGTGGCCACTTAGCACACTGTTTCAGGATGGGAGGAAACACAAAGGCAGTGTTCTCCTCTCCTTGACCTTGAGGTCTGATATTTAAGGGGGCTTCTTGCACTGTGTCCCCCACATGGCAATGAGAAAACTATGAATGCCTCGGAACCACTCTCAGTTCAATTCCATTAAGTGAAAATTTATGGAAAGGAGTTCCATGGAGTTATAGGGACACACTTTTTATGATTATTATTATTGATTGAATAGGTTTCAGTCCCATTCTAAACAGGGTGTCCAGGGTCCATGGTGAGGATGGAGAAGGTACCTGTGACCTTGGATGCAGCTGTTTGTTTCCCTGTCATTTGTCCTTGAAGTATAAGTGGTGGGAAGTCTGTGCTCCTTTATAGACACAGAAGTGGATTTTAATTTTTCATGGTGGTTTTACTTCCTAAAAGTTATAATTTTTAGGATTAATCCTCTTTAGATTACATTTTCAATGCCCTAGAGTTTAAACTGGAGTCAAATTTGAATGGCATACACCAAATTCTGACCTCACAGGTACAGGCTCAGACAAACAGCTTCAGGGAAAGCATTTTCAGGCTGGAGGCTTTTATAAATGTTCCAGAACAAGAGAGGAAATAATCTGTTTGTGGGCCTTTATTTTTTACTCTCCCTTCCAGTTTGATATAGAGTAACTTTTTTTGGATCAAAAACGAAGATTGCAGTACTTGGGAATACAATCGTTCTACGTTATAATCCCTTTCAATAGACAAACACACTTTTTGTAACAATCCAGAAATAATAACTGATGTCCCACAATATCCCCAAAGAGGAAACTTAGTGTGACTGGGTTCTCCTACCTGAGACGTTACACTAAAGAGAATATCTGTGTGCCAGGGACCACATATGGTCTATCAACAGGGGTTTCAGGGAGTGCAAGGTCCAACAGTGATAGCAGCAACACAGCAGAAAATAAGCATGGGGTGGGTTGCAAGTGCCTGTGCATGGAATGGTCATCCCGGCTTGTGACTGCTTTGGAAGCCGTTGACCAAGCTGGTGGTTGGGGGCAAGAGTAGGTCCCTGCACTGGGTGACCTGTGTTAGAGAAGAAAGTCCTGGGGGCTAGAAAAAGCCTCGTGGATGGACTGGTGAAAAGTTCACAGAGAAGCTGAAATGGAGAAATCACCTCTACTGGCTCCATTGTCTTTGCTGCTGGTGGTCTGGGACCTGGACCCCATGGTGATTTTAGGATGAAGTCAGCCCAATTCACAGGGTTCCATATGTTAGCGCTTTTGCCAGCGGTTCTGAAAGAAAAAAAAAAAGGAGCTTTGAATTCAGCAAGATGAAGAGAAAGCCTCACCTCTCAAATAGCCCATCTCTCTACCATATAATGCACCCGTGCTGAATCTCAGCACAGCTGATCAATCATCTTCCCCATTTCCACGACTGTGCACCACTCCGCCCCTGCTATTCTCATTACATGGAGATGGAGAATAAGTGAGAGAACACCAGGAGCTTTCATCCTGGGCAAGGAGAGGAAAGGTGGGCTGTAGTGCAAAAAAGTGGCTGTGACCTTGAAAGTAACAAGAGACCATGACTTTTCCTGCTTCCAGGCTTACATGAGCCTTTCCATCAGGATGTGTATTGGTTATATTTGGAGGGGCTTCTGTATATTCTTTATATTTCTGTATAAGATGTTCTGGCATCTAAAAACCTTTCTGGCTGGGGAGAGACTGCAGCTCCTGAAGCTAGAGTCCAGGCCAAAGCGTGTCTTTTATATGCAAAGTAACCAATCCAGAGCCCCACCTCCTGTCTCAGGTTGGTGCGCCACGGGAGGCAATATCCCTCTGCCTTAATCACACCAGGACCAGATCCTGGGCAATTAGGGACCACCCCTAAAGCTAAGGAACCTATTGGAAATCATTCAAACAGCCAGTCCTAAACCGTTTACCCGCCCTGCCTTGCCTTTCCCCTGGAACTCCCAGTGAAGGGTCTAACCCTAGCTTCCCTGCTCCTGCTTTCTGCCTCCTCACCACCCTGCGTCTTCCCAGATGGTCCCGCATGCTATGCCTGCACGCATTAGCATAAAAACCTTAGTCTTCCAAATCTCTCCTGTGTCTCCTGTGTCGGGGCGCACCTGGATGGGTGATCATCGCATAAAAAAACACAGAACAGCATGAAATGTTTTAAGTGTGCCCTGAACTATTGAGAAATATCCCTAGACCTCAATGATAAGGGATACAAAATTGGCTTTTCTTTTAATAAGGGGATTTCTCAACTATCCTTTTCACTTTATTGAACTCAGAATACCAAGTACTGTGCTTGGCCCTAGGGGGACACGAGGATAGAGTGGTAGTGGCTGGATCCTGGGAAGAGCACACAGTCAACCGGAAAAGATACGTAGAAACAAATATTTGGTTATTTAGTGCTGTATGAGAGGTAGAGAACTTGGGGGGCCCCAGAAGGGAGGGCTTGCCTCCCTTTGAGTATAGGAGAAGGTTGTCTGGGAAAAGGGATCGTTGTTTAGATCCTTGTTTTAGTTACTACATACTTTACTTTTTTACCCGGTTGTACTGACAGATGTCCAAGTTAAGAGGGTGTAAGTATGAATTTCCAGGAAAAAAGTCAAGCATTTTGAGGAAGTTCCTTGAAAAAACAATTTCTCAAGCTAAAGGCTTCATAACTGACGGTGCTTGGCTAGTAAAACTGGATGCAGAATAAAGCGCTTTAAAATTCTATATTCTCCTTGGACATAAAGCTTAAGAAATTTCAGAGTTTTCATTACAGATTATTTCTTAGATTTTACTCTATTCCTGTAGAAAATACTCAACTTAATAAAGAAAAAAATAATTATTATCTCATCTCTACATAATTTTTTCACCTTATATTATACATTCTGATTAATGTTTGTACAGTTAAAAAGAGAGAAAAAGAGAAAAAACAGGAATTGCCAATCTATTATACTGAAAAGTACTAGCAAAGACACCCTTGATCGTTGAGTCCCTAGTAGTGTCAAAAGCATCTATTATTGATCTTGTAATTTCTAGAACATGTAATATATACGGAGTTTGAGACTGTTTTCTTGTTACGTGATTCATGAAAATGACTCTTACTGCTTTATGGTCCCCTTGCATACATGAAGAGTAAGGAGATAAGTCTTTTCTCATGCCATCTCCTAGGAAAGTGCTTTGTGAACTGCATGGGCTGGGGTGGGGTGCGCATTGCTGCTGTAGCCAAACTCATGTTGCAAAGAACACAGGATGTGTGTGCCATCTGGATAGGGAGATGGTGCTCAGCCTGGCTAAACAACTCCTTCATTTAATTCTTTCCTTTTCATCTGTCTGTAACACAATAAAGGAAATTAAAATCAGTGATCGATTGTGTTGGAGTGCATTATCATCAGGGCTGAATACGTAAACAGTGCACCCAAATGAGAAGCTGTTTAATCACTTTCTTTTTTTCCATGTATCTAACTTGATGTATCGGTTATTTATTTAACAGTTATTTTATTCAAAAGAGGAAAAGAAATTCATTTATTCCATTTGAGTGTTTCTCCTGTGTTAATATGTTCTATTTTCCTTGATGAATTTATTCTTAGGAAAATATACAAAAAAATTTTATTTATTAAGGGGAAATCATTAGCATTTAACCCCTTTGATAACGCTATTTCAGTTTTCGCCTTTAACTATTTGTTATTAGTTTATTTATTTTAGTTCATAGAGGTTGCGGGTATGAATTCTGACATTTCAACAGAATAATTAATTTTCTTCATTAGAAATGGCATAGGGTGCTATTCCTTTATTGAATCAGATTATCGTAGTACATTAGATTTCATTGGGGAATTAGTTTGATACTCCTAAAATAGTGGAAGTGATCCAAAACCCTCTAATGATCAGATTTCCTTCCAAGATAAGCTTATGTCCTAGAATAATTGGCTGATGTATTGCCTATTGTTTGGTTAATTACTCATGTGCTCACAAAGACATTCTGTATTTCTAAATGGGTTATGGTACCAACAGTGACTAAAATGAGCTGGTGTTATACAGTGCTTGAACCTACAAAATGCAAGACGAATCTGGACGAAAATTTGAGATTGTTTTAAAAAAATGTTCTTCTCTCCCCCCTTTGAAAGTATTCAACTTGATAATTGAAACAGTATTCATTTACTTAATTAACAAGTATATATAGTGACCGATTTTGGGGAAGGGAGCACCCCATCTTCAGTGTTCGCAGTCTCTTTAAGGTGGATTGTGGTTGTCCATGGTAGGTGGTTCTATACTGATAAAATAGCATTTACCAGAATCCACACAGCTGTCACCTTTCCAACCATTTACCGAACCACTTTGTTGAAAAAGAAGGTCCTGTAATAAGAAGCAGCATTGTGGATTTGGGTTAGGAGTCAAGTATGTTACACTACCCTGAGTCGTAGCAGAGACGTTATAAATGTTACATTTTTAAAATAATGTTTTCTAATTGGTTACTGTTGTTTTATAACAACTTCATTGATTTTTTTTTTTTACTTCTATTTTATATATAAAAAAATGTGTTGAGGGACACCTAGGTGGCTCAGCTGGTTGGGCATCTGCCTTCGGCTCAGGTCATGATTCCGGCATCCTGGGATTGAGTCCCGCATTGGGCCCCTTGCTCAGTGGGGCGACTGCTTCTCCCTCTGCCTGTCACTCCCCCTGCTTGTGCCATCTCTCTTTCTGACAAATAAATAAATAAAATCTTAAAAAAAAATCTTTGTTGATTTGAATAGTGTTAACTACAGATTCTCTATGGGGAATTTTAACATTTCCAAACAATAATAATTTATGTCATTTTCTGTTTTTATAACATTTCTTTGTCTTGTCTTACTGCACTGGCCAGGATCTCCAGAACAGTGATAAATGCAGGCAGTGTCATCAGACGGTTCTTTCCTTTTCTTAGCTTTTTAGAAAATGTTGATTATGTTTCAACATTAAACACGATAGCATTGATGGTTTTGTTATAGATAAACGTATCAAGTTAAAAAGTTGTCTTCTATTCCCACTTTGGTATGAAGCTTTTAATATACATGGATATTGGATTTCTCATATATTTTTTCCTGCATCTTCTGAGATGATCCTATGGTTTCCCTCCTTCAATCTGTTAATGTGGTAAATGACATTAAAAGACTTTCTATTGTTAAAGTATTCCTGCATTACTGAATAAAAGTAATGCCATATTCTGTATTACTGAGATATCTATCTATCTATCTAATCTATCCATTCACACACACGCATGCGTGCACATACATACTGGTCAACTTCATTTTCTCACATATTCAGGAGAATTTTGCATCTATACTCTTAAAGAAGTTGGCATAGGGGCACCTGGGTGGCAGAGCGGTTAAGTGTCTGCCTTCGGCTCAGGGTGTGATCCCGGCATTATGGAATCGAGCCCCACATCAGGCTCCTCCTCTATGAGCCTGCTTCTTCTTCTCCCACTCCCCCTGCTTGTGTTCCCTCTCTTGCTGGCTGTCTCTATCTCTGTTGAATATAAATAAAATCTTAAAAAAAAAAAAAAA
>NC_048226.1:36295280-36314944 GCF_002007445.2 Ailuropoda melanoleuca
AAAAAAAAAAAAAAAAGAAGTTGGCATAGCATTTCTGTGTCATCTGCCTGGGGGAAATGGACTGAAAACCACACAGCTAGAGGGGGAAGGGACTCTCTTTCGGCTCCCAGTGTCTGAAGCTATCTCCAGTGGTGGCTGCAGGCAAATAATGCCATAGTGGCAACCATTCTGGAAGTACTAACAACATTGCTTTCAGCAGCAGCAGCAGGCAGCAGCAGCACTGCAGGGTCCCTCATGGAAGAGGCTACAGGGGCAGCAATGGGAATAATTCAGGAAGTAATAACAATATTTGCTGCAGCCGGAGTCACTGATGTGAGAGTCCTCATGGTAGTGCCAAGGACAGCAATAATGGCCCGTCCCCGGAAGTGTAACTTTCCTAGGCACCTGCTTAGGAAGCCGGACTTGGACATCTGAAGCCTTGAGGCACCCGCCACTGACCTCAGGATGACATTATCACTCTTCCAACCTAGAGGAAGCAGAGATTTCTTGTAGTTATTAATTTTTGAACAACCTGAACTTTTCATCTTTTGCTCCAAACACCCTTATATCTTGATTTCTCTATGAAATGTGATAAATATGGCTCATTTGTTAGCCTGCGCAGTGCTTAAATTTTTAATTAATTGCGACTGTCAAAAAATTGGGAGATATCACATAAAAATCCAGTTTTCAGCCTTCTCTTGACAGTCTTCAAGAGCGGGCAGTGCTGATCTCGCTCCCTGCAAGGCAACAATTGGATGATGCTGAGTAAAGACTGCCTTTTAAATAAGACTGTCCTCCCCGGTTCACCAATTTCCCCACCCAGACTGCCTCCACATCATACCTCCCACCGGTCCTGCACACATTTAGATTTGCCACAACACTGTAAACGGTCAACAAGTGTAGAAGAACTCCAGGAATATTATTTGTTTTCTTCACTTACAAAGCAAGATGTATTTTCTAAGTTACATAAATTGACTTAAACTTGAGTTGTAACATTTAGAGCCAGCTGTAGCTATTAAACGACAAGTAATTAGACTAATCACATCAATGTCTTTTTAAAATTAACTGGTAACAGTATGGTTTTTGTTGTAGTCGTTGATGTTTTCTGTTTTGTTTTGTTTGCTCTTTGTTTTAAGCTTTAAGTAAAAAATGACATTATTTGTGCCAGATTCTCAACTCTTTTTGGCTTTAGATTTTTTTTTTTTTTTATTCTTCCATGTCTATGAATCCTTTGAAGTCAACCAGGGCTGACTGCAAGACGACTCTTTGTGCAATCCAATCAGGCTAATTTCAATTTTAAGTGCAGGAGACAGGCATGCTTTTCATCGTGTCCTTTGTGTGGCTATGATGGATTGGCTAGTGTTGAGTTAGTAAGATTTCCAGGAAAGGACAGTACAAGTGCTGTCCTAAGCAGCCTGTTAATAAATAGACCTCAAGTCTTAAAATTTTCCACTTGCTATTTTATTTTAAGAGTGGAGTAAAGGTTCACCAAAGCACAGAATATATTGCACTTCGCAGTTTCATCTGAAAACCTACTAGTATTTGCATTCCAACATGATTCTAATAAGTGCAAGTAAAGAATCCCTGTCTAAAATAATTTCCAGATTTGTAAGAGCAAGAACTGGTAAGAGAAAGGAGAGTTTCATGTTAATTTAAATATGCTGTCTAAGCATATTCCTGTTTTTCCTTACTTATTTAAAAATACTTTCTAGAACTCTCTTTTTCAGGGATTATTGGTAGAACACAATGAGATAAGTTCTTAGATAACTAATTAAAATTATATTTAAATTATTATGTGTTTTTGTGTATGTGTTGTTAAGTGTAAAAAAATCAAGTCATAATTTGACAAGAAGCATGAGCTATATTAAACTTAGGGAATAATTAAAGTGTTTCCTAATGATTTTCTTTACTTTTTATTTCTTGAATTATTCCCAAAAGAAAGAGAAAAACAAAAGTATAAAATAATGAACAACAAAAAAAGGAAAACCAAAATCAATTATGTAACCAAAATCAACATCAATTTTCAATTAAAATCAAGAGAATTAAAAAAAAAACTGTACTAATCAAAATAATACCTCCCTCTTACTGCACATTCACCATGGGCCTGGGGCAGTTCCAATGGCTTTATGTTAATTTACTCATATAATCCTCATAATACTTCTGTGTTGAATACCCTTATTATGAGTCTCACTTTACAGAAAAGGAAACAGAAGTAATCTCTTTCTCAACTCCATGGAGCTAGTCCCTGGTAGAGCAGGATTTGAGCCCAGACTACAGGAGTCTGGAGGTTTTACCACAACACTGCTGGCTCTCTTTTGCCACACATACATGTTTACATGTTTATTTACAATCAGACTTTGCTAATGCTTTCTCCATTAGACATGGACATTAAACACATATTTAGGGATCTCAGGGTACATTAATTCTATTTAATTCTATCCAAATCTGTCTTGCACACATTCCCCCAGATCAACTTCAATTTGATTAAAGTACTCTGGGAACTTTGAGGCCAGAAGGAGGAGTATGGTGAAACTTGGGGAGGAGAGGGACAGTTAGATAAGACTTCATAGAACAGTGAACATTTAGTAAAGTTGCAAGATATAAAATCAATGTACAGAAATCTGTTGTATTTTTATACATTCATTTTTGTCACAGCACAAAGAGAAATTACAAAAACAATCCCATTTACAACTGCACCAAAAATAATAAAATACCTAGGGGTAAACTTAACCAAAGAGGTAAAAGACCGATACTCTGAAAACTATAAAACACTGATGGAAGAAATTGAAGGCAACACAAAGAAATGGAAAGAAACATGAGTTGAAAGAACAAATATGGTTAAAATGTCCATACTACCCAAAGCAATCTATAGATTTAACACAATCCCTATCAAAATACCAACAGCATTTTTCGCAGAACTGGAACAAACAATCCTAAAATCTGTATGGAACCACAAAACATTCCAAATATCCAAGCAATCTTGAAATAGATAAAATGGGGGTATCACAATTCAGACTTCAAGTTATATTACAAAGCTGTAGTCATCAAGGCAGTGTGGTCCTGGCACAAAACAGACACATAGGTCAATGGAACAGTATAGAAAACCCAGAAATAAGCCCACAATTATATGGTCAATTAATTTTCAACAAAAGAGGAAAGGATATACAGTGAGAAAAAGTCAGTCTCTAACAAATGGTGTTGGGAAAACTGGATAGCTACATGAAAAAGAATGAAATGGGACCACTTTCGTATACCATACACACACACACAAAAACTCCAAAGTGAACCCAAAGTGAATTAAAGACCTCAGTGTGAGACCTGAAACCATAAAAATCCTAGAAGAGAGCACAGACAATAATGTCTTTGACACTGGCCATAGTACCATTTTTCTAGGTACATCTCCTGAAGCAAAGGAAATAAAAGCAAAAATAATGGATTGGGACTATATCAGAATTAAAACCTTCTGCACAGAGAAGGAAACAATCAACAAAACTAAAAGACAACCTACTGAATGGGAGAAGATATTTGCAAATGACATCACTGATAAAGAGTTAGTATCTAAAATACATAAAAAACTGATATAACTTAATGCCCAAAAACAAATGATCCAGTTAAAATTGGGCAGAAGACATGAATTGACATTTTTCCAAAGAAGACATCCAGATGGCCAACAGACACAAGAAGATGCTCAGCATCAAACACAAATCCAAACCACAATGCGATATCACCTCACATCAATCAGCGTGGCTAAAATCAAAAACACAGGAAACAACAAGTGTTGGTGAGAATGTGGAGAAAAGGAAACTTGTTGCACTGTTGGTGGGAATGCAAACTGGCGAAGCCACTGTGAAAACAGTGTGTATTTTCCTTAAAAAGCTAAAAATAGAACTATCCTGCAAACCAGGAATCGCGCTACTGGGTATTTACCCAAAATACAAAATACTAATTCAAATGGATGCATGCACCGCTATATTTGTTGCAGCATTATTTCCAATAGCCAAATTACGGTAGCAGCCCAAATGTCCATTGAAAGATGAATGGATAAAGAAGATATCATTCATATATATATATACAAATGCAACGGAATATTATTGAGCTATAGAAGGGAATAAAATCTTGCTATTTGCAAGAGCATGAATGAATCTAGACGGTATAATGCTAACTGAAATAAGTCAAAGAAAAACTAATACCATATTACTTCACTCATGTGGAATTTAAAAAACAAATATAAAGGAAAAAAGAGTGAGAAAAACAAATCAAGAAAGAGACCATTAGGTATAGAGAACAAACTGATGGTTACAGGACGGGAGGAGGGTGGGAGGATGCGTTAAACAGGTGATGGGATGAAGGGGTGCNGGTAGCAGCCCAAATGTCCATTGAAAGATGAATGGATAAAGAAGATATCATTCATATATATATATATATATATATATATATATATACAAATGCAACGGAATATTATTGAGCTATAGAAGGGAATAAAATCTTGCTATTTGCAAGAGCATGAATGAATCTAGACGGTATAATGCTAACTGAAATAAGTCAAAGAAAAACTAATACCATATTACTTCACTCATGTGGAATTTAAAAAACAAATGGATAAAGGAAAAAAGAGTGAGAAAAACAAATCAAGAAAGAGACCATTAGGTATAGAGAACAAACTGATGGTTACAGGACGGGAGGAGGGTGGGAGGATGCGTTAAACAGGTGATGGGATGAAGGGGTGCACTTGTGATGAGCACTGAGTGCTGTATGGAAGTGTTCCATCACTCTATTGTACACCTAAAACTAAAAGACAACTGTATTTTAACTATACTGGAATTAAAATAAAAATCTTAATTAAAAAAATAGGTTAAAAAAAAAAAAGATTTCCTGGAAGGTGGGAGCTGCTCCCTGGTCCCGTATTTTGGCCAATTTCTCAACCTAGAGCAATCTACCCAAAGTCTTTTCAAATAATTACTGTTCTGTTCTTGAATAAACATGTACTGAAGTCCATAGCACCAGGACCTAATGCCACCTTTCCTTCCACTTCTCTATGATCTTTGCTCTCTGGGTCATTCTTCTACATTTACGAAGAACTTTAGTACTTGGTTCATGGATTTTTTTTTTTTTTTTTTGGTTCTTATTCCAATTCCTGTCATTTTCAGAGAGGCAGAGTTCTTTGACCACTTGATGTCTAACTATGTCCATTCCCAATCAACGTTTTTCTCCCTTCCTCCCCTGATTATGATCTGGACCTTTATATCAGCCAGCATTCCCTCATCTTTGGAATGACCTAGGCCACCTTCTCTATCTAGTGCTCAATAGAAATTGATCTTGCTAAGGGTGATCTCTAGTCTTCCGACTGCAATATTGGCCTTTCTTTCTCATTTTATGCTACCAATATGTCCCTCCTTTTTGAAAGTCTCCTCCTTGGTCTCTCTGACTTCTGTTGAGGATAGCAGAGTCTCGTTTCCTATATAGACTCCAGCAGACAGTGCCGGGATTTCACAATGCAGTCACTAATAGAAATTGCACAACAGAGAATAAATACCTGATAAAATTGCCAATGGGAAAATGGTTTAGGATGGTGACTTTATAAAGCATGTATGATGGAAGTAACAACTGGTGAAATTTCAGGGTCCCGCGGCGGTTAGACTACACCAAAAAATTTATTCAAAGATATGTTTATTTTGGCTTAATAGTCAACTGCACATGGAAAAATAATTGAATTATCTACATCAAGTCATTAAAATCTGTCCGTATGCACCCAGCTGAAACAATTCTACTGATAAAACAAGTTTTTATGTGCACTTCTCTTTAAAGACACTTTATGTAATATAAATTGTTGAATCGTTAACTTTCAGTTCAGCCAACAGCACTATAATTTACACCCGAACCGAGCTTGTCTAACACATGTATTTTCTCCATAGGGCACATCACGGCCTTCTAGTGCTCAGGGATTCTAGAGAGCAGTCCAGCACTATGCTTGGGGGCCATTTCAGACAGCAAAAGCCCCAGCAAGAAGCACGAAAGAGCAACAAATATGGCACTAAGATAAACTATGAAAAAGACACTGTTTACAGTACAAGAACTGACACGAAAAGGCAAAGCATCCGGTTGCTTGCTTTCAGTTGGCAACCTGCGCTTCAGGCATTTAAATTTCTCCCCTGCTCTGCACATGTCCACTAAGGACTGCAGCAGTGCTGGGTGTTGACTTGGGGTTACAAATACATTTTAGCTAGTAGGTGAATTTGCATATATCGATTGTGTGAATAATGAAGATTGAGTATGTTGTCGGGTGTTTTTGACTGATAATGGTACATAATAAAGCATGTTTAAGAACTGGCCTGTAAATGAAGGCTTATGCGACTCATTCAGGCATTCCAGAAGTTTAATAATCCAGTCACTAACTATCTCTTCCTACTAGTCTTTTACTACTAATGCTACTACTACTGGATTACTACTACCACTTACATGTTCCGAGGTTTGCAATTGTTTCTTTGTAGTCTTACTTCTCCTTCCAGAACGTAAGCTCTTACAGGGCGAGGGCAAGTTTGTATTCCCCAACAGTTATTACAGTGCTTGGCTTATTGCATAGTCTCAGCAACAATTTGACCTAGCACTGTTGTCATGACATTATTTTTAGGAACACTGTGTTGGATCATACTAGAAAAGAATGCTCTCCCATGCAGAAGAAACCAGTGAAAGAAGGCATGGTTAGAAGTATCCAGTGTCGAAGAGAGATTCTGAGGAAACAGAGACTCAAGGCAAACAATGGGATTTGTAGGCCATCATAGCTATTAAAGGGGCCCCTCTCACAGCCAGGCAGTGGAAGAAAGGAGGCAAATTCAGTTGTGTCCGTTTGCAAAGCTCCTGTTCTTTCTCTTAGGTCACAGTGTCTCCGTCTCAGAAAGAGGCATGGAAGGAGAGGAAACCAGATTTGTAGCTTGCAGCAGGTTTGGTGTCTTGTATTAGGAAGGAGTGATAGTTAGGTTTGGGTAAGTGGCCCAGATTTAGCCTATTCAAGTCCTTGGATTCCCAAAGGAAGTCCTGAAGACAATGGCGTTTCTAATTTCCTGTTGGGAAAGCAAAATTCAGCCTGGTCGGCCTTGGTGAAACTCGCATCCCTGAACTGAGAACTTTGTGACGACTTTCAACTAGGGAGAAAAATCCAGACCCTCTTCTGCCAAACGTCTTAGAAATAGACTGTCTTCTGGGCAGAGCTGCTGGGCATCATTAACTAGGGTTTGCTCCAGGCGTTGAAAGATAAGCAACATTAAGATTGCCGCCAAACTTGTAGTTACAATCTGGCTTGGAGTGCCCAGAGTTTTCCTTTCTCATTCAGTATCAAAATTAGTATTGTCATGTGCTTTGTAATATGGGGACTAAGCCATGCACCTCCCCCCCTTCTTTTGATTGTCTAATGATGTCTTTGCTTAAAATGATGGCAATGCACTTGAGAATATTTGTTGTATTTACCTTTACCGTCATCCTCTGACTTAGACTCCATAGTGGTGAGAGGAAAGTTTGCCTGGATTCCTGTGCCTTTGACCAAGCAAACCTGTGAGAAAAAAAAAACCTGCCTGTCTTCTTTAGGTTAAGTTCAGAGGACCCACTCCTATCTTCTGCAGCATAAGTTAAATTTACACAGATTCCAAGCAAGTTCCTATGTTGGTTACGATAAGAAGACTGCTTTTTTTTTCTCCACTATCCCTTTGCAAAGCATTTTGATGAAACTTCCTCTCAGTTTGCTTACAAATACTTAGTAACTTCATCATTTTACATAAACTGCTTTAATTTCAATGAAGAATGTTATTTCCTAGCATAAGATATAAGCATGTGTAAATATAAAATTAAATCATCTTTATGTCCGTCTTTTAGAGGCCATATAGAAAATAGGATTTGCCAAAAACACCACTGATACTATAAAATAGTCAGCACTGTCCATACAAAAGATAACAGCAGACAAAAATCTTCTAAAGCACTTGGATCAGGAATGGGGCCAGCCAGTGTTTGAGAGAGTGACAGGCTGGTCTAGAAGACTTACCTGCTGGGTCATCTCAAGTGGCCCCAGGCAGTGGGTGTGAGCATGACCCCTTCCTTGCACAGGGACAAAAGGCAAAAGCTCCTGGCAGCAAATGTTTGTTTAACCACATAACATAGCTTCTTGGATTTGTATCCTCGCTGATTCCCATTTTTTGCTCAGCCGAAATCCCTCCCCACCACTGTCCATTTGCCCACCTACTCATTCAAGGAATGTTTATAAAATGAGGAACTCTAAGGAGCAAGGCAGCCCAAAGAATGAGCCAGGATTGCTGCCTGTGACACTCCGAAGGTGTTCTGGAGGATTTGGGCATAATCGGCCTGTCCTTCGGGATTACAGCTCTGTGTTTGACATGATCGTTACTGCCAACTACCTTAAAAAAGTATTTTAATCTCCCGACATAATGGGATTCATGGATGTGACAAATTTCTCAGTGTTCTTGTGACTGCCTCCTTTTCCTTTTCTACCATAATATAAGGAAATAAGACATAGTATTACAGAGTTAAACAGGTTTGTTCCCCCAACACCTTCCCTCCTGTGTCAAGGAAATAACAAAAGTCAAATTCCTGTCACTTATTAAATCACAGCATATAAGAACAGCTATCATGGAGTCAGAGCCTTTAGTGCCTAAAGCAAATCCTCAAATCATGGACAGAGAACATAAAACTAGAGAACTGGAATGTGGTGAATTAAGAGGGCAAAAAAGAAGCATAAAAAATCATCTAAGCATCTTTTAAAAAAATGGTCGGTAATAGCATCCTACATGCCAGACTTATAAGGGAAAATAACCTTGTAGACATGAAATAGGAATTATGTTAGTCACAGTTAACCATATCTCTTATTGCAAGTCTATATGCAGAACATAATTATTTTGCCTCTAAATTATATTACCTAATGACTAGAGAGAATAAACTGATCATATAAGATTTAGTAATCTGGCCTATTTTAATACTGTGATGGAACAGTGAATTCAGGCTGAAGGAAAAACACACCAGCCTACATCCTACACAGGCTTATACAGCACTCTTGCCCACACGGGGTTGTAAGGGTACAGCTGTACACACTTCCGGTTCCTTCTGCCTCCTCAGTCCCCCACTGCAGCAGGGTTTGTGTTCAGCTGCCACTCGAGAACTTCTGGGAGTCGTGTTCCCTGGCATGGGATTGGAAAAATGGCTGACAGTTAAGTCTGTAAGGACGACCTTCCCCATGGGCTTAAATATCGGGTTTTTCTCCTGTTGAGGAGGACACCAGTGTGTACTGTAGTTTCTACATGTGGCTGGCTGAGCATCCAAATGACCCTGCAGGCTTTTTAAAAATGCAGATTTCTAGGCTCCACTCTGATTAATTATAAAAGAATTAGGTTGGGAGAGTTTATTAGTTATCTTTTGCCTGTAACACTGTAACAAACAATGTTAAAAAGCTAGGCTGCATACGAACAACTTTTTTCTTGCTCGAAGGTGTGCAAGTTAGCTGGGCTGGGTTGGGCTTGGGTTCAGCTTTGCTCCACATGTCTCTCCTTGTAGAACGTAGGCTAGGAAACAGTAGCCGTCTGAGGCTTCTCTTTTCATGGCTGAAGGCAGAAGCAAGATGAACAAAACCGTGTGATCGTCCTTAAAGCCCAGTTTTGGACTGACCCATCTTCACTTCTGCCCACATTCCAGTGGTCAAAACAAGTCACATGATGAAGCCCAAGGCAGTGAGGTTGGGAGGTATACTCCACCCCACGGGGAAAGGGAGGAGGAATGATCACTTGGAGGGGGTGAGTAGTGGGGAGGGTAGTTAGGACTGAGGGACTAGGTATAACAGTTCTACAGGTGACTTTCATGAAGTCAATCATATTACCTGTTAGAGGATTACGATTTGGTGCCACTAGAGAACATGTCCTAGCAAGAGAAATGATGGACTCCATTCCTTCGGTAGCTCAGCAAATATTTATCGTCACTAACATGCACTATCCAAAGACAGAAAACGTTAATAGAGCTAATGTAAGTCAGTAACAGAGGGTTAAGAGTAGAAAGGGAACAAGAAAATAGGCACCTTATATACACTGGGGATGGAAATGAGTGTATCAGGGAAGGCTTCTCAGAGGAGGCAACATCTGACCTCAGCTACCATGATGGGTGGATGTCGTCTAAAGAAGGAAAGTGCAAGAAGGGAAGGGAATATTCTAGGTAGAGGGGATTACAGGACAAAATGGGGAATTTAGAAGCAGCATATTATATTTGGCAAAGAATACTGTGTGTTGTCCAAATCCTGCTTCTTTTCCTCTGGGTCCTAGAGTTAGATTACCTTCCCCATCCGCCCTTGCACTTGACCGTGGCTGAGTATTGACCAAAGAATGAGCCCAGAAATGGTGTATTCTTTTCCAGGTCTGGCCCTTACAAACCTCCCACATGCAAATCTCTATTTTCTTAGGCTTTCCTGCTCAATCACCTGAATGGGAGGAGGGTGACGCCCCACGACTGGAAGGACCCCAGTCACTGGCTGATGCGTGGAAAGTCTTCCCCAGCAAGAAGTAACATTTGTGTGAGGGAGAGATAAACTTGTGCTGTGTAAAGCCACTGAGATGTAGGATTTATGATAGCAGCTAATATGTCTTGTCTTACCTTGTAGAGCCTACATGTCCTTTGCTGATGGTAGGAGAGGACTATAAGGGAGTAAAACAGAGAGCCATCACTGACTGGCTGCATTAGTCCCTTATTCTAGGTACGTCTGGTTATTGTGAGAACCAAGTGATTTAAAAGATATAATAGCACCTTAGAATTATAAATCTGAGCAAGACATTAACGTGATCACGGTCAGTTTAAGAGGCGGTTCACTCTGCGGAGACTGTCAGGCAAGCACAATCATTGATTGTATGCATTTATGGCAGAAGAACCATGACAACATTGTTCTTCCGGCAGTCTTTTTATTTCTAATGTGCATTGGCATGTGTCCCCGAAGGTTCAAGTTTAACTGCAGCTGAGACGGGCCTCTCTCTCCATCTCTCAACCTTGGAAGTGTCTGTTATCCATGAGACGTAAGGAAGAAAACCCAGCTCGTTCATCAGTATGTCATCACATGACTGGAATTAAATAGTAAAGCAGTAAAGCCTCTGAGTTGATATGATAGCAAGTATCACAGGTGTATGTTTCTGCTTCCATTTCAAAGTAAGACACCATCTGGAAGTTATCCTTCCTGCCAAAAGGAGTAGAGACAGAAAGGCTCCCGTCCTCTTCCAAATTAGAACTCACAGACAGAACTGAACTCTGCCAAATAGAGAAGCCCTCATTGGAGATATAAGGGACTGATGAGAGGCAAGCAGGAGAAAACTCTTCTCAGAAGCAACTTTTTCTGAATACAAATGATAATAACTTTGTATTGAAAATGAAATTTGAACTTCACACAAGCAGCGACAGACTATTTGGCACGAGGGCAAGATTCCTCATTGGAGACCATCACGATACAGAGTATCTAGAAGTAGGCTTGGCATAACCCACCAATGCTGGAAGAGAGATACAGATGCAACCAGAGCAGAGAGTTTTTATAGTCACCTCTTGCTAAGGGTGTTTCTAATCCTTAGTGAGGAGGAAATAAGAAATTCATGTCAGCACTCCCACTGTAAAATCTCTATGTGTGGTATATTGTGATGGTTGGTTTAATGAGCATGAATTATATGCAGTTCTGATCCTATGCTGTGGGTGAAATCATTATCTGCCAGTCTTTTCTTTTATCTTTATAAAATCAGGATTTGAAGAATCCTTCAAATCGTTTTCACGTATAAAAAAATGGGATTGACTCCTACTGATTATTTGTTCCAGATGCTGGTGCCAAGAATGGAAGGCTAGGAGACTGTCACTTCTTAGTTTGGGCTTTTATGGAAGCAGACCCTTGGACGAGAATTCAAATACGGGTGCAGGCAGGTTGTTTGGGAGATAATTCCTGGAAACCACAGCAGGGGAGTTTGGATGGGAAACCAAGGGGAAGGGCCCATAGAAAGCAGATTATGAAACGGATTATTCCCATGGGCCGGGAAGCTGGGGGACTCTGGAAGTGGTATAGAGTATGAACCTCGCCATCATCTTTTCCTTCTCCGAGGGCCCAGGCAGCTAAGGGACTTACATACCAACTCCTATCAGTCGGGGTCCCAGAGTTGCTCCTGGGAGGTGGTGTTTCCAGAACTGCAGCCTGCGTTGTATGTGAAGTATTGGCGCTGCCAGGGGCAAGTTGGAGCCATGTGCACTGAAATGGGAGGGCAAAGGGGGCACTGAGACAGCAGCGTGTCTATTATAAACCCCTGTGGATGCCATCTTGACAAGGCTTTTTCTACACTGCATGTGCTGCTTGGGAAAATTACTTGTGTGCGTTTCCTGCTCTGTCCCTGCACCAGTGATGTGGCCACAAACCTGAGGAAACGGGTCCTCAGGTTGTGTATAACCACAACCTGGACTTCCACTGTTTATTTTAATCAATTCATTTTTATATATGACTTACATTTAAAACTGAACTATACTATATTTACATGTACTCAAATTCTGTCAGTTCCTTACCACCACTCAGTATATGCACCCTGTGGAAAACGTACTAGGCAGACCTAAGGGAAAAGGACACTGTATAATAAAATGTGCTCTCCTGGGTGATTGGGGATTTATTTTTATATATATATATATATTTTTTCTTTTTCTTCTGTGGTGATTTGCATCTCTTTCAGGTGAGACCATGTCCTTACTGAAGGCACATTTGGGATCTAGTGAATGCAAAGGGAATCTATGCTAATTGGCCTTGAACGCCACTCCTGATTTTTAAGACTGCCTCAGAATATCACAGTGATCTTAATAATGACTATTCATTTTTGCTCACTACCAATTATATTTTCTTATTTTGCCATTCAAAAAATAAAGGGAAATTACATGATTTTGCTATCTTTGTTGTTTAAAAATGTCTAGATTTCTTAAATAAAAATACATGAGAAATGGGCTCCTGGGTGGCTCAGTCAGTTAAGCATCTGCCTTCGGCTCACATCATGATCTCAGGATCCTGGGATTGAGCCCAGTTTGGGCTCCCTGCTCCGTGGGGAGCTGCTTCTCCCTCTCCCTCTGCCTGCCACTCCCCCTGCTTGTGCTATCTCTCTCTCTCTCTCTCTCTGTCAACTAAATAAATAAAATCTAAATAAATAAAAAAAATGCATGGGAAAAAACAAAAGCTGGTTCAATGTGAATTGTAAAGTTGTATCACTGATTTTAAAAATAACACAAATGTGGGGCGCCTGGGTGGCTCAGTCGTTAAGCATCTGCCTTTGGCTCAGGGCGTGATCCTGGCGTTCTGGGATCAAGCCCCGCATCAGGCTCCTCTGCTGGAAGCCTGCTTCTTCCTCTCCCACTCCCCCTGCTTGTGTTCCCTCTCTCGCTGGCTGTCTCTCCCTGTCAAATAAATAAATAAAATCTTAAAAAATAAAAATAATTAAAAAATAAAAATAACACAAATGTATATTTATGTGCACTGGTATAATTTTGAGGGATTTTAGATGCGTATTAAATTACCATGGACAAATAAAATATCCATCATTCATATATTACTAAAAAAGAATTTGCCCCACATTAGCATGAGCTAATGTACTTTATGTTAGGTTTTACATTTCTGACAGACGACCTGTTCAGTACTGCATATCCCTACTCTATGTGTGTAACACATTTTATGTGATTGTTTCTTATTTTTAATGATTTATTTTGGAATGATCTTAGACTCATGGGTGGGGGACTCGACACAAGTGGGAGAAGTCCTCATCACTGGCCATGGAATAATCTTAGACATACAAAAAATGTGCCAACGTAAATTGGAAAGATCTCATATGTTTTCCTTAATGTTACCATCATACATAAGCATTCTACGATAATATAGGACTGATCCTTAAAACAGATGTGAGGAAACTGTAAGGGTTCATTATCTTAGAAACAAATTCTCTCCATATATGGTACTGCAATGCAGAAAAACGTCTTTTTGTTGTTGTTGACTTCCTTTGTTGGCCCATGGGAATAATCGTTTCATAGTCTGCCTTTTATTGGCCCTCCTAAAAGTGAGAGAAAAAAAGAAAAAAGTCTTTTCTTTACTTTGGAACATTTAATGCAATCTAATAGATATATAGGCAGATAGATGTACGCATACATGTATACATACAGAAATGTGTTGTGGCATCTGGATTTGCTAAGACTTTGTATTAATGTTTTCTTTTTACTTTGAGGTATGCTACCTTTTCTCTTCCTTTGTTATTGCCAGTTGTTAGGGGTCTAGCTAAGCCACTGTGCAGAGAAATCTGATCTGATCTTCTGGAACCTTGAGAAAAACAGAGCGCAGGAGAGCAAATGTTAATGGTAGGAAGGAAGTGTTTGTCTCCAATTTGAGGACTCTGACATAATAGGCATGCAGTAATGTTTGTTGCATAGAAATCAACAATAGTTGCCAATACTCAGCAGTAAATTAAATGGTGAGAAAAGCTTGAACTTGTCGGTGTCCATCGGGGCTGCTCAATGAATGACATTAGAAAAACTCTAAATGCATATCACTGCAATACTAATTATGATAATAGCAACAACACGATCAGTGTTGTTAGACCGCTGAAGAGTTAGGATAGATAAATATTAATTGAGGCTTATTTTTTAACCCAAAAGGAAATCAAAGAGATGGTGTTTGGCTGGCCCTTTCACATTTTAAAATTAGCTATTACCAACATTTCTTGAAGCAAAATATACCAAAGGAATTTCCTTACTCTTTCTCTTTCATAATTCTTGCCTCCTCCAGGCTTTCCAGTGGCCTTCAAAACTCCCATACCACATATCCATCTCCCACTTCTTTCTCGCCTCACCTCCCAATAAAACAGCCCTTGGGGGATCACTTTTAAGTGCTGTGATGTAAAGTGCTTACAATAGCAATAAGTATCTCTCTCAGGGAGAAAAGGAATATTGAAATGATAACTGCCACCTCTACCCTTGCCCTCAACATTCTGGGACTTCACTGCTGTGCATAACATGAATCACTCCTAACTCAACAGGCATTAAGCAGCACAAATGTACCGAAGCCTTCACAACCATGCTTCAAGCCCTGCACACGTGTGTCTCCAAATTTTGCTCCAGTGTAAACCTGATCTTTGCTCAAACTGAGCAGCCATACTGTTAGTACAGTGTCTGTCAGTTAGCATTAGTGTCTATTCTAATCATGAAGTTAAGCCGGTTGTAGGAAGAGGTGTAGACGATTATAATTTGCTCGCTCCAAGAACGTGCCAAAGGAGGGGCCCGACATCAAGCAGGTGCTAAAGAAAAAGCACATATTTCGTGGCACATTTAGGAGCTTATCTCAGTGGAGATAGAAAAATGCTTGAGCAGACTGTACGTTATCTTAGTCGAACAAAAATGCAGAACTAGAAGCCTTAAAAAAAAGTGAAATCATTAAGGAGGCAGTTTAATTCCTTCATGCTCATGTCTCCAATCCTGTACATTTGACCCTTGAACAACACGAGTTTCAACTGTGGGGATCTGCTTACACATGGATTCTTTATAGTAGAGTACTCTGTGTGTATTTTCTCCTCCTTTATGTTTTCTTAATGACATTTTCTTTTCTCTAGCTTACTTCACTGTAAGAATAGAGTATATAATACATGTCACATACAAACTATGTGTTAACTAACTATTTATATTATCACTAAGGCTTCTGATCAACAGGGGGCTATTAAGAGTCAAAAGTTGGGGCGCCTGGGTGGCTCAGTTGCTTAAACATCTGACTCTTGGTTTCGGCTCAGGTCATTATCTCAGGGTCCCGAGATCAAGCCCTGACGGGCTCTGAGCTCAGCGTGGAATCTTCTTAAAGATTCCCTCCCTGTGCCCCTCCCCCCACTTGTACACCTGCTCTCTCCCCCTCTCAAATAAATAAATAAATAAATCTTGAAAAAAGTTATACTTGGATTTTTGACTGTGTGGGGGCTCAGCGCCCCAACCCTTGAGTTGTTCAAGGGTCAACTGTGTTTGAAAGTCCTATGAAATTTAGAAATTTATGTTCTAGGTCTGGTCTCTAGATGTGCTCTCTTCCACCCAGTCCTCTTACTCTTGGTATAGGAGTTGATTCTCTCTGGACTTTAAGGGAGATGGGAGTAGAGTCTCTCAAAAGAAATTTTATTAGGGGCACCTGCCTGGCTGGCTCATTCAGAAGAGCATGCAACTCTTGATCTCAGGTCATGTGTTCGAGCACCATGCTGGGTGTAGAGATTACTTAAGTAAATTAAAAAAAAAAAAAATTAAAAGAAAAGGAGGGGATTTTACTAAGAAACTGAGAAATTAAAAAAAAAGGAAAGAAAAAGACACAGACTAGAATGTCCTGTATGCATATATATATATATATATATATATATACACACATTTGTTTAGTACTTACTATATACTACATTTATGTATATATAAATATATGTGTATACACGACGTGGGAAGTATGATGCTAAAAATACTCATTATTATAAATTAACATTATTTTTGAGTGGAGGAGACAGGAAGTTATAAAGTAAGCCAATCATTGTTTTGAATGAAAATGCAGTGGAGTGACTAGAGTGTTATTTCAGACAGTGTGGTCAGTGAGGCCTCTCTGGGATGTGACGGGAGGATGAGACCTGCCTGAGGCGAAGGAGCAAGACACATGTGGATGGAAGATAAAGAACAACAGAAGGTTTAGTCCTGTGGGTCAAGTCATACCATCATGCCCGCTCTACATAGGCAAGTTAGACTGAGGGAAACAAAGGGACTTCTCTGAGATTCTATAGCTAGGAAGTGGTATCACAAGCCACATACTAGATAGCTGTTCTACTTAGATTATCATTTCCTCCTCAGCCAGTTTACCCACAATCCTCTCTAGACCGCACCCTTTCCACTGCTCTGTGATTTGCTAAGGTCTTCTTCTCCCCTTGCCCCAAGAGACAGGCAATTCTTCTTTTAAACCTTCTCTTACCCTCACAGAAAGAAAACTCAGTGGTAGCACTCGGTGCCAACTTTTCTCAGAGTGGGCTCTACTCCATTTACCCATCTGCTCTCCCTTCCCACCACCAAGCACTTAGGAGGAAGGGAGGGAGTGTATCATTTACCTTTGTGAACCTGGCAACCAGCATGACCCTTGACATAATGAGCAATGTAGAAATGAAGTGAGTAAGACATATTTGAGGGTGGAATTGAGGAAGGAAGGAAACGAAAGAAGGGAGGAAGATTTTTAGTCCATGATGCAGTTCAGTTAAGAAAATGAGAGTAAGAGACTGCAGAGACAAATAAAGGTAGCTTCGCGCTATTTCTAGACTTGTTACTACATTGTCTTATCTTTGCTTCTTCCCTCTTCCTCTCTTTGAAAACCAAATGCATTTTCAACTGTCTTAAAGGATTCAAGGAAGAAACGCCAGTCTGGGTCTATCAGTAGAGAGGGCAGTGGGAAAGGGAAAGGTACTGGAAGATTGTCTCGGTCAAGGAAAGGACATTGCATGGGTGGCACTGACTCTGGAGGTGGGGTCAATGCAAATTATTATACCTACTTCCTAGAGAGTGGTTGGCTCCAGTGCAGATGTTGCTTGGGTCCTAAGAGGCAGCGGTGAATGCATAAAGCAAGGAGCTCTTGAGTCAGATTACCACATCTTTTTCCTGGGGATGCTCAAGGTGGTGCACTGATCTCCTAGCTCTTGCAAGGATTAAGTAAGTGAATATACATAAAGCACTTAGACTGGTGCCTGGCAAGGACCCAGTGCATGCTAGCTGCAAATTTCGTATTTCCTAAATAAGTAAATAAAATGATGAAAAAAATGTATATTAGGCAACGATATGTAATGTGGAGAGAAAGAAGGGCCATTATGTATATTATCATCATCCATCACAGTTGCTGGAGATGAAGAGACTTAATTTCTGGAAGTTGTACATAGACTTGTTCACGTCCTCTGCTTCTTCAGCTGCCTCCTACGGCTTTCAGAGGGGTTGATTCCTGAAACTTTCTACACTGTCCTCTAAGATTTGCTAAATTATTTATTTGTCAGGGTCCATTCTCCCCTATTTTTTTCGTTATAAATCTTGATGGTTACATTTATTGTGTATACAAGAAATGTTGATCCTTGATCGCTTGATGTCTTAAAGATTGGGTCAACAATAACAGCAACAATGACAAAGGCTTCTGACTTCATTTTCCCCTTCTCTATGATAATGGACAGAAGCGGAAACTAAACAATGAGTGGTTTCTGCCCTTTTATGGACCCAAATCCTGAGGTTATTTGTGCGTGCCTACTAAATTTGCAAAGTTACCATGCAAGGATTTTTCTGGGAACTATAACTGTTTTCAGTTACAAACATAGGTCCTGGAGGAACAGTTCAGAAAAAAAAGGCAGTTAATTGCAAAACAAAACAAAACCAAACCAAACCCCATAACTCCCTTTAATGCCTGAAGGAATGACCCGAGCATAGTTTCCATGTGTAGAGTCAATGTTTTAAAAATGCAAAGATCTCTCCTTTCCCTGCTAACCTACCACGAAGGACCCAGGAGGGCAGCAGTAGGTTAGAAACGGGGTTTCTGTGCCAAGTTCTGAAGAAAGCCTCTTCTGTGACAAATGGCCCGGAGGCTTGCGCTCCGCTCTTCCCGCTCGTTCCAGCTGCTCGCGTAGTTCCACCAGGTACGACAAATGTGCCCATGAAATCTGACATTGAGCCCCGATAAAATATGATCCTCTACAAACCTCCTCCGCTCTATTCTATTAGGTGACCTAGAGCCAGACAGTCTCCTTGGGATTCATGGAGAGTTACTCCGGGATTTTAACTGTCCGGGAAGAGGTCTTATTGCCAAGCCCTTCTCAAACAATGTCATTTTCTCCGAGGGGAAATCATATCCTCATCCCGGAAATAGTCTCCATTCCTCGAAAAAGCCTCGCATCCTCTTCTTTCTCTCCTTGTCTTCTCTCCTGCCTGGCGACAATTTCCAAGAGCCCTTAGTTGGAAACCTAAACCAGGGCTCCTCGCGGCGTCCCGGTTCCCCCCCACGTTCCCGGCCCGCGCTGCTGTTCGACGCCGCCGCCTCGCCTCTCGCCACACCAACTCGCTCCAACTTTGGCTCCCAGGCTCCAGCAGGGGCGCCCTCGGAGCAACCGACTGCGGCGGGCAGGAGCGACCCCGGCCGCGGGACCCCGGAGCTGTGCTGCCAGCGTCGGGCGGAGGAGACTCGCCAGCGCAGCGCCCGCCCCCTCCTCTCCGGGCGCGGGAGCTCTCAGCCCCGCGGTCTCGGAGCTCCGCCCGGCGCTGCGCGGCGCTCGCCCGCCCCTGGCTTCTCGCCTCTGGGACCCGCTTCCCCGGACACCAAGCCGTCTCAACTCCCACCCTCTCCCCCTCTGGGGCAGCTCCACAAAACCCAGTCCCCTCCTCTACACACACCTCCGACCGCCCTCCCAGCCCCCAGCACAAGCCCCAGAGAGAAGGCCCAGCCCGGGTCTCCCCAGTTACACCGGCCGCCAAAGGTCTCCACCAGCACAGCCGCCCTCATTCACGCTCATTCATATTCATCCTCATTCTCATTCTCTCTCCCTCTGCCTCTCTCTCCAAAGACTCCTAACAAGCCAGACCGAGCCTCCTCAGTGGCACTCCCTTTCATTCATCGCCTCCCACCACACACACACACACACACACACACACAC